>NC_090924.1:235829154-236150404 GCF_040938575.1 Ambystoma mexicanum
TTGTATTTATGTTTGCGGTCGCTTTTGAAGCGACCGCAAACATAAATACAACGTTATTGTGTTGGGAAACGCTGCGGTTTTTGGTTCCAAGTTTCTAAGGCTCCTCCGGCTCGGAGGAGCCTGAGAAACTTGGAAAGAAAAACCGCAGCGTTTTCCAACACAACCGCGTGTGTTTCTGCCTGCTGTGGCTATCACTTTGGGTCTCCGGTGCTCCCACCGGAGACCCAAAGTGATAGCCACAGCAGGCAGAAACACACGCGGTTGTGTTTACATGCCGCGTAGTGTTTCTACCTGCAGCTGATTTCCCATGGGGGCTCTCGGGCTCCCCGTGGGGAGCCCGAGAGCCCCAAATGGGAAATGCTACGTTGTCTGCCTGAATCTTCTTTTCCATTTGGGGCTCTCGGGCTCCCCGTGGGGAGCCCGAGAGCCCCAAATGGGAAATGCTACGTTGTCTGCCTGAATCTTCTTTTCCATTTGGGGCTCTCGGGCTCCCCGTGGGGAGCCCGAGAGCCCCAAATGGAAAAGCAGATTCAGGCAGACACAACGCGGCTGTTTTCCGCAACGCCGTGTTGTGTCTGCCTGAATCTGCTTTACCATTTGGGGCTCTCGGGCTCCGGGGAGCCCGAGAGCCCCAAATGGTAAAGCAGATTCAGGCAGACACAACACGGTTGTGTTGGAAAACGCTGCGGTTTTAAAACCGCAGCGTTTTCCAACACAATAACGTTGTATTTATGTTTGCGGTCGCTTCAAAAGCGACCGCAAACATAAATACAACGTTTTTAAAGCTGCAGTTTTATTTCTAAGTTTTCCGGGCTCCTCCAGCCCGGAAAACTTAGAAAAAAAAACGCAGCTAGTGCTTATTTTTTGTAAAAATAAATAAATAGCACTTACCGAGATTCAGCTGCAGCTTTCCTGCTCTGGTCTCCGGTCCGCGTCCTCCGAGTCCCGGCACTAATGAAGGGAAAGCCACCCAGCGGTAGACTTTATTTACTACAGCTGGCTGGCTTTTCCTTCATTAGTGCCGCAAAAGCCAGCACAGGAGGGCCTCCATTTCACAAAATGGCGGCGCCCTTGTGCTTGCTTTTGAACTTAAATATCTCAAAATTTTACATAGGAAGTTTTAAAACGGAGGATGCTAGTATTTTTTTTAATGTGGGCTATCTATTTTTGAAATAAAAATTTTTACTAGACCATGCCTTTAATTTTTAACGGAGGTTTCCGTCCCTCTAAACTGTAATCTGGTTCAAGGACCCCTTCTCAACCTCTCTCCCAATACGTCACGTTGTGTAGCTATTTTTTTGTGAGTGTGCTTTTTCAGAAACAAGAATATAACATTGTTGATGTTTTGTTTGGTGTTGCTTTCTTGAAGGTACATCATTTAAATTGTTGTCACGTTGATACCTGAAGCACTCATTCCATTGAGGAAACTAAAAGCTAGAACGGTACTCATTTTGAGTAACATATGAATTTACATATTTCACAGGTTGATGTATCATATGCCAAGTAACATTTTAATTCTTAATATGTCACTTTCCATCTAGGCGTTGCTAGATGGGCCCTGTTTTTACCTTTGCATTCTGGGACTTGAAGTTCTCACCTTCATTATCAAATATCTAGGACTGAAAGTCTCAGTGAAAAAAACACAACAACAAACAGGACTGGCATGTGTAGCATCTACTGCCATTGTTATGGCCTACAAGCGCTGGTTGAATGAGTTGCTGGCTCGGCCCATGTTTGGCCGTAAGAGCAAGGCCAGACACCCTGGCTTGTCTCTGGCCCATGAAATCTACAGCTCCCCTACCTCTACTTTTGAAACAAGCACTGAAGGAGGTGCAAATCTTGACAGGGTAATTTTTGACTCTGTCGTGTTTTGTTTTTGAAGTGTAAACTGCGGCTGTCACGCTAGTATTTCCATCCCGCCAAAAGGGGATGGAAATGCTTTTTGCAGTCATTTCACAGAGACAGGCTCTTTAAGGCCCATCTCGGTTAACTACGCTCCCAGCAACCATGTGGTTTTTGGGAGGCTGTCATGCATTAGTGTTAGGATTGGCGAGGGGGCTGGACAGTACATCTGTAAGCTATTGTCGAGCCCCTTCTGAAATGCTCAGATCACCTTTCAGAATAAGGTGACCTGAGGATTCCAGCAGTGAGCGCAAATAAAACATTTATGAGAATCTGGCCTTCTACGCTTAACTGTTCTTGAGTTATGGCCCCAAAAGGTAGCAGGTGTCAGCTTTATCCTACCTATTTTCACCTATTGATCCAGCTCATACTTTTGTCTATGAATAATCAGCAGGGATCATCCTGGCTTAAGGCGAGAATGTTGTTGATATGTTACAGTAATGCTTAACATTGATGTCTGTCTTGAACAGGCGAAACGTGCGTTTTTGTTAACGGTAAGGGACTAATTCCCAGATTTAAAAGCAAGGGTAGGCATGTGAATTTGAATAACAGGTAAAGTGCAAGGGACTCTCCCTTCTACATGAAAGAAATACATCTCCTCACAACCCAACTCACAACACATAAAAGGACAGAGTATCAGGCCTTGAAATATTAAAATCATATAAGGACTTTAGTTTGAGGACACAATCTTCGGTAGGTTTGGTTTTTAGTCTCCTCTCTAGTCATTCACCTCACACTTAATGGTTAATAAAATATTCAGTGACTAGCACGTTTCAAAACAGAATGTCCTGCCTCTCCCACTTTAACTTTCCAGTGGTAGATTAGAGCATGTTTCTGTTGCTCTGGTTGGGGTTTAGCAGAATTGGTTTCAATGGTGGCGTGTTTTCATTGGCTTGTAGTTACGGTGATGTCTGGATAGGTTACTGTATGTAGTGCGCCTGATACCTCACTGAACTGTTTTGGTTGTTATGGGTTTTTATTGTAGTTGTTGGTTCTAATCTGTCCTCTTTTTGGACGAACCTAGTAACTAGAGTGTTAGTACTCGCAAAATTATTAAATCCTCTGACAATACAAATGCGAACCGATAAGCCTGCAGACCCACAAGCAAATCCTAACCTGCATAAAAGAATCTGACTTCTTAAAGAAAAAAAAGGCACTAAGCTTTATATGGACAGGGGATTCAACCATAAGTATTTCCGTGCTGAGGTTCAGGAATGCTTGCATTGTGAGTTAGTCGTGCGGTCCTACATGCCCATCGCCTATCTGTCTGATAAGGGATATGGATGGGGCTCTGCTCATATTATTTTTGTGGAAGGGTTTTTCTCCCATTTCTCTCCAAGACAATCATTGTGCTCAAAAGATGCACATGAAGAAGTCAAGAGCATCTGGGGACAAAAATCTTCCCAAGAGAAGGTGTGCTAAGGGTACATGGACGAGGACTGAGATTGACTTATTTGTACACTAAATTGAGTTTCATAACGAGTGCTGATGGGCTATGTGAGAAAACATTTTGAATCAAAATGTTGTGGCTAAGGACTTTGAGAATCAGAAAACCATCCAAGGAATCTTAGACAATCATTGTAATTTGTAAGTAAACAGAATATTTGACATTAAGAATTCTGACTATATTGTATGGTCAAACACTTAAGTATTCTCGAGTTTGCTTAAAGGGGTGGAATGTATGAATCTCTTCCACAGACTCAATGAAGAACCAATAAACAAGCCCTTTGTGTGAAGTGTTCAGTCCAGATTTTCTAAATGAAATAGATTGACTGTCCCTCCAATACCCAATTGTTCGGAAACCCGACTGTTTTTCTGTGTTAGATTCCGAATCTGTCCAGCTGACACCACCTTTTACTAAAGACACTTTGTAGGACAAATAGACCTACAAACATGCATTAGTACCCGGCACTCACGTCCACGGGATTACACTGAAAGGTGATTGGCTCATTTCCGAGCCATACCTCAGTGTAATCCTGTGGACTGACTTACATTCACTGCCGGCGTTCGTTCCCGGCAGGGGGCATGGCAGCCCCTTAGACAATGAGCAGTGGTCGAAGTGAATGACAAGAAGTAGTGGAACTATGTACCCTACTGGTCTGCACCGCTGCCCACAAGCCCCATCGCCACGCCCCTCCCATGCACAATACAAACCCCAAAACACATGTGCCTGCTGTTTAAGGGAACGTCCAGTGCAGTGCACTGAAAGTGCAAGTTTCCACTTCTTCCTACACTTTGATTTTTAAACGAAACCGTTCCGGAACGTTTTCTTTTAAAAATAAAAGTACAGGAACGGTAAAACATAATTAAAGGAAGTAGAGGAGCACCGCTCCCGATCGCTCCCGACCGCTGCCGCCCACTTCGACCACTGCCAATGAGGAGGCTCGAAATGGGGCAATCCCCACTCCGAGCCTCCCCATAGCTGGAGGCTGCCTTCGTCCCATGCTGGGGACTCAGGTACGTTTTTTTTCCTCCACCCCCATCCATCCCCTGCAAACTATCCCCTCCACAGCCTCCCAACCCCACTTACCTTCTTTTTTCTTCTTTTCACGGTAGCGAACGCGCTGGGAACACTTCTGTTCCCAGTGCGTCCGATCCCGATGGCCGCCATGGAAAGGGAAAACAGACTACGTTTTTCCTTTCCCGGTGGCCATTTTATTTGACTTTTCTTTTTTTTTTTCTGTTCCGAAACGCTTTGTTCAGGCCTGTAACTATGGGCCCTGGGGGAATTACCTTGGGTGGTATTGGCCTGCCGCCTCAGGGCTTATTGCCACAATAAGCACGGCTATTCAGTGATTATGCTGTCATGGGATGATGCATAATTTGGTATGCAAGAAATTCACCTGAGCACAATGCGCTGTTACAGGCTGGTGGGCCAAAAAATCGGGTTGCGTGAATAATCTATAATTGAGGATCCAAATGGAAACTGCTTTCACATTTGTTTGTGTGGCAGCTTCAATCAAGTGTCCCTCTTGCATATCAATGCTTCCCACTCAACAATTCTGATAGTGAGCAAGCCACATTCTGAAACACCTGACAATGGGCCTCATTACGAATGTGGCAGAAAGGCAACAATGGCGCTGGTAGTGCTACCAGAGCCGTTGTTACCTCTCCGCCACATTACGAGTTCTGCTTGCAGGTGCCGGATTGCACGCGTGGTCTGACCAGGCGTGCAGACCGGCACCTGCGAGCAGAATTCGTGATTGCACCGGCACCGTTATTAACGGTGCCGGTGCTACCATGCTCCCGCCCCCATTCTGCCCTATAGGGCAGAATGGGGATCGGGAGGCTGGCCATACCGGCACCCACGAATGGCCAATTACCGGCCCATTTATCTCGTAATGAATGGGCCGGTAATGGCCCATTCACGGGTGCCGGGCCCGGTAGCGAGTTTGGCGGTAGCCGTGCCCTTAATAAGGGCACGGCTACCGCCAAACTTATAATGAGGCCCAATGTGGCCTTTCTGTAGAATTGAGAATGTCTAAACATTATCTGGGGTTTGGATAAAAGGTTACAGCTGCTATAGGCTTAAACACAGGGAATACATGGTTCGATTCCAGGATCAGTTTTGAAGGAAGTGGGCGAGGCCGAAAGTTGAGGGAGTGGTATAAAATTGAAATAGGATTGGCCATCTTTTTGTAACTAACACTGATTATCTCTAGCGGAGGAGAAATGCCAGTGAGCATCTTGTATGAAGTACAGAGGTGACACTTCATGTCAGTGACCAGTAGCAGGTGAAGAGAACATCCCAGTATTGTTTGGAGATTCCATTGAGTGGCTGCAACAGAGTATGCTATGTTTTTTGTGGCGAGACGAAATAGAACCTGCTTTTATTTTTATTATTTATTTGGTGAGCGCAGACCTAGCTTTGAGAAGCAACAGAGTGTTTTACAGAGGTAACAACAGAACAGATATACAGCGGGGGCGAGAGGGTAGGATACAGAGGGGCACAGGGGAGAGGTACAGCAGAACAGGGTGGCAGGGAGGCCTCAGTGTTGAGGAAACTGATTGATTTATGTTGAGATGGTATTGATAAACAATAGTCATGATAAATAGTCTATGCTGATTTAGTCACTAAATAGGGAGTAAATTAAATTTGTGATGGATTATACCTAGTGTATACCTAATGTATTGTTAATGCACAGAATTTGATGAACAAATATTTACTTTTGAAAAGCTATTAAAAAGAAGGGTAGCCTTTTCTTCAAAGAAATTGATTCACAGAGTTCCTTCGTCTTTAAAATCTGCTCCTTCTCAGCCGTTTCTCTTTCGGAATAAAATTCTATAAAATACATATATAAATTCATATAACACAGGTATAAAATACAAAACAGAGATAAACTCCTTTAAATAGAGCATGTTCTGAGTCATAGCAATACATTGCTGTTCCTTATTCTTAGAGTCTGCCTAAGATAGGACAGTAGCCCCAGCCTATTACTTGTGTATCAGCTCTCAGTAAATAACAAAGGGCCGGCGACATTGTGTGAAACCGGCCCCTGTTAACACTGGGCAAAGGCCAAAAGAATATGAAGTGCAAAAGATCTTCGCATGAGGCAGGACACAGGTTACACTTTTGTCGCCAATTGCTACCAGTCCAGTGTGCTGTGAACGCGCCGAGGGGAAAGCAGTTAAAACATCTCTAGAAATTAGACATCTGTCTTTTAACATATTACTCCATAAAAGGTAGTTCTGGAAACCCCCTGCAACCCCCCACCCAATCCAAAACCCCCTGCAGCCCCCCACCCAACCCTCTTATATTATATATAATCCAAAACCAACCCAATACATATATAAAATAACTAAAATAATATAAAGGTCAATTAGGACCACTATAATTAGGTAAATTGTGCAAAAGGTCAATTTTAAAAGGTCAATTTGGGTAATACCCCCATAACATCACTGTCTCCAGAGCTCTGGTTCTCTCTTGGCTGGGCTACTGCAACAGCCTCTTTCTAAATGTGCCTGCTTGTACTCCCCACCCTCTGCAACTCATCCAAAACAGGATGGCGAGACTTGTCCTTGGCCTCAAGCCCAGGGATCGTATCTCTCCAGCAATGAAATCTCTGCACTGGCTCCCAGTGGCGGCAAGGATTAAGTTAAAAACCCTCTGCATTGTCTACAAGGCCCTTTGGGGCTTGGGGCCTCAATACCTCCAACTCTCTCTTCATAAATGTCTTCCTTCTTGAGCTCTTCGCTCCTCTGCCTCCAACTCCCTCAGGGTCAGTCACTTCTCCAAGCAATGAGTCGGTGGTCGATCTCTTTCTTCGGCTGGGGTCTCCCTCGGGAACAGGCTCCCTGCCTCTCTGAAACTTGAGGAGAACCATCTCCGGTTCCGGAAGCACCTCAAGACCTTCCTCTTTGCTTCTGCTTTCTCTCTTCCTCTCCCCTGTTGAACTCCTGGCTGAAACTGAAACTGCACTGGTCACCTGGCTACCCTGTGTTCTCAGGCCCAGGTCCCCTCCCCACCAGTTGCACTCCTGCACTGCCCCCCTGGCTACCCTTACACTTGGGGTCTGTTTTCTGTATCCCTACAGTCACCCTACCAGCACTTGGACACTTTATGTCTGCACTTTCCCTTTGCACTTGCCACCAGTTGGCTGCGCTTAGTATTGTTTTACTGTTGATACCATGTACTGCACTGCCCCCTTCCTCTTTCCCCTTGCACGTTCCCTCTCCCCTGCTCTTGCGCGATCTCAATGTCACCTGGCCTAGTAAGATTGTTGTCTCTGCCCTCACTTTGCTTCCCCTCGCTTGCCTTGTCGCGCCTTGAAACACTTGTGTATAGGCACATTATAAATGCCATATCATATCATATGGGTCAGCTACCACTATGATAGAAGGAACCTATTATGCGGGTATTATCTGAGGCCATCTGTCTCTGTGTGCATTTATATTTAAGTTATGTGACAACCCGAACTCTGAAGGTCTTTCACTCATTCCTTTTACCACGCCTGTAGTTGTCGGACCTTTTCTTCTCTTCAGAAATCTTGCCTTTCTAAAATCTAAATGCCCACCACCGGGAAGAGGCTACAGGCCTAGAGGCAAACTAGAGGGCAGGAGGTCTGAGTAGGGTCATTCATACCCACTGACACCCTCCTGCCGTGCCAGCCTTAGAGAGGCATTAGTCTGTTGTTAAATTTCACAATATCTGGTATGTCAGCACTCAAACGACGAGACCCGTCAGCTTCTAAATGCCTCCATCTGGACCTGGCCCTTCAAATGCCCCTATCCGGTCCTGACCTCCAGGTTGATAAAGTCACCCACATTCTCATCCAAGCTTAGGAGTACTTATCAGGCCATACCTGTTTTCTGTCCGTTAGTACAAATTGAATAAATAAATATATCACAAGGCAGCTTCTGAGGGGCAGCCTCACCTACAGGATGGAAAGTGAGATTGTCTCTGTGGGGCAGCAGAGCAGGAAGGAACAATGGCCTGCCACGGGAAGCTCTTTAAATCTGCCGGGCTTCCTGGGTATCCAGCAGCCAATCGGGGAAGGTGGAAGGAGAGAACAGGGCAGAAAGAGAGGGAGTGTCAAACTAACAAAGGGAGGATAAGGGACTCGACCGCCTCTTCCGCACCACAGAAGCCGAATAGATCGACCCTCCCACTGTGGTTGGCACGGGCGCCTGGAATGAGTAACACAGGAAGCCACGTGGCAGCCAATGGGGGGAAGATGGAGTTAGGGAAAGGGGGTGGAATGACAAAGGAAAGGAAGGGAAAACATAACAAGCAGGTACATAACAATATTTACCATGAAGGACAATACTCTTACACTGGTACCCTGAATCCTGAACACCTAACCTGACCTCCTAAACCTGACACACACCTACTGCATACAAAACCTGATAAACAGTAGAGTACCTAGCATAGCATACTCTTAATTAGTGGCCTTTTAAGACACCACTTTAAGCACAAAGAACATAGTACATAACACATTACTGAAGCAACGTTGTAACATTTCACTTGGCACATATAGGTTTGCAAACAAGCAGAATGGCACAAACAAAAGGGGTGTCCCTTGCATGAAAATACGAGACTCATGGCCCACTGGGCACAATGAAGCGACAAACAATAGGTCAAAACAAGTACACAAACACGTGCCCTCGTACTGTGAAACACTAATGTCCTTATCCCATACAAATTAACTGGAGATCATGCTCTCCTTGCAAATCCATAATAGCCAGGGATACTTTTTGTCAGTTCTTAACTTATTGGCATGTCTCTTCCCATGCCCCCAGCAATGTTTGTTCAGGAAATAAGCAACCACAAGAACATATGCCTTATTAGCAATACAAATGGGTAGAGCACTTAACTGACGGTCCGGATGCCTCACGAGGACCTCTGGACCCTGAAGTCTGACGCCCAACACGGAGGAACGCGGTGCTCAGGCATCACCGCCGCGGCCCAGGCTCCTGCTCCTTCATGTTCCAACTGCTGATAATCACTGTCGTGGCCCGGGGTGCAGCCCAACAGTCCTTTGGCGTTCCTACACCGCCAGATCTCCTTGTGTCCTCTGCTGCCGCCGCCCGTGCTGATAATCTGCAATTACCTGCACTGAGGCATGGGCGGCGGCAATCTTTAAGCAGTTCCACTAATTAGCAGCTGGCGTGTAACGCGAATTCCAGAACTACACCATTCCCAAGGCATGCTGGGACATGTCGATTTGTTGTACATTTAGCGTATTTTTGGGTAAAGGAAGCACCGTCCCTTGCCCCAAACCTTATCCCTGACAGGGAGGGAGAAGGGCACAAGGACAGGTGCAGGAGCACAGGGAAAGCACTTGCAGTGCTAATTAAATCATTAAATATGGTAAGATAATGGTAGCGTGAATGCCCCTCTGATGATCCAAATGTGTGTAGGCTCAGTAAGTACCGCAATAGTGCTTCAATGAATCAAAAATAAAGAAGGTAACCTATACGAGAAAAAACTTAGAATGGTGGAACTAAAACGCCACCCATATGGATTGACTGCTAAATTGCCACTGACGAGTCAAAACTAGCAAATTAATAACAAATAACAGCCATGGGCAAGTCTTTTAGTTAAATGGTTTTTACCATGAAAATCTCAGCCACCCCTTATCATATTGTGCAAGGGGACCCCAACATTTGTATTTACGCCATTCTTCTACTGATTTGAATTTACACAATTGTGTAGAATGGAACTTGTATCTGCAGAAAGCACACACGTGTGGCCGTAGTTGCAGGGAAGGCTAAGCAACCTTCTTTGCATACCCATAGCACACATCACTCGCATTTCTCCTGGTGCAGCAGCGAAGCAGCGATTCTTTTCCCTTTACATTTTAATTCTAGGTTACGTGTCTGGTTAGAGAACAGAACACGCATCCCACAGAGGCTGGCCTTGAAGTGTATTACACAGACCTTTTCCCAAAAGGAGTGAGAAACAAATAGTACCCTGCAGGATTTAAGTAGCTTCACATGTTGCTTTTATTTATTTTCCCAGCGATCCTGGATTTTCCTGTTCATCTACTCCTCTAAACAATCCTACAATGCCCGCATGCTAGCTCCTAACAATAATGTCAGCTTAATTTATGTTTAAATCTTACCAACCGGATGTGACGTGTAGTTTCCAGCTCAAACAAACAACATTCATAATCTGGATCAGATCACGCTGCCCCACTGTTTCACGTTTGAATGTCAACAATTCACAGCATAAACAGTTTTGCAAAAAGGGATAGCCTGAGGAGCAGATATTAACATAATACGTACTGTGTGCACAGTAAAAAGGTTGCACCTTTTATTCAAAAGCAGCCACTGAAGAGTAGGCTCTTAAACTAAACTAAAAGGATATCCTTATTACCCGATGTGGGATGTTGGAGGGGAGACACAGACAGGTGATTTTATTTTTCAAAGGATTTAATCATGCTGTGGCTTTCACAAGGAGAGGGTAAGTCCTTGTCTTGTTACTTACCCTAATGGAAAAGACTAGAGTCACAATCTTCGCTGGTTGCACTGGGCAGAAGCAGAAGAATATGGCCAGAATTAGGGAATCCATGGGTCTCCCCTGCTCCTGGGCATTGGTGGTGGGTGTGGAGGATGCCCTGGCCAGACTGACCCTGGAGGGCGAGAGAAGCGCCTACTCGAGCTGTCTGGCAAACACCGACTTGTAAGGCATGCCATGGCCATTTTTTTTTTTTTACATATGTATCTTTATTTTGTTATACCAACCCGAAACATAAACAAACAAGTACAAACCCAGTGAGCAGATTATCAACCGTGTTCATCCTTCATATAGGCTAGCATTAATGTAAAACAATGCTCAGGCTGACTCCCCCTGCCGCCCGGGCCAACTCTTAGTTTGGTCTTACTTTCTGATACACTGCCTACCAACTACCATCCCGGTGCCACCTTGCTCCTCAATCCTTCACAAGCTGCTTTCCATGAACCGCCTCCCTGGTTTATTTATTAATTGAGTCTTAGAATTGTATTAAGATTCCCCCCCTCGCCACCCTCTTTGCTATCCCTTCCTAAAACCTTTCAATCAGTGGACATGACCAGAACATGTGTAACATGTCAGCTTACCCTTGTGTGCAACTTGGGCAAGTTTGATTCCCTCTCCTTTTGATTTGTGCTAATCTCTGTGGGGTCATGTACACCCTGTGCCTCACGTACAGCTGGGTAAGCTTAAATGTAGCATTTCTTGAGACATGTTTGGTGTACTTCAGTGCCCTTCTCCATTCTGCATCCCTGAAGAACCTTCCTAACCCTGTCACCCATTTCCCGCGTGCCTTTAGCTCTATTGTTCCAGTGCCCCCTAGAAGCAAGTCATACAGTCCAAAAACCGAGTGCCCTCCTTTCGACACATCAAACATGGTACCAATATTGCATTGGTCTCCGCTTTCCTTTCTCCATTCAGCCACCTCATTTTAATTTTCTTGACCAAGCCCATGTATAATATAAACTGGCCTGTGTGTATGCTGTAGTCACTGATAGACCCAAAGTCTATTAACTTGTCCTCTCAAACTAAGTACTCTACCTTTGCAATCCCATTGCTTTCCCAGTGTTCTCTGAACTGCTTGACGAGGTGTTGCTGTACTCCGATGATCCCCACCAAAGGGACATGTGCGGAGCATGGGACAGTCGTTTTCAGGTGCTTCCAGACCCTGCTCCATACTTCTTCACCTAGCTTCAGCAACGCCGAGTGTCTAGGCAACGTGGTGTCCCCTGTCCACATCCCTTCTTTTTGAAAGAATTGTCATCCCATCATTGGCTGCAACAATAGGGTGTGCTGCGAGATCTCATCGCCTGGCCAGTTCACAACAAATTGCAACTGGTTTGCCAAGTAATAGTATTCAAAGTGGGGGACCCTCTTTCCGCCCTCTCCATAGTGTCTCTGCAGGGTGTGCAGCGCCACTCAGTTCCTGCCATTGTCCCACAGAAATTCCCTAGCTATTTTGTCTAGTTGTCGAAAGAATGCTCCAGGTATATTGTAGGGTATATTTATAAAGTAGTATAGGAGATGTGGGAGTACTATCATTTTTAGTATTGCTGCCCTACCTGGCCCTCCCAGGGGCAGTCGCTTCCAGAACCGCATGGAGTTGGTGACCCCACCCAGGGCTTTTAGCATGTCATTTTCGTGTGAAGCCTTGGGGTCATGCCACACTCCTATGCTTAGGTACCTAAAGGCATCTACCTCCCATTGCAGGCCCAAGCCTGGCAGTTCAGTTACCGCACGCCCTCTCAGGCCTGCAAGTGGGTACAAGCAGGATTTCTCCTGATTCACTCTTGTTCCTGAAAACTTAGCGAACTGGTCAGTGACGTCTAGTAGATGGGGTAAGTTGTCCTCTGGTTGACAGACATACAACAACATGTCGTCAGCGTACAGTTAGACCAGGTGTGTTATCCCATCTATTACTATTGCAGCCTCTGCATATTTTTCCCAGAGGAACACGGCCAGGGTTTCCAGCGTCAAGATGAATAGTATTGAGTACAGTGGGCAGCCTTGTTGAGTGCCTTGTGAAACTCCCATGCCTCTGATATGTGCCTCCCTGTTTTAACTCATGTCTGAGGCGCTGTATATATCAGTTTCACCCAGCGCAGAAAGACTTTGCCAACACCAAAACGCCCCATGTTCGCTATCAGCCAGTCCCAACGGACTGAATCAAAGGCCTTTCCTGGGTCCAAAGAGGCTGCAGCGCAGTCCGATGTCAGCTGATTAGTGGAGTCCATAACGTGGTGAAATCTCATCAGGTTCCATGTGGTGTTGTGCCCCGGGGCGTAACCCATCTGATCCGAATGGATCAGATCCCCTATTACTACCTTAAGTCTGTTTGCCAGTAGTGCAGTTAGAATTTTGCAGTCCTTATTTACCATTGACATGGGTATGTATGATCCGCAGTTATTCAGAGGCTTGCCAGGTTTGAGGATGGGCACTATGATTGATTCTGTCAGACCGTCGGGCAATTTTCCTGTTCGTATGCCTCTGTAAAAGTGTCCAACAGCCTGGGGGCCAATGTTGTTGCGTAAGCTTTGTAAAACTCTCCGGGAAGTGCATCCGGTCCTGGGGTTTTGGCTGTCGGGAGTTCCGATATTACTGCGCTTATTTCTTCTAGTGTCAGTGGGGCGTCTGATACTTCTGCATGTTCCTCCTCTAATCTAGGTAACCTAATTAAGTTTACGGCCTCATCAATGTGCCTGTCCACTTCAGTTTTATCCTCTGAGTATAGGGACCTATAGAACCTGGAGAATACCTTGTTCATCCCCTGCTGGGTTTGAACGGTCTCTCCGTGCTCATCAGCTATGGCGTGGATCATTTCCCTAGGCTTTTCCATCTTGCACAGCCAAGCCAGCAATCTCCCTGGTTTATCTCCTTCTGCATGCAACTTTGTGTGTACTTTGTAAAATCTAACCCTCCCAGCCTCTCTCATTCTCCAATGCATTTTTGTTTCATCTTAAGCAGACTACTTGTTCACCCTCACCCTCTCTCTCCCGTTTTTTCCAACCTTGCAATATCATCTTCGATTTCCTCCAGGTTCCGCAAGATCCCCTGCCGGAGCCCTCCCGTCTTCCCTATTGCTGCTCCTCTCATGACAACTTTAAAGGCGTCCCAGAGTGTACCTACCTTAGTCACACTGCCCGTGTTGGTTTCAAAGTATTCCTCTATCCGTTCTCCCAGGTAGGTGCTAAAGTCATCATCTAGTATAGCTTCCGCCTTCAGTCTCCAAGTGGGTATTGGGGGGTTTGTGTGCAGGACCTTGCCATATTGCTACTAACGGTGAGTGATCCGATAGGACCCTAGCCCTATAGTCTATATGTGCAAACTTTCCCAGTGTTTCAGTTCCTGTGAAAATATAATCTATCCGCGTCTGCATGTAGTGCAGGGTTGAATAATATGAGTACCAGAGCTTTTCCCCATGCGTTTCCCTCCAAATGTCTACCACCTCCAGGTTCCGTAAAAGAGTGCCTAAGGCGTATAGGCGGTGGTGCTGGTTTATTATTTTTGTTGTCTAACCTGTCCAAGGTGGGGTTGCGGGTACAATTAAAATCTCTTCCCCATATCCACATGGACTCTCTGTACATTGACAATTTAGAATGCAAGGATTTGAATAACGCTGTGGCGTCATGGTTGGGTGCATAGGTGTTCACAAGGTAGACTCTCCTGTTTTCCCACAGCCCTTGTACTATGACTAACCTGCCTTCCCCATCTTTTTTGACCTCTATATCTGGAAGGGTACGGTGAAGGCGATCCAGATGAGGACTCCTCTGGCGTATGCCGAGAAGGGTGAGCCATACAACCTGCCTCCCCACTTCCTACCTATCACAGCCTGTCTATCATCTGTGAGGTGTGTTTCTTGCAGCATCACCACTTGTATGCCCCTCTTAATCAAATAAGTGTGCACCCTTAGCCTCTTGATTTAGTTATTTAACCCTCTTACATTCCAGGTGACTATGCCTAGTCGCGCCATGTATGTTTGCATCTTGGTGGGCTGGTTCCCACCACCCCAATAACTCGCCTCTCATTTCCCTCCCTCATGTTGTAATATCCCTGTCCCCCACCTGTTCTTCCAGGCAGGTTGTTGCAACCACTGGGGGGTCGGGTGCCAAGAAAACATTCACTTTTATATATTGCTTGCCTATACTTCAATTGTCCCAATTTAGCCTACCCATTGCCTATTGGCTTCGGAAAGTTTACTCGAGAAACCCTTCCCCACATATAAGAAAACCAGAAAACCATGAAAGACATCTTGGCTGACCACGACCAAGCAGTGGTCAATCTCAGCACTAAAAACTCTGCCTCAGAATATGTTGCCCACATACTGACTAAACAGGGAATATCCACATACATCCAACAAATCCTAGGCAGCTATATAGCCTGGGACTACATAAGAATAATATTTAACATTGTTAAAACCAGACAAACTGAAGGTGCTTGGTATCGGATGCCGACGGACTGCAGGGAATGTCGCCTATGTGGGGAGGAGGACTAAGAAACACTGAGACATTTGCTGTGTGCATGTATATCCCTAGATAAACTAAGGGTAGGTGCGATGCGATAAGCAGGAAAATGGGGAATCTCATCTGAGAAATGCTTGTGGAGTGAATTTATGAACAGTAATAATCATGCCTGTAATATTTATTTTACCATGCTCTGGAGAGAAAAAGTGAACATTCTTAACATCTTATCATGAAGGCTCTGGCTCGGTGCGTCATGAGGAGAGGGAGATTATCTGGGAATCTTTTATTTTTTGCCATTTGTTGTGTAAAGTTGAATAAACTATATCACAAACAAAACATTTAAAAAAAATCAATGGTTGAATTCCCCTGATGGCCCTTGAAAGTATAATTACCTGAGTTATCACTGGGTGTACGACCATCAACTGATGTAAAGACTCCACTCCAAGAGCCAGGAGAGGCCCACTGTGCAGGTGCGTTTATCCGTCATTGTAGGATCTGCGATTCCTAGCACCATATCTATCAAAGGGCCCAAAATATCCTGCGTGGGAGCCATTGCTTATTTGTAGGTTGCAATCCCCTCCAAGTACAATGGAAATGGGCATAGGGCACTATCTTAGTGCATGGTCTTCCATAACTTATTTGAAGCTCATGTGACCATGGGGCTCATTATGAGTTGGGCGGTAATACGGTGGTAATTCATCCTCAGCAGAATTACCATTACCACTCTGGTGTCAGGTGGAATTACTGCCATATTACAAATTGGCGGGAGCTCACACTCACGATTGGCAGTAAAGGTAATTCCCTCTGGCGGACCTGTATTCTGCATGCTGGTATAGCAGAAGATCTCAGTTGTAATCATTAACTCCCTGCTCCAGCACTGGAGTTGGGCGCTTTCCATTGCAATACGGCACCACAGCCACACCAGTGTGGGTCTGCAATAGACCATACCCTTCACACCACATGTGTAGGATGCCCCTCCACCATATAGCATATGTGACTAGCAAGTCACAGATATGCATGATGACTAACAGCATGTTATTGGTCATCCAACAGGCTCACAGGCGAGTCCGGAGAAGGAGAATGTAGGACCATCTACATCCCATGGCTGGGCCTCCAGGGCAACGCCAACAGCCACCAGCCCTGCACCACGCAGTGATGGGAATGTAAGGGGAAAGGGCAGGATTGTGGCACCAGGGCCCAACAGCACCACAGATGCCAGTGCCAGCACGACACACAATGGTATCAATGATGACACAGATGCAGGTAGTGCATCCCTGGCACCTGCAACCACCCCTACACTTGCCCACTGTGGTCATGACAGGGGAGCCCGATACTGGCAGGTGCACAAAGGTCACTGCACACCCACCCACCCAACTGGCCCATCATACCCCCTTGTCACCTGAGCGGTACACCCAGCCACATGGTCGGTATGGAGTCGGAGGGTGACATAGATGGTAGGTCTTACAGCTCACCCTGCTTCAGCCCCAGACCTCCCCATAGCCCTCAACCAATACCCCATGCATCACAGGATACCATCTGGAGGAAGCTGTATGCTATGGAGCAGCACCAGGTTCGCCTGGGAACCCTATCAGACACTCAACTTCAACACCTTCATGCCATCCATGACTGGGTTCTGGGCATCTCACAGAGGAAAATGAGGGCCATGGACCAGGACTGATGACAGGCAGCTGCAACATCTGCCGCCATGACTGCCATCGAGCAGAGGGTGAGGGAGATGACATAGGGCATCTCGGCCTTTGCCGATGCAATGCTGGCCAGCATGCCCTTGGCACTGCAATGTATCTGGGGGCCAGAGTCGGACCAGTCCATCTCCATCACCCCCACAGAAGGATATTTGCCCCGCACCCAAGGCTATGCTCTGTGCGCAATCTGGCTCCAAAGGAGCTGGAGGAGATTAGTTGGGGCAAGAGGCCACACACGTGATTGTGCATGTATATATAGGCATAAGGGAGGTGATTGGGAGGATGTGTTGAGGATGGTGTTGTGAGGAGGAGGGTTTTTTCACATTTGAAGATCAAATAGTTGTTCACTTGAAGCAATGCTCGGTCATTCCTCATTGTGTACATGTGTTTCATTCATAACATGACTGTATTTACAGAGGTGCATAGCATGTGGATATGAATGTGGTATAAATATTGTCCATCATGTCTTGCCGAACCAGACGTCCATCCCTGCACTATTCCCACCCACTTCATGGCAGACCATCACCCAGAGGCAGCAAGTCCTCCTCTTCTGGGGGTGGCATGTTGACATCAGGGGCTAGGGGGACATTCTGCCTGAGGCAAATGTTGTACAGCACGGCACAGGCAACAACATTTTTATCCAACCTTCTCTGGCCTCTAAATTAAGGCCCATCCAGTCTGGTGTAGGCACCGGAAACGAGCCTTCAACAGGTCAAAGGTCTGCTCGATGCAGAGCCTGGTCTGGACGTGTGCCTGATTGTAGGCCACCTCCTGTGGCGTCTGTGATTTCTGCATGGGTGTCATTTGCCATGGTAGCTGGGGTATCCGGAATCGCCTGCAAAGGCAAAGGTCATCAGTGTCAGTCACAGAGCATTGCAGATGCGTTGCCTTTTACTATGGCATGTTGATAGACATGCCGTGCATACATTTTACGTGTATTGTCGCACAACATGTCTTACAATCACAGATCTTGCATGTGGAGTCATTCACTATTTGTTTTTCATGTAACACCATGCACACAGCTCATGGCCAGCTTTTAGGGTCTGTGGTTGTCATAGCTGAATGCTATGGTGCCTCTGTTGGGCCTGTGCATTGCTCTCATGCATGTGCCCTGATGGTTGGTTAGTTGTACTTCTGCAGGTTTGTGTTGTCAGTGTCAATCTATATAAATAAAAATGTAAATGTTTGTTTGTTCATAATCTCAAATCTCCGAACGTTTTTCACAGATTGCTTTGAAATTTTGACACAACGTTGCATTCGAATAGGCACGTGTTTTTATATACCTACTATACATAGATGTCACACCTGTGACAGGTAAAAACATGCTTTTTCTGATAAAACAGCGCCATCTGTTGGACGTAAAAGCAACACACGCTATACTAAATATTTTATTGCTAAACAGCTCCATCTGTTGGATGTAAAAGCAACAAACGCTATACTAAATATTTTACTATTCCATTTCAATGTTTCTGATTTAGAATGGCTCAAATACCTGCAGAGGAAGCATGTGCAGCCAGACTTCAGGATGCACGGTAGCGAGCAAGGCGATCGCGTTCTGCAGCTTCAGATCTGCTTTGTTCTCAACAGAATAAACACGACAGGCTGAGAGTGGCTGAAAGACGTCAATGAGAAACAGCAGATCAGCGTCAAACACGAATCCGTGCTCAAAAATCACGCAATTACAACGCCTTGCATTCCAGTACAACCCAGATGATGATTATAGTTTGAGCCGGCATGTACTCATCGGCACCATGACTGAAGTGTGTCCTTATTGCAAGGCTCTGAAATTTATTGGAGAAACGAAAGGAATGTGTTGCACCGCTGGAAAAATTAAACTGCCTCAGCTTGGAGAACCGCCAGAGCCATTAAAAACGAACCACAAGCATTGTGAAATTAAACATATTAGAAACGTGCGCTTTTTCTTTTCATTCTTTTCCATTTAACCAGACTGAGCCACAGCAACGCGTGGCCGGGGACGGCTATTCCATTATAGGTTCATATACCATTACTACTGCCAGTGTTGCATTCCTTAGGTATAGTGTTGGGAGTTTGTCGTCCCATAAATAGGGATGCATAATGTTCCACTGTGGCTACTTTAGTCCTCTGTGGTGTTGCTAGCCTGTTGGGGCTATACATTGGCGATTTACTACAGCATTGTCCATCATGTCCAAGTCCTGTGGGTTGTAGGCTGTCATGTGTGCTCTGAGAGGACAGTGCATGCATAATTCAGTTGTGGAAATGCAGCGCAAACCCTTTCAGTAGTGCTGCGAGAGTACTTTGTGTTATGGCACTTATATTCACCCAATATTCAAGTCTGTTCCCCTATGTGCCTCTCCATGTAACAGCATTTACTTGGGACAACCAGTGTGTTTGATCTCAAGACTGCAGCTACTACAAAATGCTGCAACTCAGATGGCCCATTCCATCGATCTTCTGCGTCAATTGTACTAGCTTCCTGTGCATAGCCATATAGAGTTCAAGGCTATGTGTATTACCCACTGGGCCATGCATCAGGGGCGGCGAATATTTGCAGGCTAAGCTCACCCCATACGTCCCTGGTAGATGCCTGCGGTCTGAATCATAGAGGCTTCTGGCAGTGCCACACTTTCAAAGAAGTTGGCTGGGAGGACATGCCTTCTCCTATCTTGCACCCAATATGTGGAATAAACTTCCTAGGGGCCTGCAAAATATTGATGACCATCTGATATTTTGGAAAGCCCTGAAGACCTATCTTTTTTTAGTTCTGTAACGCATTATGTTTGATGAAGGTGAGACTGCTGTTCTCTTCATTCTCCTCGTTGTTTCCTCTTCAGCGCCTAGATGCCTATGGCCATAGTACCGCTCTATAAATGCTGTTACATTACATAACAGGAAGTGTGCTGTTCCGCAGGACCATGGAATTGTGGGTGGAACGAGGGAAGCAGGAACAGCAGTGTGTGATGAAGAGGACAGGATCACAGGTGACCTGGACATTCAGGGCGTGATACTGCTCCTGGTTGCGGTATACCTCTTCACATGCCTGTGAGCCACCAACGCCACATATGTGCACTCCACAGGAGCAATCACGTTGGGCATGCCGGCTACTGCATAACAACTTTCCTTCATGGCATTCTCCTGTGCCGGGTGGTGGGCAGGGAGATGTGCTGGGAGACATGGTGCAGGAGGGCTTCCAGCACCTGCATGAGTGCATTGGAAAATGTGAGCTGTGACATGCTGTGCGACATGCACACAGTGTGCTGGAAGGTGCCAGTTGCCAGGAATTGCAGGACAGACACAAGCTTCAGCAGCACGGGGTAGGTCTGTTCTTATGTTGATCCTTCTGTCTATGTAATCCTGGATCAGGGTCAGCAGCTCAGCTATGGTCTCCCTGTTCAGCTGGTATTAGATGGTTGCCAATTAAGGTCCAGGGAGAGGGCCTGACCTGGGATATGGGTGCTCACCTTACATGGCATCTACTCCTTCTTCTCCTCCTCTCTGATCTAGTGGCAACATGGTGCTGGAAAGTGTACTTGGGAAGGCGTGTACCTTACGTACCCTTATTTACCCTTATGTACCTTTCTCAAGTGGCTTGGGTGCACCTGTGGCTTAATTTATGGCACCTGTATGCATTTACTTCCACCTTTTAGGTGGAGGTAACGGCACTGTGTTTTTGGCAGAATTACTGCCCATTTATTTTCGGCAGTATTTTGGCCATATTTTTACTTGTAAAACGGCAGAAATACCTTTTTGGATCTGGTTAATTCAGCCATATGTTTGTGGTAATTCCACTACTGCCACTTTTACTGTATAACACTGAACTCATAATGAGTCCCTATGTGAGGTATTCTTGTCCATAATTACTTCATCAGGAGCTGTATTCTTAATTGCATCTACCTGTGGGGTTGGGTCGTTAAGCAGTCAGTCCACCTCCGCAAGAGTAGATAGGAGTTCAAATTTATTTTCAGTGAATATAGACCCTGATGTTAACTTTGTATGGGGAGAAATGTTGAGAATGTTGGAATGGCTGCACATTGGAGAGATTTTGTTACTTCCGGGAGCATAGCAGGAACTGGGGACCAAGTTCTTGGTTGAATTGGAGGCCTTCGTGGAAACTCCCTCAAAGATTCAGTCCCTTGGTTGAGTGCCCTTAGAGCATGTAATAAAGGTTGACTGTGAAGGATAGAAAAAAGGAAAAGGGACGATGCTCATCCCCTTTGAGATTGAGAATTTCTGAAGTTTGAGTTTATTACATATGCAGCAACTGTTGGGGTTGCACATGTAACTATGATACAGTCACCCTCTAGTGTTTTTTTCCAAATTTCCTACCCAACTTTCTCTCCTCACCATGAGGTTCTCTTGCAGATTAGTATTTGGCCCTATATATTTGGAGTTAATCTAATGAGATACCTTGTTTGTCAGCGATGCCGTTCCCAGCAAAAGAGATTTAGCCTCAATTATAACGTCTACTATAGGTGTTGCATTTACGTTCCTCTTATATGATACAGAGTTAGTAACCTTTTTTGAATCATCACATATGTCAGCTATTACACTCAGTGGTGCTCTCGTCTTATTGTTTCCAGTTACTAGAGGGAAAGTCTCATTTTTGCACATTGTCAAAGAGTCTGAATTGGCAACAGGCACAAGGTCTAATACTCTCAAATTAGAGTTGACTGATTTTCAGACGGTTGGTGCTATCACTGAATCGTCCTTTTTTCATTTCTTAAAATATCGTCCATGATTAATAACAAGTTAACATAGATTTTCTTTTAATTAGATAAAATGTCCATGGTTAGTTTCATTGTCTCCTTCAATTCTAGAAGTGTTGCTTGAGAATCTTTGTGGAGACTGGTAAGGTCATATTGTGTGCTTCTGTTATTGGTCTTGGTGGTTGCTAACATTTGGTGGATGGTGATTGAAAGGTTTGCTAATGCAGAAGTGGTGATCATTTGCTGGGGAGTCAGCCGCGGTGTTAGCTGTCCGGGATCGGTTTCTGGATTTTCCTTGGCCTTGTTGTGATTTGATCTGGTCAAATCTGGTGCTATAGACATATGTTGCCATAGGAAATGAGATCACAGGACTCCGGCTTAATAGAGCTTCTAGGAAGAAAATCTGTTTTAGTGGCTTTTAGTGCTTTTTATGCCACTAGAATTATTTTTCCCAGCATCCCAGTCATTTCCTGCAGATATCTATCCAAAAGGGATTTGGGATACGGTTTAGATATGTTAAGTATACTAGACCCCTTTCTTTCTAGATGTAACCTCTTGTTGTCCAGTAGCTTTACGCTTTCCCATTGCCTGTTGTTAATTAGGGAGGGTGGCTCAAACGCTATTGCAAACAGTCACCACCCAAACAACTGGAAATTAAAACAAGCTGGTTCAAACAAAGTCCTGCAAATGGATATGCAATTGTAAACACAAACGTATATAAATTGCATGAATACCACTAATCAGAGTTCCTTGGGTAAAGCTACTTCAAACACAATCCTGCAAATATATTTAGAGAGCAGATGTGCCACTGTTCACAGCTCCTCTAGTGTCCAAGTATCTTAAAGTATCCAATTGCCAGAAAAAATGCAAAGTGCTATGTCAGTCCTTAGGGCAAGGCAAATAGTGCAAATAAGCAAAGTGGACAGTGTAAGCAGCACAATAGTATACAATATTGTTAGGCTAGGTTGGGTTTGGGTTCAAGAGGTATGAATATCCTACCACATACACTGCGGGCCGTGGAGCAGTAAGCACATAGTGGTTCCTTGGTCAGCCAACACGCTGAGTCAAAAGACACACGTGGCTTTTCAAACATAGCCTTGACCCCAGCCTCAAGCAGAGCCAACCTCAACCAGGTATTCAAGGCACAGCATCAATCCACAATCCAAACAGTCCAAGCAGCCAAATGTCAAAGCACAACACACAAGCCACATTCTGAGTGATGATGAGCCAAATCTTAAACAAGTTGCAAGAGTCCTGTGAATTGAGGGGCTGCGGTTCAACCCGGGAATAGCGGGAAACTGCCTGCACCACTATCCACTCCACTCCGATAGAGCATGAGCATGGGAATACAGGGCACATTTTCCTCTTCTGCATGGCAAGGGTTCCCAGCTGGTCTGGACTATGACAGTGGGAAACAGCCCTTGCTGCTGCCCGCTCTGCTCCGCTTGGGTAGAGCTTATGAGCATGAGCACAGAAATACAAGGTCCCTGTTTGGCAGAATTACATCCAGTACCCTTTGGGAACACTACACACAATTAAGACTACAGGTGTAAGCACAATCTCAACTTTGGTCTGTACTACACAGTTTTGTGGTAGCAGGGCTGAGCAGCCAGGCTTATCTCAAGAGGGATGTGAGCAGGACAAGTTGTTACAGAAAGGACTTGCAATCACAGTGGTTCAAACAAACACTTACTCAAGATTTCTTGGTAAAACAATATTAATTTATTTACATTGTCATTTAGAAAACATTCCACTAGCAATAAGCAGCTCAATATCACACTATAATATACTCCAGTACCAAACCAATAGGTTTCTGAACAAGTTAGGCTCCCCAGAAGTGTGAGCAAAATGGCATTCAGTAACTTTAAATGGGAGTGAAAGACACAAGTTATAAGATACTTTCTTTGGCAGGGCAAATAGTTTCAGTTCAGTCTTTGCCGATGTTCTTGGAAGTAGTTTGCACGAAAAAGAGTTATATGTTGGATTAGGAGCGAACAAGACTCCAAAGTTGGGAAAGTTTCACAAACTTTCACCGCGGCAGAGAGGATTTCTCAACTGCGTTTGCACAGTACCTGGGTAATGAATAAAAGCTGTAGCTGAGGCAATTGTTCATGCCAGTTCCTGCAGATCTTGCTGTTCCTGGGCCTCAGTCGTGGGGACAAGATGGAGGACCTCGAGAGGCTCCTGCACTGCATGGGGACGGGTCCACAAGCTTGGAAAAACGTCGGTTTAAGGTGTGAGTGCCTTAAAGTCCACAAGCTGGTATCCTTCTCCCTGGCTATCTGGTTTTCAACAGCACTCTGAAGAAAATTCCACCAGTATGGAGACGGTTCACAGGTGGCTTGCGAGTTGGTTGTTCCCACCAGCTCAATGGAAGAAGTCGTCCTAGAAGGGGCTTCTCTATCAAGGGAGTTTCAGGCTATTCAGACCTGCAGCAGTACTTCACCAGGCAAACCAACGGTCCAGGAGTTGCAGCAGTCATCTTCCTTCAGCTCGGCTTCGGTTCTTTCGTTCCAGTGGTCGACTCTGCCTTCCAAGTCCCAGAGACCTGCCTTTTAAACAGTTTTCCCCCTTTCATTCCAGCCTAGCTGCCACCTACCCAGCAGGGTGACTGTCCTTGCCGGACAGTCAGCCAGCCAATCATGCCAAAGTGCATTCAGGTCTCCAAGGAGACTAAGCACAGGAAGTTTCGGGCATCTCCCTCCCTTCGTGTCCACCCCAGACACTCAGGCGCCAGAGGCAGTCTTCAGTACTGAAGCCTGCCAAAGGCAAACAAACAAAGGCACCAAACCTTGTTTGGCACGCAGAGACAAAACACTAGAAGGACCTTTCCAAAAAGAAATGGTGAAAAAAGTCGACTGGAACCTGTTTTTAAAGAGGGGGCTCAGACGCTATCTTGAAAAACATGGCTCTGGTGGATTTTAGCTACCGAAGCGTTTAAACGGGTTGCGGTCGGGAAAATCATAGCAATACCACTGCCACCAGCCATTCTGAGAGGAAAGGGTAGCATTTGAGTGCTACATGAGTTTTCTAGGCATAGGGAATACTAGGTATTCCCTCCAGCACTTTGCTGTAAGGCAGGGTGTGCTGGGTCTAGCAATTTAAAAAGACTAGCAAAGTCAATTTAACTTTACATTCAGTGGGAGACAGTAGTCAGTCCCAGAGAAGGTATTTAAACCTTGGGAAGTCTGAAAGACATCCCTGTGCCACTGCACTAAGGGTGCTGTATGACACACAAGAAAAGATGATGCCTACGGAGTTGTCTAAAACTCCATATCCAAAGAACACAAAGTAAAACACACATCAAAATACATGAAAGAGTGGGAAAAAAAGGCTCACACTCTTTCCAGGTAAAAATGAAAGTCCTAAAAATCCCGCAAAGTTGCTGGGGGTCTCAAAAGGTAAGGGAAATTAGCACATTTCTGAGAATTCTTCCTAACACTCGCCCCCCCCCCCCCAGACTAAGGGACAGGAGGATTTAATCCACTCCTGGATGAATCTCCTTAGTCCAGTCCGTTGAACATCCTGGAGAGACCATCAGTATTTTGGTGGTTACACCCTGACCTGTGCTCAATGGTGAAATCAACCCATTGCATGCTGATTGACCATCTCAATAGTTTTCGGATTTTCCCCTTCCATTTGTATCAACCATCTCAAGGGTTGGTTCTCAGCCTGAATCACAAAAGTAGATTCATACAAGTATGGCCTAAACTTCTTCAGTGACCACACAATAGCAAAACATTCTCTTTCAATGGTTGACCACCTTGTTTCTGGTTCCTTCAGCTTCCGGCTGATGAAGCAAATGGGGTGCTCCCTACCTTTCTCATCAAGCTGACTCAGAACTGCACCTATACCTGTATTGGAAGCATCTGTTTGCAGAATGAAGGTTTGTTTGTAGTCATAGCTTAAGGGAACTGAGCACCAAGATCGACGAAGAGAGAGTTGCACACATCTGAGGTGCCTGTTATCAGAACTGGATCTTCTGGTGAGCTATGAGACACTACATACAGTGCAGAGGGCTAAGGTAGTTCCTGGTATCTTTCTTCACCAGCATTACCGCCCACATCCACTCATGAGTCTCAGAGTATGTTGATGATGATGTGCAAGATAAAAGGGACTAGTGCAGGTTGCAAAACATGATTTTGGAGACCGGTAAAACTGAGGAAGAGTAGGAGGAGCACAATGCCAAAACTACAGAGATAGAAGAAAGGACAAAGCTACTCTGCCACATTTGTAAAGTATCTTTCAAGGACAGTCTGGTAAATCTGAGAGTGCAAAACATCACTGTACTGCATCCACACCTGTAACTCCGCCCGGTGGTGTAGAACATTAATTGGGGGCCCCCCTGCTATGCCTTGCAGAGGGCCCCCATTCTCTGCAACAAATCACAAATCAGCTCCTCCGCCCAGAATTACCTCCACATCCCTCTTCCTCATCACAGTACTTACCTATGAGGCACATTATTGCCTCATAGGTAAGTACTGGGATGAGGAAGACTGGGGTTAGGAGTAATGAAGATTACAGGTAACTAGCCAGGCATTACATCCCTGCCTCTCTACCTCATCCCAGTACTTGTGTATGAGGCAGCAGGCCTCATACACAAGTACTGGGACGAGAAGAGGAAGGCTAGGAGTAATGAAAATTACCAATAAGTAACCCAGGCATTCAAGACAAGCACACACAATCACCTCCACATTCCTCATCCCAGTACTTACCTATGAGGCACCTTGCCTCATAGGTAAGTACTGGGGCGAGGAAGAGTGGGATTAGGAGTACTGAAGATTACAGGTAATTAAGCCAGACATTACATCCACTTCCCCCTACCTCATCCCAGTACTTGTGTATGAGGCAACATGCCGCATGCACAAGTACTGTGACGAGGAAAGTAGGACTAGGAGCAATGAAGATTACTGGTAAGTGATCAAAGCATTCCCCATACACTAACACACGCACACCCAGTTACCCATACATTTACATGTGCATCCTTTCACCACACACACACACACACACACACACACACACACACACACACACACACCCCCACCCATAAATCATGTACTCACTCATTCACACACATTCCATTATATACATATACACACTTAAATGCATGCACACACATATATCAACACAAAATACATTTCCTTACCTTTGAATCCGTTGATCAAGGGTAGGGAACGACGCTTCCAGCTCCCTGCAGCAGGAACGCTTGTTCCCTCATGGAGTTGGAGGCCTCCATATCACGGTGTGCGGGGGAACCCTATGATTTGACTCATTAATAGTCCGGCGGTAACCGAGGCGGTAAAACCGCCTTGTTACCGCCGGACTCGTATTACCATTCTGCCTCCGTGACTCCCGGAATTACCGGGGCATTACAACCCCGGTGTCCCGGGAATTCCGGAGGCGGAATGGTGGTAATCCCCATTCCCTTTGAGTCCCATAGGACTCAATGGGGATGGGGATCATGGAAACACCGGCACCATCTCGTGATGGTGCCGGTGTTTCCTCGTCCGCCTGCAGGCGGGCGGTGTTAAACCTGCCAGGTCGCACTGGCGGGAATGACACCTCCGCCTGCAGGACTCAAGATCACCTGGTATGGAAACAACGGGGCGGCGGGTTTACCGCCACCGTTGTTTCCATACCGGGCGAGTTATAATGAGGCCCATAGTTTCTTTTTGAAGTCACCTTGCCTTCAAAAATAAATTATTACCAATACGGACCAATTCCCATAACGGAAAAAAATTCTTTATGAAGGCTGAAGGAAACGATTTATTTTTGAAGTCATATGGCTCCCACTACCCTGTAACATGGAGGCCTCCAACTTGGAAGCCTCCATGTCATGTGGTGGGCGGTGGGGGCGCTTTGACTCCAAAAAGAAATAGTTTCTTTTTGAAGTCCTTCTGCCTTCATAAAGAAATTATTTCGGTTACAGGACTGTAGCGGAAATAATTCCTTTATGAAGTTAGAGTGACTTAAAAAAGAAACTATTTCTTTTTGTAGTCCGAGGGGGCCCCCGCCAAAACATATGGCAGCGAGGCCCCCCAAGCACCCCAGGGGCTGCGGAGGCCTCCACTACGCCACTGACTCCACCACCAACTTTTTGACCAGCTGAATATACAAGGACACTTCTTCTTGGGGCAACAAGAGTATGGAACAAAGAATGTCAGCCTTTCACTATCTGCGCCTCAAGAAAACTGTCTGCTGGGTAAAGGTTATTGCCAATTTGGATACCACATCTGTGTGTTGTCACATGAAATAACACCATGCAGAGGAATGTGATGAGCCCAGAACACCTCTCACAGTAGCAGGTTACCATCCCTCCCCATTGCGTACTATCACCCCAGAAATTGCTGCTGCTGTGCTAAAGCTTTAGTGACTGACTGCATCAGTGACTGATGTATGAGATGTCATTGGCATTACTGCACCCACTGTTCTGCGTCCTCATCCCTCTATTTTACAGTCACAGTAATGCACAGTCAGTCTTGTATGAAGTATGGAACTTCTTCGGACATCACAAAGGACAAAGAATGGCAGCCTGTTGTGAAAGACGGCATCATGCACGTGCTGCGTAACTGAGATCTTCCTTTGATCCATTGTAACTGGTCTTGGTTGTGCAATGACGTCAAGTAGAGCAGAGATTCATCTTGAAGCCCTTAGGAAAATGTAAACCTGGTCTTGTTGCCCTGACTCCCCACACCACGTTTAAGCTTCCCCTGAATAAATGTGATGTGAAAACAATGAACACATTGATCAAAATAGATGATCTGTGGCAGCAGGCTCGGTAAGAAAGACTTTAACCACAGGAAGGAAATCCAGGTGAGGTTGAATGGCTAGGAAGGTCTACGGAAGGATGGCTTGGAGCAGATTGTTAAGTTGTGGGTTGGGGGTTATAAATAACCACTCAGGAGCCTTGTTAGGTTAAGGTATCTTTAGTCAGTCCACAGGAACACAGGTAAGTACATTAGGAATAATACAGGATAAGTTCATAGGATAGAAACATCCACCGGTCCCCCTGTGCCAAGCTTAAGTTTCCAACTGGCAATCCAGGAACACAGGCACTCACATCCAAACATTCCAACCAGAACACTCCATACCAAACATTCCAGACTCAGGCACACATACATACAGGGAATAGCCACATATTAAGGATAGGTAAAACACAACACATCTCCCTCCATACATAACCATGCAATCAAGGGAAGAAACAGAAGGAACAGTGTTACTAACATGTATGTATATAAAAAAACGATCCTTCTAAACATCCATCCAGCAAACTGCTCCTAGCATAAGGCTATCCCCTACCAAATCCTTAGTGTATCTGCCAATTAGCTAACCCACTTCCAAAACAATCACTAGAACCATAACAGGCCTATTATGGAACTCGCTACAAGGGAACCAGCCCGCAATCTCATACACAACCATTACCACCTACATCACACAATAACCCTGCATCATCATTCACCAACTACAAATTGTGCTAACACAATCTACAGGGTTAAACCCCACTATCTGCCTAAAGCGTACTCATCTCCACTCCACTGTGAGTGTCCTCAAAACACCCTCACCTGGCACCAAAACCAATGTCGTTCATATAACACAGTATTTGACCTAATTAGATGTCAACTTAATACTAGGTAAGCAGCATGGACACTACTTTGAAAATAACATGCTTCACCAGAGAGCACATACAATAGCAACACTCCAAAAACATGCCAACTCCCTCACATAAGCCTTGGCATTACACCAAAACATGCCAACTGGACTGTGCCCACCACTGAGCACAAATATTCGACACCAACAGTGTCGGGATTCTTGATACCCCACCATTTGACACACCACAGTGTCAGGATTCTCTATCCCTCTATCTATGACACACCAAAGTGTCGCAATTCCCCAACGGGACCAACAGCCCCCACAACAGGTACCTGGCGCGACCACCTCATCCGAGGAAGACCACCACAATGGCATCTAGTGCCGGGACACCCAGTCCCCCAAGATACGGCACGACCACCTGAAGCCAGGAAGACCGCCAATTACTGCTGAGCACACAGTCGGGATTTCTCATCCCCCACAATTTGACACACCAAAGTGTCGGTATTCTTGATACCCCATATTTTGACACACCAAATGAGCACAATACCATTTCCTCCACTCCACCACTCCAGGCACCATGCCTGAGCTACTACATGCTCACATCACTGCACAGACTCATTCCCTCAAACACACCAGTCAGGAAAATTGAGCATTTAATATGATAAACAAGGGTTAAGCACCACACTTGAGTCCAATAATAAAGCTTACAAAGTCCTTATGGTTGTTTTCCTGTGGAAGAATAATTGGTTAATACAGTGCAAAACATAAACACAACTCACATTAGGTTTTCAATTTCAGTACATATCTCTTGAATTTCAGCACATAGCCAAGACATCAGAACTTCCCATGGACGCACCCATTAGCGCCAGACAACGTCACCAATACTGGCAAAACTCACCACCTCTTTAGGCACCTCAACACTGGGAAATGCATCCCCAAACACAATATGCCCTTAGAATGCCATATAGCATAATAACCAACATCACCAACTGCCACAAAATACATTTGAAGTAAACACATCTTCTCACTGCAAGATGTAATGTTGAAATCTTTTGTCATTGACCCACCAATATCCAGCATTGCAATACAGAAATCATGACATTTTTTTTTTTTTTTTTTTTTATAATGACCTTTGCATCACTCAATATAATTTCCATGAGCTCGAGACATGCTGCTTTCAACCATAAGAAAATAACAGGCCATGTACAATTGTAATGTCAATGCAACTAGATGAAAAAAAAACAAATCCGCCGTATCCTGCAAAATAAACGTTAGCATAGTACCTAATGTCTCCGATGGTTTAGTATGCATTAGGTGCAAAAAAAAACTCTTCTGCTTTGGCAGCTAACACAGCTGATCCACTTGTAAACTTCCACAATACGTTTTTCCGGATGCCACGAAACGAGCACTTTGATCCAAATGTTATAAACATACCATAGAAATGCGATAGACGCCGTAACACATTTTGTATTTGTTGCAATCCATTTCCTTGATGGATCCTTCATGCTACGCAGATGAACAGATGCCGCAGACCCGGAAGTACTGCACGTTGCGGGCACGTTGGAAGGTCCTTTTTTCCAATGCAGCACACTTCGTCATGACACGAAGCAGGCTGCTGCGCACTCCAGGAACGTTCGCTCCAACGTTCCAACACAGCGGACCCTCGCCGACACCACCAGCATTCTGATGACATCACCATTACTGTCGGGCACGCCGACCCGTACAGAGCTCCCCGCACCAACCGTCGCCGGTGCAGCCAAAGCAGGCATCCCTCAAAAACGCCGAGAAAGTGCGAACCCTCACACGCCACTCCAAAGCTGCTCCAAAAGGTAAAGCCATCACTGCCGCTAATATACGTTGCAGTCTCTGCTATTGATGCAAAGTTATAATGTGCTGGCCACATTAATCCTCGATATTTCCCCGGCCCCTTACACGCTGTCACAATCGGCCGCTGCTAACTTCAAAGGCCAATTTTAATTACGCTGACAGCCATGCAGCGCTGTCCTGCAGTGTCACTGAGTTGAGCCTTTCACTCATCCATGCAGGCACAGCACGCTTACCTTGGGGCCGGGGGGGGCCGGTGGATGCCTCTGTGGTTACTGCTCCTTGCTGGTGGGCATCTTGCTTGCCACTTTCTGCTTCCCGTTAACCGTCCTTGTTTGTACTGCTGCTTTCCTTGTTCTTTTTTTTTTTTTCTTGCTCCCTTCAGTTTCCAAACATCCTCGTCGCCAATGTTAAGTTGTGGGTTGGGGTTAGGAATAACCACTCTGGAGCCTTGTTAGGTTAAGGTATCTTTAGTCAGTCCACAGGAACACAGGTAAGTACATTAGGAATAATACAGGATAAGTTCATAGGATAGAAACATCCACCGGTCCCCCTGTGCCAAGCTTAAGTTTCCAACTGGCAATCCAGTAACACAGGCACTCACATCCAAACATTCCAACCAGAACACTCCATACCAAACATTCCAGACTCAGGCACACATACATACAGGGAATAGCCACATATTAAGGATAGGTAAAACACAACACAGATCCAATAGGTGAGTTCAGGGTGGAAGGTCACGAAAATGAAGGGTAAACATAGAAGCCAAGGCTGGACAGAACTTAACAGTAAGAAAAACAAGTGCAAGCAGGGGACGAAGGACAAGGCCAAGAAAAAGCTACAGAAACAGGAAGCCTTAAATGGGAAAAGCCCAGAGACAAGAACAGGCAATGCAGGAACAGGCACAGAGAAGGCAGAAAAACGTTCAGCTTCGAACAGGATGCTTACTGAGTGCAAAATACACACCCAGTATCCTGTGATGGGGATTTAAATAGCTCATGGGGGGAGAGCAAGGCTCTGTGATCCCTATTGTTTTGGCATGACCTCTAGAGCACTCCATTCAGAACCACGCATGCTCAGACCCTGATAGCCAGGCTGCTGCATCATATTTTGGACCAGGTCATATTAGGAAGGGATTCTGTGGTGCCTTGTTCTGTAATTCCCCACAATTTCAAATTCATATTATGTTTTTTTCCTTCCAGTACAGAAGGGGCCCATTTCAAGCAAGCAGTGGGCCTCATTGCAAGTTTGCCGGTACAGTAACAACGGTACTGGTAAGCTTGCCAGTACTGTTGTTACCGTACCAGCAAACTACGAGGTCTGCTCGCGGGTGCCTTTTCGCCAACCAGGTCTGACCTGGCAGGCGGACCGGTACCCACGAGCAGACCATGTCGGATGCACCGGCACCATTCTGAATGGTCTACCCATACCCATTGAGCCCTATCGGTCTCGAATGGGAATGGGGAGCATTTATTTCCGGCGCCCAGGAATGGGCAATTACGGGGTCCGGCGAGGCCGTAATGACCCTGTAATTGCCCATTCCCAGGCGCCGGAAAAAAAACGACTCCGGCGGCAGCCACGCCGGTCTTACCGGCAGGGCTACCGCCAAAGTCGTTATGAAGCCCACTGTTTTGAGTGGCGCAGATGAAAATTGCAAATAAGTCAGAACCTAATTTATTGGATTTCCACCAGCCGCTGGCCCAGGAGCCAGAATAAAAAAGAGTGTGGGGCAAAATGCAATGCTGTGGGGTTCTGTATGCCTGTAGGGATCTCTGTGGGCTCTTATCAGTTAAAAAAGGGAAAGGGACTTCCCTAACAGATATTGCATTCCAGGAGTCACCTAAGAAGTAGGTTAAAGAACAGGTAAGAGCACACGGAACATCAGACTGATCACCGATGGTGGGAAACTTTTACAGCTGAGGCACCGGGTCGCCTCAGAAGCACTTATCAATGCAATTATTCAAAGAAGGTCATTAGGCATCACACCTCACTATTAAGACCATTCAGAAACACCAGACTTGCCTTGAAAAAGATCCTTGTATGTTTGAAACACGTGTCGGCACCCATAGCAACAATAGAGATCCAATGGCAAAATTCTAGAGCAAGAGTGTTCTTTATTTACTAATTGTGACTAAGCATTGTTTGTAACATCAGAGATCTTGACTAACTGCGTACGCAGTGCCGATATCGCAGGATTCCAACAACAATCCTTGGCTACCTAAGAAGGAGGATCTTCTCCCTGGACTGCAGATAGCTGCTGACCTTTATTAAGCCTTGGGAAGGCACAGACCCACTATCATTGGGGAAAATCACCAACTGACACCAGTGAACCTATCAACAGTCTCCTCACAACAGACGATAGGGAACAGCCAATGGAACAACAGCAATGTTAAATCATGGAAGGCCTATATAAGGCCAGAACGATAAAGCTGAACAATGAGCTTGGCACTTTAGTGAAGCGAGCACTATGTTTCTTGTAAGTTACCTGAACTCTAGGTGTCTTGCAAGGAGTAGGTAAAAAAGTAGCAGTAACAGCATTACTGCCACTTTTTCTGTACTGCCATAATATGGGTTTGGATTCAAAGTAGAGAAAAAGCCTCCAGAACTTAGATGAAGGTATTTTCTATACTCTAACTCCAAAAACACTAGAAATTACTTCGGACAGAATTACCACCCACAGGAATTCCTCCATAGGTCCCATAGAGACTCCATGAATGGGGACTAACAACGCCTGACCACCACTTGTAACCTGGTAAATGTACCTCTACATTGTTTGTCAGAAACAGTAATCACGTTTTGTGGTAATTGCACAGAAATAACAGCCATCCTTGCATCCTAATTCTCCTTGACCTCACAGCAGAATTTGACACAGTAGATCACCAGACACTCACCGGGAATCTACATCGCTGCATGGAGATCAGCAAGATCGTCCTCAGCTGGTTCAAATCCTACCTTGCTAATCACAAACTGTTTGTACAAATGGATTCTTCTAGATAACTTACTCTACCCATCACCTATGGAGTCCCGCAAGGATCCATCATATCCCTGTGATTTTCAATCTTTATATGGAACCTCTCTAAAACCTCCTCACTCCACGCAACATTCCCATTCACCAATACACAGATAACATGCATATCTACCTCAAGATATCCTCCATCGATGAAATCCACAGCCTCAAGGCCTGCCTCACATTGATTCAGTCCTGGATGTCCAGTGCTTCCCTGAAGCTCAACCCATCCAAGACCGAATTCCTACTGCTGATCAACAACACCGAACAACCTGAGATCCAGCAGTAGGCTCTCTACTATGAACCTCGAGGGCTTCACACCAAAGCTGGCCACCTGTGCCAAATCCCTTGAGCTCAGCATCGACAGGCACCTCAGGTTCAAACAGCACATAGCAAGGAAGACACATACGGCTTGGTACTAACTTTCTCTCCTGCAGAAAATCAAGCCATTCATCCCAGAAAATCACTTCAGATCCTCTGTCCAAACCTTGGCCCTCTCACACTTGGATAGCGGCAGGGCCCTTTTGGAAGAACTTCCGCCAAAAACTCTGGCATGCCTAAGAAGTGCCCTGCATGCTTCAGCAAGAATCATTAAAGGACTTTGCAAATTCAGCCACATCACCTCAACCCTCATCGAACTGCACTGCCTTCGACTGCAACCCCATGTCATATTCAAATCCTGTTGCATTATCTACAAGGCTGTCGTCCTGAAGTTTTCAGGCTACCTCACTGAGAAACTCAGCATCTCCTTAGGCCCGCGATCCACCAGAAGCACGGAAATGTGTAGACTTGAAATATGACGGTGCAGGTAGGAAAGAACCAGAAGACAGGGCTCTGTCTAAGCTTAATGTCTCTGTAACCTCCACCCCATCAACATCAGATTTGCCCCATCTCTTCTAGAGTTCAGGAAATGGCTCCTCCCTAACACCTAGGTCCACACACCCTGCACTCCCCACCCTACCTGAGACCCTGTGATCTGCTCCCCACTGTCTCCTCCACTGTTTGCTTGTAGATCCCTTGCTGTCAATTGCCCATCCTGGCCCTCTCCTGTTAGCTCCTCGTTCCCTTTTCTCTGCTTCCCTCACTGTGTTCTTCCCCTATGATTGTAAAATGCTCTGTTGCTTACCAAATGTAGGTTCATGCTCAATAAATACCCTAATAATAATAATAATAATAATAATAATAATGATGATGATGATGATGATGATGATAATAATAATGCAGCCAACCCTGAGTTTGGCTTTATTATGCCCTGGGCACGGGCTCGCAAATTGACCAGGTCCATGCATACGACTATCTGGGCCTGAGAGTAACCCAAGACTGTACCTGGAGGTACCAGATGGTGAAGGCAGGACTGACTCTAGCCAAGTACAGTGGTGCCATAGCCAATTTAGCTAAGGAGCACAGGGGTGGTGTTGGAATTGAAACGATATTATGCCTCCTATCGCAGTATTTGAATGTGTATTGGCCTATGCCAAGTTGTCTAAACTATCATGTAAATAGACTCCGCGGCAAGGTTTTGTCCTTAACGAAAAGTTATGTAAGTCGCCATCTTGGATTTAGCAGCCATTTTAGGTTCTCTTGTAAAGTGGAAGTCACCCTGAACATCAAAATGGAGGCCGACTGACATTCTGAGTGAGATTCTGGACGTTGTGACCTCCACACACACGAAATAATTAATATGCCTGCAGGCCACTTGTCGGGGTCGCGAACTGAGACCTTGTCCTATCCCTGACCTACGTGTAAATGAACAACTGTATCAGCGGAACTGATCAAAATGCATACATTATGGGATTGACCTGGCAAGGAACCCTAGGCCTGGTCCCAAGAATGGTTAACCCGCGAGGGGGTTGGCCAAGGGCTGGATAAAGGATATAAAAGCCCAAGTATTCCAATGTACGGTCTCTCTACTAATGCATGGAACCCTCGTTGAAGTTCGTTACGTTACTCTGAGAGCCGAATAGCTATCCGTTTGTCAATTGGCTTTGGTAACTCTTGTAGCTTTTAAATAAAGCACTTTGTATGTCCTTTGTAACCTGTGTTGGTGTGTTTCCTTTGGGCTTCCCAGCCTCATATCAATTTTTATGTTTTCACAGTGGGGCTCTGTGTGGAGCCCTAAAGGCTTATAAGACCCAGGCTCGGCAGGTGGCCCTTTATGGGGCCGAGCTGTGGGGTTGGTCAAAATGTTCCCATTTGTCTACTGTAGAGAATAAATACTTGAAGAACCTCCTGGGACTACCTAATCCCGCCAGAATGTTCAGATCTTCCTTGAGTTAGGTCTAAAGCCTATTGAAAAAGTGTGTATGGAAAACCAAGTGTTTTACTGGCTAAGGGTGTGGACCAATGTGAATCTATCCAAACTCTAAGGAGCAGTCATGGATGTTTTGACCCAAGAAGGCGCAACGAGACTGCCGATGAATTCCCAACGCTTGGTCTTTCTGACTATTGGACTGATCCAGGTCATATTAATGGAAATTCTGAGGGCAATATCCGGCGTGCGCTTGTGGTTGCAAGAGAGGCAGAAATTGGATGGGGACTGCAGACGTCATCTCTGTTCCACAAATATTGGTCCATGAAGCAGAGTGGGAGCTAGGAAGACTACTGGGATTTAATGTACCCAAAGCAGATGAGATCACTTTTTCTCAAAGCTCGCTGGGGTATACTTCCTCTAGCTACTTTAAGGTCCAGGTGAAATCCTAATGTTAGTGTTCTTTGCCCTTTTTGCTTGGACACAAGAGAGGATACGGTTAATTTCCTACTCCTGTGCCCTAGCTACGGTGCTCTGAGAAAAGGATCATTAAAACCTCTCTTTGCCTAGCAGCCAAAGGCAAACTTGCTACTTTTGCAACAAGGTGGGATTTGCTCAGGGCCTGGCGAAGAAGAGCTACATTTGTGGCACAGTCCTAGCACATCATGTCGGGCTTTAAAGGTTAGTTCAGAGATTACACAAGTAAACCCTTATTTGGTATTGTAGAAGGTAACTTTCATCCTAAATTGTGTGAATTGATTACTGTATTGAATTTTCAATTGGCCACTAGCACTTTAGTGGATTTTATCGTGGGCTATCATTATGAACAATTAACGTGAATTGATCAATCAGGTAATGTTTATCTGATGATTGTTTGCCTTGTTCCACATATGTAGGAATATGTGTTTATATAGAATATTTACATACTGCCTTCAACAGGTAAGGCACTGTATGAGCATTAGCACTTTCTAAGGTTCACAGATGACCAAAGGTTACCTGAGGCGACACAAAGCACAGTGCTTAAAATAGTATTGTTTGTGCTGCAGATTAATGTGATTTTATTGATTGTCAGGGTAATTCATAGACATTCGCACAAAAGTGGCGCACGCGGCTGGCGCACAGTGTCCCCGTGCGATACACTGCGCCAGCCGCGTGCAAAAAAATCCTTTTCATCGCACAGCGAATTCATGGATTTTAGCCTCCGAAACCAGCCGTGGCGCAGAGTGGCGCAGCGACCCTGCAGCAGCGCCAGTTACGCCCCCAAGAACGCCCTCGCGAAAAGCCTTCAAAATTCCCAAATCATCGCAAAGGGCTGCGCTAACCCTGGACCAGTTCACAGGGCTGCCAAACAGCAAACGCCAAGCGGGGAACGTGTATTTCAGTGGTTCTCGGGAAGTTTGACACGCAATTGTCCTGGGTACATGTACATCAGGGGTGCGTGGGAAGTAACACACGCGATTCCATCAGGGCACGTGTATTCCAGGGGTGCGTGGGAAGTATCACACGCAAAAACAGCAGGGTACGTGCATTTCAGGGGTGCGCGGGAAGTATCACACGCAATTCCATCAGGGTACGTGTATTCCAGGGGTGCGCGGTAAGTATCACACGCAAAAGCAGCAGAGTACGTGTATTCCAGGGGTGCGCGGGAAGTATCACACGCAAAAGCAGCAGGGTACGTGTATTTCAGGGGTGCGCAGGAAGTATCACACGCGATTCCATCATGGTACGTGTATTCCAGGGGTGCGCGGGGAGCACCACACGTGAATTGCACGTGTGGGTCCTCCCAGGTGTACCCTCTACACCCTCCACGGCCCCTGCAGGCGGCCCACACCACAGGGGCCTACCCTGCACATGTCCCGCAGGCAGCCCATCCACCATGCCCATGCCCCAAGGCCAACTCAAGTCACCTTGAACTACTGCCCACCAACGCATGTCCCCCTGCACCCCCAGCCTCCAGCATCCAGGGGCACCCTCCACCAGGCCCCCACTCATGTCCAACTCATGTCTCCCAGCACCCCCACCCCCAGCAGTGCAGGGCACCCTCCACCAGGCCCCCACTCATGTCTCCCACCACCCCCACCCCCCAGCAGTGCAGGGGCACCCTCCACCAGGCCCCCACTCATGTCTCCCATCACCCCCACCCCCCAGCAGTGCAGGGGCACCCTCCACCAGGCCCCCACTCATGTCTCCCAGCACCCCCACCCCCAGCAGTGCAGGGCACCCTCCACCAGGCCCCCACTCATGTCTCCCACCACCCCCACCCCCCAGCAGTGCAGGGCACCCTCCACCAGGCCCCCACTCATGTCTCCCATCACCCCCACCCCCCAGCATCCAGGGGCACCCTCCACCAGGCCCCCACTCATGTCCCCCAGCCAGCATGTAATCACAATCTAGATCCCTGGCCCTTATGGTCAGCCTCCAAATGCCAAACCCCCACCCGAGTATTGCATCCACCCACTTAGAAATGGCAATAACATGATAGAACCCCAATTGCAAGTTTGGAAATGAACACATGTCCCTCACATACACCCAATGGGTGTCAGTGAATGTCAAAACCCATATCATGATATGCATGAAACCAATGAGATGATACTACACATTGAAGTTAGAAGAAAAAATATGTATTAAAAGCAACATAAATTGAATCAAAAATAAACAAACAATAATGGAAATTTAAAAAAAATAAACCAGCATGTCCGTGAAATAATGCAAAACCACAAATCATAATCCAAAGGAAAGGTGTCCAAAGTCACAGTCCACAAAAGTAAATCCAATGGAAAATTAAAATCGAAAACCATTGCTCCATGGGTAAATACTAAAAAAAAATGAAAATCCAAAAGTCAACTATGTACAGATAAACAATCCAGGGTCCATGATCCCAACAGAAGAAATAAAACCTATCTAATAACACTACCTAAAAAAAAAAATATATACAAAAATGTGGCCCATTGTCCAAAAGGTCCAAAAAAAATGCAAAACCAAAGGAAACCTAACACTAACTACAGAACTATTTACAAGGGCAGCGGGCTAGTCCGACGGCTCACTTCGGGATGTTCCGGGCCAGGGCATCATCGAACTCCTGCTCAATGTCCCGGAGGCGGTCCTCCTCCATGGCCCCGAGGGTCCGCAGGGCCGTCAACATGTTCACCCCCAACTCCCTGCGGATTGCCTCGAGGCACTCGGCCCACCTCAGGGCCCTCCGCATGGAGTTCTCCGCCCTGACCATCATAAGCCGTGCCTCTTCCGCCCGCTGCCGCTCCGCATCTATGGCGTGGCCCAACCGCTGCCACACGGAAGACACTTCCCGTCCTGGGTCCTCCTGCCCTCCGGCCGATGCCTGCCCCTCCGATGTCGAAGGCCCCGAGCCATCATGGCTCCCACCACGTTGCTGCTGCTGCTGTGCCTCTGCCCGTGCACTACCTCCTGCTGCCTGCACATCCTCCGCTGGCTGGGGTGCAGTCAATGATGTGGCCACCCCTGCTGGACGTCCGACTCCCGACTGTGGCAGGGATGCCTCCTCCACCAGCCTGGCCGCACCGTCAGAGGCAGCTCCACAGGGCACCCAGGTGACTAATGGGTGGGAAGATGGCACGGAGGACGACTGGCGCATAGGGGGTTCAGTTGAGGAGGGGGTCTGAGCAAGCCCCATCAAATGGAGGAATCCGGCCTGGGTGACCTGTCCCAGTAGGCCGACGCGGTCAACGAGCCATTCGAGATGACGTGCAGTCTCCTCATGAAAAGACTGCAGGTCACCTCGCATGGCCCGTTGACGCAACGCCACACCAGTCAGGACAGGCTCAACCCGGACCCGGACCCGGATAGCCCCGTCCACAGGCAGAGGAAGGCCAGTTGTCGTGAGCTCATCCCCTGCCTGAAAACGGGTCTGGACGTAGGCATCCCTGCTGGTGCAAGATGATGCAGTGACAGGATCAGGGACAGGATTGCATACAGGCACCTCCGCGGCGACTTGTGCTGCCTCCTGTCCTTGGTCCTGCCCTGCACCACTAGCACCAGTGGAATCCCCACCTCCAGACCCCATCTCTGTTGCTTGCACGGCCTCCTCCTCCACCAAACCCCCCACCAACCTGGATGACTCCGTGCCATCTTCCCCCGTTGGGCCCTGTGGGGTCCCAGCTGCCCCTTCTGCTGCCGAGGAGTCCAACTCCAACCTCTGCCTCTTGGACCTCACCCCGGCAGCTGCGGCCTGGGACGCGGCACCGGACTCCTCACTCCCCGATGAGATCACAGCCTGGGAGGGGAGCCAGGCCTTGCGTCTCCGGCTGGCGGTGCGATCCCCGCCGCTGTGCTCCACAGCACCTTCTCCGCCCTCTTCATCAGTTGACGCTGCAGACAGGGAGAAATAAAACACAGGCATCAGGGCACTGTACAATGGACACATACACACATGACAGTTGCACATGAGTGGTATTGGCAAACCTCAGACATGGCATCACAATCGGCAACACACATGTCATTTCAACTTGCACACATGAGCCATACCACAGCCATATCGCAACTGCCAGCACCATCCATACACATACAACAGCATGAGCAGGCAAAGGTGAGCCAGACATCACATGCAACACAGGGAGTGCACTACGCATGTACGCACACCACCACACTTGCATGCATGTGTACACCTCAGCCAACTGTCGCAGTGTTCAGATGGGCATCCATGTCACATCTGCCAATCAGGCTTCCACATCCCGCTGTCACATGCATCCATGTTGCATCACTGTTGCACCCTTGTCAAATACACACACATGCACATGTACACAGTGCTGATACATGCAGCTGAAAACAACATACATGCGTGACGAACATGCCTACTTACATACACATTCATCCAAACATGTGTGCCCACACAACTGCATTTGGCATGCAAGCCTACACACACAAGCACCATCCATGTCTCACACATGACAGCTCTCGCATGTGTTAGCCTCACGGCCCTGTACACCCCCACCCATACTCAGCCCGATACAAACAGATGTGCAACCTGCACACTACTGGCACATCACCACATGCACAGCTTACAATCATGATGCATGTACACTTACTGCTCGACTCCAGACGGGTCTGCCTCTCAAGGACCTGGACGTGGAGCGCTGGGGATATGCGTTCCAGGACCCTCATCTGATCTTCTGACAAGTGGCCCCGGCGCCCCTTAGCATCCGCTGCCTTCAAGAGGCGCCGGGCCTTGTTGAGGGTCCTGGACCTGAAGTCCTCCCAGCGCTTCTTGAGATGTTGGAAGTCGCGGACTGCCACCCCCTCCGCGTTGATGGCAGTCACGATGTCCGTCCAGTTCCGAGTCCGTCCTTCCTTGTCGGCGCGCAAACTTCCGAAGAGGGCATCATACTGCCCCAGGACTTGCTCCACCAGGACACCAACTTCCCTGGCACTGAAGCTGGTGCCCCTCTGCCTCTCTGGCCGGGGGTTGTCAGTGGTGCCAGATGTTGCAGTGCCCGACATGACAACCCCAAAGGCAGGAGTGGGTGGGCAACTGGGTTCTGGGGCTGGGCTGTGGAGCGATGGAATCCCAGTCGGAGTCTTCGGTTCCAGCAGGGGTGGTCACAGCAACAGCACCCCTGGCTGATGTGCAGGCAGCAAATGGCAGGGCACGTGGGCAGCAGGCAGTCAGGCAGCAGCAGATGGCAGGTGGGAGCGTGCTCGGGGCTCTGGGAGGCAGTAAATCGGCTTTCTGGGCAGGAGCGTGGTCTTCCGTGTGCTCACACGTGGCCAGCTTGATACGGAGTGATTTGGCACGTGAAAATCCTGCACTTCTGCGTGTAATTCGAGGAAAGGCCCCCATGCGCAGCTATGACGTCACACGCATGGCCGTAGAGAATGGCGCGTGTAAAAAAAAAGATACACGTCCGAGTGTCAAAGCGTGTTATTGGTGGAAATGGCCTCATCGCGTATGCGCGTCTGTGACGTGTGTATAAAAGGTACGTGTAGAACGCCATTTCCTTGTACGTGCTTTTCGTGGAGAGTGAGTGGGTGAAATCTGTACTTCTTGTCGGTTCACACGCGATTTACTTCACAGCGTTTCAAGTTCGTACTCCCTGTTACCTCTGACAGCTTTTTCTCTTTTCCTCTTTTTCCTGGGCCTGTTTCCTCAAACAGCGTTCCCTTCTACTGTTGTCCTGTCTCCTCAGACAGCGTACAATTCTTCTTTTGGCGGGGGTGTTGCCAGTGCGCACACGCGCATATTTTTCACGCTTTTGTTCCTGGCAGACGGTGAGTCGCGCATGTATTTAACATCTGTGCTTGCCCCGTGTGTCGCATACCCCTTCAGAGGTCATTCTAGGCTGCGTGTGACACGCATACGTTCATTCTTGTGTTTCTGGGTGCCACAGCGTAGTGCAGGTTTATTTTTCCACACACGTGGTCTAGGAGGGGTTGCGTGCACCTTACTTCCCTTTTTTGGGGTGCCTGTGCGTTGCGTGACCCGTCATCTTTCCCCAGGGGTGACATACATCCTTGCTAGAGCACTAGGGTACGATTACCATCTGGTACCCAACTCCTTTGACCCCCAATTGCCCAGGACAATAGTTCACAGCGACTCCCATACGCACAATAACATCAGTGCCATGGCTGGGAGGCGAACAAGCCGTAAGGGTGGCAAAGGTGGCCGAGCCCCAAGTGGTGGCCGTGGTGGATCCGGTAGGGGACATGGCCGTGACTTGCAGGGTGCCCCTAGCCCCCCATGTTTGGAGGAGCAGTCAGGGACACCCATGCCCCCCCCCCCTGGTTGAGGGTAACGTGGCTGACACCATCCATGCTCAGCCCTTGTTGGACCAGCCCACTGTGGAACCAGACCTGGCACAGGGTGACTCCATGGCTGACTTCCAGGTCAGCAGGTCTAGGCCACGTGCGCCTGTGCACGTTGGTGTCATCAGGCCACGTGGATCAGGGGCAGCTAGGTCATCTGCTGCCCCGCGTAGGCAGGCTGGGGAGGCTGCAGGGGCAGCTGTGGCTCCATCCACCCCACCTCTCACACACCCAGCCAGGACAGTGTCGGTCCAAGCCCATCCTGCTGACATTCCCCCGAAACCATCACACTTAAGCTAATGCCTGCACCAACTCCCATGCTGAGTGTGCAATCCCACACTCCTAGTACAGAGTCCACCGGGGCTCCTGCCCCTAGTGTCCAGAGTGGCGTAGGACACTCAGGATCCCCACCACCTTCCAAGCGGAAGAGGAAGAGTGCTCGTCCAGTAGAGGCTGATGCCCCAGACACGGCTACACAGTCCGGCCCGTCAAGGAAGCCCAGCTTCAATGAGGCCAAACTGGATGCACTTGTATAGTATGTGTCCGCACATGACCGCGAAATGGTGATTGTTGCAGGATCCAACACCACACCTGCACAACGTCTGGCACACTGGCAGACCATTGCGGACATCATAAGTGCCCTTGGAATTGTGAGGCGCACAGCTAATGAATGCTACAAGCGCTGGAATGACCTGAAGCGCAGGGCAAAGAATAAGCTGGCCTCAAGTCATGCCGCTACTCTAGTGACTGGAGGTGAGTCTCCAGCAGAGGACATAGAATTCACTCCACATGAGCATGTTGCTGGGACCTACGTCACGGAGGAACAGATCCAAGGCGTGGGAGAACTGGCAGATTACGAGGCATTGTCCGGTGAGTGCACATGCATGTGTGTGTCATCCATGTGCATGGTGTGTGTGTGAGGGCTTCTGTTTGGGTGCCAGGTGAGGGTGTGTGTGCCTGAGTGGTTTGGGTCACCCATGTGCCTCATCCAATACATTCTGCGCACCAGCATTTGGGTATAGCAGTATCCCTTCTGCCAACATTAGACATCTAGCCCAACACCACGCCAGTTGCCCTTGAAGTGTCATCTTGCCACAACATTGTTGCTTATTTTCCTCTGTTTATTCAGGCAGATTGTTTGCATACCACCACTTTTACTAGGCATTTCTCAGTCCTATTGTCACATGTCTGACATGGCTATGGTACAGTGGACTGGCTTTGTTTCCTGGATATGATTTGTTTAGACATGTCCCTGTGCTATAGGACCATTTTGTACTGGCAGCTCCAGGTTAAACATTTGAACCATTTCAATGAAAAAATCAATTTCATGAGCAAACTAGACTGAATGAACAATTGGTGCCCTCCTCTCCCTCTTCACTTTATGGCCAGGGTACATGCCATCTGTGTGATGGCATGTGTATTTGACCTGTCAATCACAGGCCAATGTGTGATGCCACTGCTAGGCAGCATGCAGCAAATGTGTTCATCTTCCATCTTGGTGTCATCAATGTGTGCCATCTGCCTCCCCTTCACACGCAGTGACGGTGCATGCATGGGAGGGTTTTAGTCATGTGGGACATGTGTCAATCAAGTACTGTTTCTGTAGCTTCTCAGCCCTAATTGTGTGCCATAGTGCTAACGCCTGTTTCCATTTGTTTTCTTTTATGTCTTTGCAGGGGATGACGCACTTGATACTGCTGGGGTTGTGGAGATGGTGCAGACCCAGGAGGGGTCTCAGGCCTGACCGACCACCAGTGAGGGACGTGGTGTGGTGGTGGGTGAGAACCCACAACTGCTGCAGGTCGTGCTCTCAAGGGGTGTCTCTGTCTGCACCTCCCCCGAGCTGTATTCAGGTGTCGATTCGGATGATGAGACCTATGTGCCGTCGCAGGTGAGTGTTCCTGGGAGGGATTCTGTTCTGTCCGACCCACCTGCACCAGGGTTAGAACCCTCAATGGGGATGCCAGTGTTGGCAGGTACGCCTTTGGTGGTTACGGATGCAGGGTCACACTCCGCGACATCTGATCCTGTTCCTGGGCCAGCAGATCAGAGGGGGAATGCAGTCCTGCAGCCTCAGGCAGTGCCGGCACAGCAAGGCGCAGTTCGCCTTGCCCCAGACAGGTGTGGTGCCCGCCGACGTGGTGGCCATACGCCACCTGGCAATACCGCATGGGAGCAATCCATATACGGTATGGCAACCCAACAGGCAGCATCATCAGAGATGATGGCTCAGGCCATGGATAGGGTGGCCACTTCCATTGTCCCCCCCGAAAGGCTGATGGAGCAACTACAGCAGGCAACAGACTCCATCTGCCAGTCACACAGGGAGGACATGTTGGTGTCCGACAGGGACAGGCGGGCGGCACTGGCGACTATGCGGGAAGCCATTTCCATAGAGTCCCAGGGCCACAGGGAGGCCCTGAGGGTGGAACTCCTTCACCTCAGGACGACTCTTGTTGAGCTTGAGGCTTCAGAACAGCAGCTGGAGCGTCTCACACGTATGCTCTCAGCTGAGGTGCAGGCAACTAGGGCAGAGGTCGGTGCATCACGTGAGTTGTTGCATGGGGACCTGCGCACAATTATCCTCCAGAACGAGACCTTCCACACCCGCATGCTTGCTGCCATGGAGGACCAGACTAGGGCTTTGCGTGGGCTGCCTCCCATAGTGCCACCACCTCCTGATGCAGAAGGAGAGGGTGAGGAGAGCGACAGCAGTGATTCTCTCACAATAGGGTAGCCGTGCAGGCCATGAGCCCATGGAGGTGTTTTTTTTTCGCAAGATCCACACAGGTGAGTTTTGGTGTGCACCCTGTCCTCGGACCTCCTGGGTGGCCTCCCCCACCCCCCGGGTCCATTAATGGGCATTTTAGATATTTATTTTACGCTGTATTGTGGCTGGGCACATGCAGGCTTGTCATGAATTTGGTTCAGATGCTTGGGTTTGTCTGACACACACCCCTCCTGCTTCCCGTTTCCATGGGCTTGCAAAGGGTGTGCCCAAGTGACATTGACGTACATGGTGACGTTGGACTCCCATTTGATGTGTGGGCAGTCTGTAGTCAATACTGTGTATATATTCCTAGTGCATATTGTTGTTGTATTGTACACTGCATGGTGTATTGAAATGTGCCTCTGCATCCATCTCATCCTCCTAATTTGCAGGTCCATTTCTCATGTCTTCACAAGGCGGTCTACCTTGGAACTGGAGTCCATGTTGTAAGCAGTGCACCTACACTCTTGCGCGGCGCTAACACTGTATACTTGGAAGTGTGCGAAGTGCTGGCATTATCAGTTAGTGAGGCTACCAAATTTTTAAGGTTGTGTAGGTGATTGGTATTCTTGGTAAGTATTTGGTAATGTGTGTTGTAGGTCCTGCATTACTGTGAGCATTTCATGTGTGGCCAGTTTCCATTAGGGACACTTTAGTTGGTGACACTTGGGGCATGTTGTGGGGATTAATTTGTTTGCTCTCACATTGCATGACATGCCATGGTGTGTTGTGTGGCCGTGCCGGGGGGGTTTGGGTGACATGGCACTGTTCTCATGTAGTATTTTGCAAGTGGGTATTCATTTCTGCAGCATGGAAGTGTGTCTTTTGATGAAACTGCATTGGTGGTGTTTGTGTAGGTAGGGATGCACACATTCTGACACTTCCACATGAACAATCTCAGGCTGCTATGGTTCTGACAGTTGACTGTCCCTTTGTTCATCATAATTGTCAGGTCGAGTCATCATTGCTTATCAGATGGTATGTGCCAGGGCTGTGTGCACTCCACAGGGGTGTGATTTCTATGTGAAGTAATTAGCCACCAGCTGCATATGGGCTGCCTCCCCCCGTGCCCTTTCCCCTCCCATGCGCAGCGGGAGTGCATGTGGTTGGGGATGTGGGGGCACCACCATGTCCACAGCCAGGCCCCGGCGTGTTGCACCATTGTGCAGGACACATGCTGCCACTATGATCCTGCACACTACTGGGGGTGCATATAACAGCTGCCCGCCAGAACAGTCAAGGGAGCGAAAGCGTGACTTGAGCACTCCGAATGTGCGCTCCACTATGCCCTGGGTTGCAATATGGGCTGTGTTGTATCTAACCTCGGAAGGCGTGATGGGGTTCCGAATTGACGTCATCATGTGGGTGCTCAGAGGGTAGGCACTGTCCCCTGGTGAGGAGGTGATGGGTATCATTAGTGGGGTAGTGACATAACTCTGCATCTGACATGCATGCATGTGCAGTGGCATTCATACTCACCAAGCAGCCATGTATCGCCATGCCGCCCAGCTTCTAGGTCCCGGTTTAGGGTACACATTCGGTAAATGAATCTGTCGTGGGTGGACCCTGGATAGTTGGCATATACTGAGGTGATGATTCCCTTGGCATTACATACTACCTGCAAGTTGATGGAATGCCAGTGCTTGCGGTTCCTATAGATGTGCTCAGATGTCCTGGGGGGACCTAGTGCCACATGGGTGCAGTCAATGGCACCTAGCACTTTGGGGAATTGTGCCACACCATAGAAATCCAAGGCGGCAGCCTGCCTTTCTGCAGGTGTCCTGGGCAGGTATATGTGCCTGCAGACTGATGGGCGTGCAGTGATGATGTTCAAGACCTGGTGTAGGCAGCGTGACTGCGTGGCCTGTGACACCCCACCCACTATGGCACTTGTCCGCTGAAATGATCCAGTGGCCAAGAAGTGCAGTACATTAAGGACCTTCTCCAGGGGGCTGAGTGCTTGGGAGCACAGGGAGGGTGATGTGAGGTCATCCTCCCACTTACTGACCATGTCCAGTATTATGTGTGGTGGAAACCTGTACCTCCCATACACCTGGTCATCAGGCATCCCAAAAAGGCTGGTTCTGGGAGTGAAAATTCGGGCCCTCACTATCCTCTTCCTCCTCCTTTGGTAACAAACGGCCACTGCTGCTAGGAACGGTATATTCATCCTGGCGTCTGAGCTTGTTTGTTGCTTGCGCGCACTTTTATGCTGCGCGGGTCGACGTACGCCTGATTCATGCTGGCGTACGTGTTTCAGGATTGGACCATTTATTTTTCGGTGCGTTGTAGGCGACCGTGTGAATCTTCCCACCCACCCCAGGAATACACGTAACACGCTCTCCCAGGCCCAGTTGCGAGTAAATATTCCCGCCCACCCCTGGAATACACGTACCCCACTCTCACAGGCCCAGTCGCGTGTGGAACGTCACGCGCACACCGAAATACACTTACCCTGCAAAATCGAGTGTGAAACTTCACACGCACCCCGAAATACACGTACCCAGGGCAATCGCGTGTGGAACTTCCCGCGAACCCCGTAATACATGTAGCCTGCTGGTATCGCATGTGGAAGTTCACGCGGACCCATAATACACGTACCCTGATGGTATCGCATGTGAGACTACCCGCGCACCCCAGGAATAGACGTACCCAGGCAAATCACACAGCTGGGGGGTGGGGGTGCTGGGAGACAGGAGTGGGGGCCTGGTGGAGGGTGCCCATGGATGCTGGTGGGTGGGGGTGATGGGAAACATGAGTTGGACATGTGTGGGGGCATGGTTGAGGGTGCCCTGTACTGCTGGGGGGTGGGGGTGGTGGGAGACATGAGTTGGACATGAGTGGGGGCCTGGTGGAGGGTGCCCCTGGATGCTGGGGGGTGGGGGTGCAGGGGGACATGTGTGGGGGCCTGGTGGAGGGTGCCTTGCACTGCTGGGGGGTGGGGGTGGTGGGAGACATGAGTGGGAGCCTGGTGGAGGGTACCCCTGGATGCTGGGGGGTGGGGGTGGAGGGGGACATGAGTGGGGGCCTGGTGGAGGGTGCCCCTGGATGCTGGTGGGTGGGGGTGATGGGAGACATGAGTTGGACATGTGTGGGGGCCTGGTGGAGGGTGCCCTGCACTGCTGGGGGTGGGGGGGTAGGAGACATGAGTTGGACATAAGTGGGGGCCTGGTGGAGGGTGCCCCTGGATGCTGGGGGGTGGGGGTGCAGGGGGACATGTGTGGGGGCCTGGTGGAGGGTGCCCTGCACTGCTGGGGGGTGGGGTGGTGGGAGACATGAGTGGGGGCCTGGTGGAGGGTTCCCCTGGATGCTGGGGTGTGGGGGTGCAGGGGGACATGAGTGGGGGCCTGGTGGAGGGTGCCCTGCACTGCTGGGGGGTGGGGGTGATGGGACACATGAGTGGGGGCCTGGTGGAGGGTGCCCCTGGATGCTGGTGGGTGGAGGTGATGGGAGACATGAGTTGGACATGTGTGGGGGCCTGGTGGAGGGTGCCCTGCACTGCTGGGGGGTGGGGGTGGTGGGAGACATGAGTTGGACAAGAGTGGGGGCCTGGTGGAGGGTGCCCCTGGATGCTGGTGGGTGGGGGTGATGGGACACATGAGTTGGACATGAGTGGGGGCCTGGTGGAGGGTGCCCCACAGTGCTGGGGGTGGGGGTGCTGGGAGACATGTGTTGGTAATCAGTAGTGCAAGGTGACATGTGGGTTGGCTGGGGGGCATGGCCATGGTGGATGGGTTGCCTGTGGGACATGAGCAGGGGTGCAGGTTAGTCCCCTGTGGTGTGGGCTGCCTGCAGGGGCCATGGAGGTTGTAGAGGGAACACCTGGGAGGACCCACACGGCTAAATTACGTGTAGCATTCCCCGGCACCACCGAAATACACGTACCCTGCTGGAATCGTGTTTGAATCTTCCCGCGCACCTCAGAATACACGTACCCTGCTGAAATCGCGGGTGGGACTTCCCGAGCACCCAGAAGTACACGTACCCAGGCCAATCGCGTGTGGAACTTCCCGTGCATCCCGAAACACACGTACCCAGGCCAATCGCGTGTGGAAATTCCCGCGCACCCCGAAACACACATACACAGGCTAATCACGTGTGGAACTTCCCACACACCCCGAAGTACACGTACCCAGGCTAATCGCGTGTGGAACTTCCCACGCACCCCGAAGTACACGTACCCAGGCCAATCGCATGTGGAACTTCCCGCGCACCCCGAAACACACGTACCCAGGCTAATCGCGTGTGGAACTTCACGCGCACCCCGAAGTACACGTACCCAGGCTAATCGCGTGTGGAACTTACCGCGCACCCCGAAGTACACGTACCCAGGCCAATCGCGTGTGGAACTTCCTGCGCACCCAGAAACACACGCACATGCTATTTTTCACACAGCGGGTGTCCGTGTTTGTCGGTACCCCTTTGCACCTCATTTGTCCTAGAGGGCCACTGTATGGACCATTCATCATGGCTGTATATGGGTGCTTTTTGTTAGCGCACATTTTGGCGCACATTTATTTCAGGCGCAGGGACGCTACCGCCTGCTTTCTTGTGGCGTACTTGTTTGGCCCTGTGCGCGTCTTTCACCGTGCGCTGGTTTGCCCTATTTGATTCCATGAATATGGGTTGTAGGCGAGCGTGTGGGCGTTCCGTGCACTTGCCTCCTGTACTTCCCCCATGACGCCCATATTTGCACGCGTTGTTCCCCCTTCCGAGTGTTACACCCCGTGTTCCGCCTACTTTTGTGATGTGCGCCGCGCTATGTGCGATTTCGCAGTGGCTGTGGTGCACGCTGTTGGATGACTTTTTCAGCGCACATCCAATGTTTTTCTCGTGCACGGACTTCCATGAATCGATGTGCGCTGGTTTCCCTGCGATTTTCGCACTTGCACTGCGATTTTCGCACTTTTACTGCGATTCGCACGTTTTGGCACCTCTGCACGGGAATTTTCGGCGCACATTAATTCCATGAATTGACACCTTTATGTCATGGTCATTGTTATGCTTCTGATGTTTTTAAATGTTTGGCTTTAACAGTAAAAAAATACCCAAAAAAAGCATATACGAACGAACGAACGGAAATATTTTAGTTATTATTTATTTATTTAAAACTTTATTTTAACTTTGTGCAGAATACATCGCTTAGAGTCATACATCTTATACTATTACAATTTGTGTAGCATCATAAAGGTATAGTGTGTACATTTCCAGTCATATCTCAATCAGTATATCTCTTCACATTTACATTTTACATTTCCATCATTTACTCAGATCTTTGGTTAGGCAAGTGTTCTCGGAAAGGCTCCCAGATGTCCTTGGGTCTGCAGCTCGCTGGAACCAGCGAGATATAGGCCTCCTCGCATTCAGCGACATACACCATTTCCCTAACCCACATACCAATGCCGGGTGCTCGTCCAGACTTCCATCTATGCAATATCCATTTTTTGGCCACGAGGCAGGCCAGGTTGAAGAGGCGTCTCAGTTTAATTGTGATTTTCCCTATATCACCAAAGAGGTATTTTGGAAGTGACAGTGTAGGGGGGACACGCGTGCACTCTTGCAGGATATCAACAAACTCCTGCCAGAATTGGGCGACCAGTGGGCAGCCCCAGTACATGTGATATGCGCTGGCAACTACGGCGTTGCATTTGATAGAGGTGCCATTCGCCGTAGCGGCGAACCCAGCAGCATTTTGAATTGGATAAGCCTGTGTCGAGCGTTAAGGGACATCTCTTTAGTCAGACGACACTAGCTGGAACACTGTACGTCAGCATCCTGGATACCTAAATCTGACTCCCACCTCTTCCTAGCCCGCTGTGGTTATATTTTAGTTATTTCTAAAACTGTACCTGCAACTAGTTGCCTGCAGTTGATGCCTTTTTACATTTTTTAAAATCTATTAATTCATCCTTTTTTAAAAGAAAGCAAAAGGCGCAGAAGTGTATCTGAAGACGTACCAAACATGAGTAAAATCAAGAGGCAGCTGTTCAAATAAATACAGTCGCTGTATACAATACATACAGGGATATATCATGTACATTATTAGCAATAGTAACTTACAAAGTGAAATTATAATCTAGCCATAGGTTTCCTATAAAAAGAAGACAATTGAAAACAATGCTAAGTGAGGAAGACAACTGTTTCAACAAGCTGACCCTAGAACCGGAAAAGAAATGAGAAGCGGTTCTTATTGTCCTTAGACAAGGGACTTCGCTCCGGAAGTGGCCATGACTTCTGAGCCCTCAAGAGTCCCGGGCAATGTTTAATGTCACAGCCAAATAGCAGAGAGGGCTAGCATGCATGGCTGGTTGTGCTAGGCATGACAGGTTGGACCTGTACTGGATTTGTAGATGTGCTGGGGGTATACTGCAGATCATATTTTCACATTGATTCTTTTCAGACATCTTGCATGGATGTTTCTATTAAAAGAATACATCTGTGCCCTAGTTTTTCTTTCTCCCTTTTCCACAATGTTCACTTTACTCCTCTCTTTATCTGTTGCTAATTGTTGCACGTTAGCAGAATAGTCTATGGTAATGCATTGTCAATAAAAAATATGTTTCAAAAATAGAAACAGGAGATTACGCTTAGTGTTCATAAATGACTGGAATAATTCAACAGGAGACTGGTAAGAGGCGCAGGCGTGTCTGAGTGCGGATTAGGGAATTCTTGCAGTGTTAATGGGTCTGCGAAGGAGAATTTGACGAGATGTATGGGGAAGGGCCTTTGTGTATACGTATATGCCAACCGTGAGAACACCTATGTTCCTAATACACTATGATGTCATGCAATCTTATGCTATATTAATAAGCATTTCCACGGTCTCCATCACCACCACACCGGACCGAATGCACTGAGGCTTGTCTGGATAGTGGTGAACTGTGCTCTCTCCCAGGGTAAACCACACCGTTGTCCAAGGGCGAAAGGAAAAATGTGAAAGTAAAAAAGGTGTGGGATTTGACTAGAGGCAAATAGACACACAATTGGAAAGGCATAAGAGGGTTTGGGGAAATGATCAGGATTGTGGAAGTAGAGACCATGCATAATCATCATTAGTGGATCGAACAAATGTTACCCACGATGCCGAGCAACTTTTAGTGGAGTCAGTTTCAAGCACATGGATTGGGTGGTACCAGATTTAGTCAATTCATGGTTGTATGAAGAACTCGAGAGGGGTTTAAGTGGCCCTTGAAGCGTGGAGGCGTATTTGCCAGGTAACATACACAAGGAGGATAATCTGGGGGTAACAAGCTGACCGATACGAGTGCCAGAACCAGGAGTTCATACTATAAAGGACAATGAGGGGAAGACAAAGGAGAAAGTAGGGAGAGGAGCTGGGGATGTTCTTGATCCTACAAGGGCCACTTGATGAGGGATGAGATTTGGCAATCATTGTTGAGTGCTCGGATATGCACCCATCTATAACAGAAGTGAAGACCCTGGTCCCCCTAACCGAGGGAGGAAGTCACCCTCATTAGGTCGACAGCTATATCTGGAGAGACAGATATATACGTTGTCAATTCAGCTTTATTCTAAAAAATACAGCAAGGAATTCCTCCCAAACCCAAACTACCAACTGCACTCATTACCAGAGCAGTAGATTGGCTAAATGTTAGTAAAAATGTTATTTATAGTTAAAATAATTCTTATGGTTGTCAGAAGGAAGATGGCTGTGCCAAAGAAGATACCCATGGTCATTCACAGTCTAAGAGGTGGAGTAAAAATAGATGCACTTGGTAAGAATAAGTGAACTCTATGGGCATCCCCAGAAGAAAAGGCTGTGACAGATGCATACCGCGGAATGGCGAATACATTCAAGAAAGAATGCAGTATGTAGTAAAATAATACCACAAAGGAGGTGTAGAGAAAATACTGTATTTTGGGCGTGCTGCTGCGTTGTGAAGATGTGCAACATCTGTTAGGTCAGTAAAATGATCAGGCCTTTGTTTCCTTTCCAGAACATGGACCACAGAGAGAAAGACCACCCTTCTCAACCCCACACACTGGAAAACAGGAAGAAGGCGAACTGCTCTCTCCCATCCCTCCCTCCTCAGCCTGCTCCCTGGCCATATCAAGCTCCCAAACAAAAGCATGGTATTATGGCACAACATAAAAAAATATATAGGTCCAAAATTAAATATTGTATAGCGTGTGTTGTACATTTTTTAAAACAAGCGGTGGATCCTTCAAGTGTAAATTTAGAGATGTGAAAATTCCATAATAAGCATATCAAACAGGCAACTGTATAATACAATTGTAGGTTTATGAGAAAATGTGCATGCTTAAGGCAACTAAGGCTTCAGTAAGAAAACAGCAGAAGACTGACCTCCAGAAACACAGTAGGCCACAAATTACAGTGAGACTCATTGGGTGCCATTACAACTCAGCTGGTATCCGGTAAAAGTGCTGATAATACAGTTACCGGTACTTTTACAGGACCAGCAAAGAATGAGACCCCCGGAACACAACTGCCGGAAATACCAGCGCTGATACCACCTCACACGGAATTAATGGCGCTGGTGTTTCCTGATAACTAAATACCGGCAATGCCGGTAAACTATGCCGGTTATACCGACACAATGCTATCACTGGCATATCATGAGAATGGTTTGCTGGAATTACCTGCAGTTCTTTGCCAATAATTCGGCAAAACCAAGGCAGCAATACCATCACCTCAGAGCAGCCGGTAAATGGACAAAGGTGAGAGAAACAAGACAACAGGTACACCCAATCCACCCAGGTGCACCCAAATGCACAAAGGCACAGTACTTAAGGGCCACACCTTACCCAAGAACAATTTCTAACACAACCATGCTGCCACTCATTGCTGCTACTATGGACCTGGAGTTGCTTGACACTGATGTACAGCTGCTGGAGCAGCAGTAGTGGCGACAGGAGGCCAGGGATAGAAGAGGAGAAGAAGGAGGATGAGGATGGGGATACAGGTGTTGCATGTGGCGAGGTGGAGGCGTGCCGTGATCCCTTGCATAAGGACCATGCCCTGGGCCCTCACAAACAGCCAGATGCGTACCTTGTACTGCCTAAACAGCAAGACTTTACATGACCTCATGACCCACATTCATGAGGACATTGAGAGCAGGATGTGCATCAGGACATCCACACCACTGCTGCTGAAGCTAGTGTCGGTCCTGCACTTCCTGGCCAGTGGCACGTTCCAGCACTCAGTGGCTCAGCTGCATGGCATTTCACAGCTAGCCTTCTCCACAGTGCTGGTGCAGGTACTGGAGGTTCTCCTGTGCCATGTGGGCCAGCACATTGCCCTCCCCACCACCCAGGCACAGTTAAACACCAAAAAGGCCAACTTCTATGTGATTGCGTGCAAACCCAATGTGTTGGCAGCATTGGACTGCACACAGGTAGAGCTGATGCCCCCCACGCCTTAGGAGAGGTCTGCAGGACCCGGAAGTAGTTCCATTCCCTCAATGTCCAGGTGACCTGTGACGTCAACCTGACCATCATGCACTGCTATGCCCGGTTCCCAGGATCAACCCACGACTCCATGGACCTACAGAACAGCACTCTGCCGGCTAACATGGCGCATCAGAGAGGACAAAGACCTGAATGTTGGGTGAGTACATGAAAATGTACACCTTTATTGCAGAATGGGTGACATGCAAAAGGCGGGGACTAGGTCACAAATACATGTCCAGCAAACACCCTGCACATGCAGGACCAACCAGCTCATGCCTCATTTGACAAGCCACAACACACAGGGATAGCACATGACTGGAGATGGAGCAGCCACTGACCAGGCCGTTTCAAATCCAAAAGGACATCCACATGTAATGCTCTACAGGTACCAGAACACAACCCCCACCCTCCTCGAGGGAATCTGTAGACTAGGCCACCTAGGGTCATGAGACACATGTCCTGGTGAGACAAGGGACATGCATGCACAGACTGACTGTTGTGATTCTGCTGTCACAGGCAACACGACTGCTGAGCATTATTACTTACCCATGTGTCCCTACCCGTTGCAGGTAACTCAGGATATCCGCTGTATTTGTGGCTGAGGAATCCATAGACGCAGGGGGAAATGGCATACAACAGGGCACATGTGAGGGCCAGGGTGACCATCGAGCGAACCTTCGAGCTCTTGAAGGCACGTTTCAGATCCCTACACCAGTCTGGTGGTGCGTTCATTTACAGGCCAGAGAAGTACAGGCAGAGAGTATCTGCGTCAGATGCAACATACCCCTGCCCCCAGATCTGGATATTCCTCTGCCAGATAAGGGTGTTGATGATGCAGAGCCAGCTGGGTCCATACACGTGTGCATGGAGGCGCGGGAGGGGCGCATGGTTGTCGAGAACTCATAGATAACTTCTTCTGAGTACCCCTTACACTCTGCACATCCCTTGTATCTTACTGCATATGATGTGCACACACAATGAATACTTGCACCAAAATAAGGAATGTCCACTCATTGCTTCAAGTATAAACTATTATGTATTGAAAACATAATCTAAATGAAACATCCTGTGCCTCCCTCTATCTCCTCACACACCCTGGGCCTCATTACGACCCAGGCGCTGGACCATGGTGCTACTAGCACCATGGTCCATGCCGGTCTCCGGCATGGTGGATAAGCGGAATTGCCGCCCCCATCACAAGGTTGGCGGGGGCGGTAATTCCCCATTCACCATTTGCCCTTCCCCATTCCCATTTTGCCCCATAGGGCATAATGGGGATGGAGAAGGCGCTAATTACGGCACCGTAAATTACGGTTGCCGTAATTAGCTCCAAGGTCCCTTAGCGGGTTGGATTTTAATGCCTGCAAAAAGCAGGCGTTAAAGCCTCCAACCCGCTAAGGGACCTTGTAATCAGGCGCTAATGGTTTAATGGCGCCGACACTCTTTACGGCGCAGTTAAACCATTAGTGCCAGGGTCGTAATGAGGCCCCCTGTCCCCACATACCTCCTCCCCTTCCCCACACAGCCCACCTCCCCCACAGACCTCAACCCCACACATCCCCTCCGGCTCCCTACCGATCCCATTCCAAAACACCTTCTCCCCTCCCCACACACCCCATCCCAACACACCCCTTCCCACTCACACCTCATGCCCACACACCCCTCCCCCTCTACACGCACCCCCCAAACACCCCACACACCTCAAAGTCGCAAAGTGAAAAATAATAGTGTCATAATAATTTTCTCTGTCTCTTAATCACAGGGCTCTTGGATGACCCAGGTTTAGAGGAAATCCCCTGGGAGCGGCACCTTGGGCTGTCCTGCTGCAAGTTCCCAGGGGTAGGGATGGTTGAGGGCGGGTCTGACCACTGGGCATGCATGTACTCTAGGGTGACCTGCAGGGTGTGGGAGAGGGACTCAGCCATGGCCGAGATCCCCTCTTTCCCCTCATGGACCCTTTAGGCCAGCATGTGCAGTGTAGCAGTGGCATATCCCTGTGCCTGTGTGCTCCTGTGGCTGTTGGCCTGTATACACTCCTGCAGCAGCTGCAGCTCATTGATATGCTGCTGGGCCAGTTCTGTCATTGCCTATGCCAGTCCTCCATTGCATTGAGCCACATATCCATGTCCTGGATGTTGGGGATGGATGGACAAGGGGGGCTGCGCAATGTTGCCAGACTGAACGATGGGGTCGGGTAGGTGGTGTGGTCCTCCTCCTCTGATGTGTTTTACAGGCCACTTTGGTCTGGTGGCTGGTGTGCCCAAAGTAGTGTGGAGGGCACAGGTGGGCCGGTGGGGCCCCTGACCACAGGTGGGATTTTTGCAGCAGTTGGCGACGGCACTGCTGCCATTGGGAATGGCACAGCTGGCAGTGGTGGTGGCATAGGAGGAAGTGGATGTGGCACATGAGGAGGTGGATGTGGCACAGGAGGAGGTGGATGTGGCACAGGAGGAGGTGGAGCTGGCACAGGAGGTGGTAGTGCTGGTGCAGGAGGTGGCAGTGCTGGTGCAGGAGGTGGCAGTACTCGTGCATGGGGTGCTGGTGCAGAAGGTAGTGCAAACTTGTCAGATCTACCCACATGTTTTGAGCTTGATGTCAGTCGAGTTGCGTCATCGTCATCAAAGGATGTGTCTGTTGGGGTGAGATGAGCATGCTGTTAGTCTTCTGGGAGTTACATCTGTGGGTTTACATTACACTCATGCTACATTGTGTGTGTCCTGCTCTTCTCATGCTGTTTCTTTGATCTGTTTGTTCTGATTTGTGCTTCTGCATGTGGATGGGGGAAATGCACATTGACTGTTGGTCTGTGAAGGTGGCTTGTTGTGCGGTGGGCCTATGATTCCTGTCCTGTTCTCCCTTGGCACACATGGGCGCTGGTCATGTATCTATCTGTGGGGCATTGCATTTTGGGTTGTGTAAAATGTAGCTGCACGTCTCCTACCAGGGCATCAGGGGTGCCGCCGTCCCTCCTCCTGTGGCAGAAGATTCCCTCCTATGGGTGGCCAGGATGTTCCAGAACCACAGCCGCAAGTCGTACCAACGTTTGTGGCAGTCACGTGGCATGCGTAGGACAGTCCCCCCAGCTGTCATCTTGTCAGCCACCTCCTGCCATATGGCCATCTTCTTCCTCTTGCTTGTCGTTTCAGTTTGTGCCCCAAAAGATGGTCTCGGCATGCCTGACAACATTGTCGGCAAGGGCAGCCAGCTCAGGCTAAGGAAACTTTGGCTTGTGAGCTGGGCCTCAAGAACCCTAGATTTCCCACTTCCTGGCATGTCTGCAGTGTCAGATGGGGTAGATGGCAGAAGTGGGGGATTTAAAGTGGAGTGAGACTTTAAAATAGGCATCGGCAAGCTTCTTGTTCCTGCAATGACGCCATTTCCGGTCCTGGAATTTTTGACACTGGTAATTCCGGCAGTTACGGTGACGGTATCAGAATTTCTGGCGGATTTGGAACCAGCATTTTTGTGTCGCTGCAGTAATTCCCATGCAGCAGTACTGTTTCCACCTGAGGGTTGTGTACACGCATGCAGACCTATAATGTGCCGCTAATGGTAATAGCGGTGTACCGGAATACCCGTGTGTTTCTATGAAACATGTTAATGACCCCCACATTAGTGACAACAAAGTACGGCATAAATTTAACCTTCGCAACCCAGAAGCAAAATTGACCAATATGAAAGGAGAAAAGAAATATGAACAGAAGTGACATTCTCCAAATTCATGAATTGTGCAGCTGTAGGAACGTCTGTGCATTCAAATGCACCTATTGATTATGGGAGACTACCAAGTCATTTTACCACTTTTTGGCTAATGATGCACCGATTCTTACTAACTTCATCCTCTACTTATCAGATTTTCTTTAAAGAAATGTTTTACAGAATTTTTTTTTTGTAGCGAAGCTTAATTGGCTTCAACGATATCAAATAGAAAAACTCAGAATAAAACAATGCATGCAGCATCTGTGTTTGTTGTTGTTAAGAAGGGTTTCTGAACTGTGACCTGGAGGGCCAGAGGTTCAGAAGGACAACCTAGTTTCTTGGAACAGGTTAACCTCTGGACAAGACAGATCAATCAGGGTAGCTATGGCAGGCAGTCAAGACTAAGGGCCTCATTACACGGATGGCGGAGAACCATGGCGCTATTAGCACCATGGTTCATGCCGGTAAGATACCGGCACCGCCTTGGCGGAAAGGGGAATTACCGCCCGATTCCAAGGTTGGCGGGGCGGTAATTCCCCTTCCACCATTGCCCTTCCCCATTCCCATTTTTGCCCCATAGGGCTCAATGGGAATGGGGAAGGCGCTAATTACTGTACCGCATATTGCGGTACCGTAATTAGCTCCCTGGGTCCCTTTGCGGGTTGGTTTTTAACGCCTGCAAAAAGCAGGCGTTAAATCCCCCAACCCGCAAAGGGACCTCGTAGTAAGGCGGTAAGGATTTACCGGTACCGGTATTTTACCAGTACCGGTAAATCCTTACCGCCATCCGTGTAATGAGGCCCTAAGTCTCAGGAGGGGTGAGGGTGACTGAAGGACCTCAATGAGCTCAGAGAGCAAGGACACTTACAAATTACTCCAGATAGGTGTTATATTAAAAGTATAGACACATTTATTACACAGCCTTTGTAACATAGACCATAGTAAAAGAATCACAGTATCACTCAGTAAACCAATACATCACACTCGATACAATATATATACAAGACCATGGGGGTCTAAAGGGGTGACTGCACGAAATATGACGACAACCTAGAGGGGGAAGGAAACAGGCAGTGCAGGTAATCGTTAGGCCCAGTTCAACATCAGCAGTACACCTAACTAAGAGGCAGTCCAAGCCCCAAGAAGAGAGGAACCTTGTGCTCAATAGTGTTAAGGATTTCAATCAGGCGATACAGTCTGCTCTCGGCCTAGTGTACAGCGCAATGGAAAAACTTATTTGATATATAGATTCAATTATTTGAAAGATGTACCACTCGTATCACACCCCTTACTTAAAAATACCCCGGGCCACGCTGGACCAGGATTCAGGCTGGTTTGTAAAATGTATTATTTATTTATTTATTTATTTATTTATTTATTTATTTATTTATTTATTTAAGATCAACATCACAATGTAGATATCAATAGGTAAACAACAATCACCAATGGGGTGACAGAACACTGAATAATATCTTTAATACACTAGGACTAAGTAATGAGCAAAACAAATACAGCACAGAAAATAATACTTTTGTGTTGGTTTCAGATCAGATAGCACAATGGTTAGAGGTTTCCCCTGCAGCACCCCTCAACCCCCAATAGGCAATGCAAAGAGATGGAAGGAGACAGCAGGTATTCAGGAATAGTACAGATCAAACAGTGTCTCACTTCCCCCTTCCCCCTTACACAGAAAGAGAAAAACCAAGTGGGCTTTTCAACTGTCAGTATGACTTTTAAAGTGGCTGAGCAAGAACTCTAAATGTGTGGAAAAATGTTTGAATTATTCTAAATTCCTATGGGAGCCGCTTTGAACAGTTGCACACAATCACCAGCAATGATTTAGTCCAAAAAAACAACTGAAATCTTAAAGTCCAGGTTGGAAACAAATGGAAGCTATTTCACACGTGTAAACATTTCTCAAAATGGGAATTTGCGGCAAACATTTCCGTGTGCGATATTCGTGATAGCGGGAGAATCGCACTGAAATGCGGTTTTGGGTTCTATGGATAGCTATGGATGTTTGGTACAAGTAGGAGTACGAGTTGAAATTTCATTTCTATCACAAAAACCGAGGGAGTTATAGAGGTTTTAGTAGAGGTCTATTTTTGCGAGATATAGGCGCGGATTGGGACAGAGGCTTTAGTTTAAAATCAGAAAAATATTGACTATGGACTAGAGAATCCAAGCTAAGCCACCAGGATGGCACAGGTAAGAGTCAGGAGTGATTTGCGACTCAGTCCTGGTTCCTAGCTGCCCCCCTTGGAGAGCTAGGCTGGTCACTTGAATGAAATTAATAGCTCAAAGTTGACAAAATGACTAGGAAAAGGAAGCTTTTACAGATAGGCAGAATAGGAATTCACTACAGATTTAGGCAATGTTACAGATTATGGAACTAAGGATAATTCAGAGGTTAGGAGGGGACAAGATAATGCACGGTAATCAACAGTTTCTAGCTTCCTGTTAATACTCACAAAACAAATGGTTTTAAGATTTTGGACCGTCAGGATTCTGGACGGTCAGGATTCTGGACCATTGAATCGGATCTATCAGGGACTGACAGCTGGGTACATCAGACTGGACAGGGTCAGCAAGGTGCTCTGGTCACAGCACGGCACAGGACTGGACGGGATCTGCCCTTCTTGGTTCTGAGGATATTTCAATTCAGCAGGCAAGCATTAACAGCATGCCCGGCTGTATTATGATGCTTCCCCTTGGCTTTTGGGTTTCTGTTGTAGAATTTGAGGCCTAGCTGAGAATGGTTCAGCTATGATTGGCCCTTTGCTTTGCCAAGTTTCTGGTGTCTGGAACATGGAAGATGTAGACTTCAGACGTAGGGCTGTCACGCTCACCTGGTCTCCACAGGGGCGTAGCACGTAGCCGCACGAATGATGTCTGCACTGGCATTGCACAGCTTGAGTGATGATGCCTGCCCGCGTCTTCTCCCTCGATATCACCCCAGGAGGCGTTTGCCTGCAATGTCGAAACAAGATATTAGCTAACTGAGTGGAGCCGGATTGGTTCCACCTCCTTTAACCTTCTGATGCCCCTTCTCCTCTTCTGTCTCAACTTGGAGTTCTTAATGGTAGGGTCTCCGTCCTGCAATCTCTAGCAGGGGCGCGGTATGCACAGTCTTTCCCAGGACCAAGTTACTTCACTGATCCTGCAGGGCTGTTGCAGAGTTTTTGAATAGCTGGATTAAGCAGGTAAGTCTCTATGCCAATGGATGCTTGATATAGGTGCTTAATGTCCTTATTGCCCAAGTTTTAACCTGTGTTTCTCTTTTCTTTCAGGCGCGGTCTTGAGCAGTTTTCGGATGAAGATTAGACTCTTCCTAAGATGCTGAGCAGATTTCCTGCAGGTGAGTATTAGCGCGGGTGAGTGGCACTGAATGTCTGTATGGCAGTTTCTTTTCCGTGCGCGACTAACCTGCTGTTTCTTTTCCTTTTCTGCAGGCGCAGCACGGATCCAGGACGGCGATGGGAAGACCTGCTTCAACGAAATTCCTGAAGAATGCAGACCCCGGGTGAGTATTGGGCGTCCATGAAGATACCTTCTTCTTCGCAGGTGCAGCGGCCCGGAGAGCAGCTGAAGGCACGGCCGATTGGATGGAATATTGCAGGTAAGGCCTTCGTTGCTGTACTAACTCCTGTTCTCTTCTTTTCCTTCTCTCAGGTGCAGCTGGATCGGGATTTCAGGATGGGCATGGCTGTAGAAGTTCGAGTACTGAGCAGACACGGTGAGCGTTACGCTGAAGGAGTGCAGAATAACGCGAAGCGTGTTCTGCCTGTAATGTGTGGCTTAAATAGCCTTGTAAGCAGTGGCGGCTGGTGACTTTGAAAGATGGTGGGGCGTACATTTCTCGGGGCAAATATTGGAGCGAGTGCAGTGAGCGAGGCCAACCCACCTCAAGGGGGGGGGGTGGGTTCTCGCCCCGTGAAAATTTTGGAAAAATGGCTTCCAAATTTTGCAATTTACTGTTCAAACCCACAGAAATATGACATAAAAAGTATTAGGTTTTACATACTAATGGTGGCACATTTTTCTTACATGTGCAAGTGTGATCATGTTTTTTTTACAGCAGCTTGTATTGTGAATAGCTGATACTATGTTGTATGCATGAATAAATTCATTATATAGATATTGAGTAATGGTAGTGGAGATGGGACTTATGCTTGTGTACCAGGGCTGCTTTTCATGACTGGGGTTTGTGCCAGAGCTGGTGCTGGTGGCCAGCGCTTGTTCTTGGGTTTATGATGATATTGCTTGGTGATTCTTTTGCCACAGCTGTCGCCTGTGTCAGGAGTCAGGACTAATACTAGAGGCAGCCTGTTCTTGGTTCCAAGCCTAGCGATACATTAACCCAAAGACCCCTCTCCACCCACTGCCTAATGATGTTAGCTTCTCATGTATTCAAGGGCTGGAGACCAGCAGACCATGGCTGCTCAGCTGTTCAAAAAACAAGTGAGCAGAGAGATGAAGTGAAAAGAAATGTTTTATGAATGTTGAGATGTATTTGAATTTAGCATATTTGCTCCCCAAATAAAGATGTGGGATTTTGAAAATCAGCACATCTACTTTAGTCAACATAAACTGCAGTAGATGTTTTAAAAGGTGCTGTTTAACTTGATGCTTGCTTTTTTTGAATATACACCATGCTGTAGCACAGAAACCTCCACAAATCCTATAGTTCTGCAATAATCAATTTAATTCACGGGTCCTGTTGCAAACGCCACCCTCGTAGCCCTATCTCTCCACGAAGCCTGTGATTATAAGGTATTCTGGGTAATCTATGCAAATGAAGTATTCTGTTTGCTCTTCGTAGTTCCGAAGCAGACTAGCTGTAGCTGTTATCACTCAACGCTTATTAACATTCTGCAGCCCTGAGATTTCAACATAGCATGTTTAAAAAGTAAACAGTGGGCCAGTCCACGGGGTCAAAGATCATGTGATACTACTTCTTGTGTGCAGTATCATTATGAGGTGAGGGACCACCTACAGGCTTGTTGCTTTCAGGGGTCAAACTCACCTGTGACAGGCCTCTGCAAGAAGATGGCAGGGTGGACCATGCATCCCTTACTCTTTGGTACATACCTAGCCATGACCGGCTGGACAGCCAGCCAGTAGGAGCTCTCCTCTAGGTCTAGAGACGGGTCAAGGAGAGACAGGTGCCAGGGCTCGTATATAGCCCTACCTCCTCTATGTCAGTAACTGAAGAGGGTCAGGCCAGTAGTTCCACTTCAGATTCACCTGCACCAGATCCATGTGACCTATACTCGATTCACAGAAAAGCCTCACTCAAGCTCGAAAAGTCCCCGTCCCCGACCCATTATACATACCCTAACCCCAGCCCGACACTTACATACAAAGTAATTCATTTTCAAACGTCTTACCCAGCACTTGCACCAAAAACGTTGTGTGCAGTAACTCGTGTCTTTTCCCTAACATTCTAAGACAGATTAAGTTACATGTTTGTGTGTATGTCCAAATTCGGGCACCCCCTTGTCAAACCCATATCTGCATAATTCTGCATTGTACGAACAGCTACATTTGCTGTTCTATTTTTACGGTATGCATCCATACTCGATCATAATCTCTGTGATTTACGCCAAAAGTTATGAAAATCCCCTAGTTGGGCCGTCTTTTGTGAATCCGGCATGAGTCGTTTTTTGATTTAGTGGTAGTTTACACATCTGTAAATAATAATTAACCTTCACTTTTTTAAATGCTACTTTTTTCACAAATCACACTTAGGATTGGCGAAAGCTTTTCAAATGGACCCCAGACATATTTTTGTTTTAAAATATGAACTGTTGCATTACGTTCTAGCTATGCAGTATCAATATCCCATACATGCATACAGGGTTTCATTATATTAGCTAATATCTATATAAAGGTGCTGGTCAAAGAGCGGGTTGAGTCTCTGTGTTGCAAAGATCTATTTGGAACCTATGGTTAAAACTCTATATCGCTTACTCAGCTCTTGACGGGTTTGATATCTTGTGTGCTACTGTTGAACAAATAACATTTGATACGGCAGTCATAACTCGCAGATCATGAGGGGCAGGGCCTTAATGTAGGTGCCGCCTGCTGGGGAGGGGGTTCTTGCTATAAGCATGCCAGGGCTAAACCCCAGGGTCCTAGAGTATTGTTTGAATAAAGAAACCATGGCACGTGGCTAATACACAGTTTTTTGGTGTTATTTGGAAAATGAACACACATGTCCTACCTGGAAATTGAATCAGAGGCTCTGCACGGACGTGCTCTCTTCCCTTGTCATATGTGGCGAGAGCCAGACAGTGTCTTGTTGATGAAGAAGGGGGTGAGGAGGCAGCAGGGCATGAGGCATCAGGAGAAGATAAGATACTTTTTTGAGGTGTGGGTGAGTCCAGACGGGGTGGGCTGTGGTAAGGAGTAGGCAAAGGCAGGCGGGTTTTATGGCAACACCGAGATGAGGAGGCTCGGTATGGAAGAAACGCAGGATCGCTGTCGGCTGAGGCCTCCTGGTATATAGTGATTGATTGTCAGTTCTTAAAATGGCTTTGGAGGGTGGGAGGTTGGAGGGCAATAAAAATCACCCATATTTGTTAAAAAGGGCTCGGGAGGAAGGCGGGTCGCCTCAGCCTCAGCACCAGCACATATATCCGAGTTTAAAGAAGGTAAGAGGGGTGCATGAACTCTGGCGTCTAGGCATCAGGAGAAGGTAAGATCATTTTTCGAGGTGTGGGTGCAGAATCTTCAGTACTTACCGGAGTTGGCGAGGGCTAATTCTGCGGTACGCAGCACGTGAAGTGGGCCGGCTGTTCTCTGGGCAGCTCTGAGTCCATCCGCTTAACTCATGAAGTGAGAATTTCAAAGGCACACGCATGCACCCATGGCCAAAACCCCACCCACAATCATGGATGTCATTGGCTGGCAACCAGCCAATGACATTCTTCATTAAACCTGTTGCTAGCCTACAGAAAGGTCAGATTCAGGCGTGCTGTTTGCGCACAGATTACAATACTGGCGGGGCCACCCATCTAGCGCCCCGCCAGCCTCCTGGATTGTGATGGTTACGTAGAGTGCGTGGAGCTATGAGCTCCACACACTATACAGTAGGGAAAAGCTCCGTAAAACGGGACGCGCCCCTCTGTGTAAGGGTGGCAGGCCCGGCCACGTTGAATGAAGACTACAATCCAAAGTGGCAGATTAATTATTTATATACATTCTAAATAAATAATTAATCTGCCACTCTGCAACATTGATTTGCTGCCATGCTGTTCTGCAGAATTCAAAAGAGAACCAAGTTGTGAAAATTTAAACAATGTTCTCTGCACACTCCTGGGGGCCCTGGGAGGGGGGGCGGAGCCCCCCCACCCTATGTAAGCAGCCGCCACTGCTTGTAAGTAGTTCCAGGTAAAATAGTCCCTCAGCCACACCCTACAATCTCAAGTAAAGTAGTCCCCCAGCCACACACAGGGTTTACAGACAGGCTCAGCCCTATTAGGCTGTGAATGTGGTCCCATGCAATTAGCACATGTTATGAGCCTGGCGCCAACGGCACCAGGACTGAGTCCAGAAAACCCTAGGACACACTTTTGGGGCTTGATAAGCCCCTAAGGGTGCCAGTGACTCTGGAAGGCCCATAAACTCCAGAGGTTTGGGAGTTTGTACCATGACAAGGACGCTCCGCCAGCATCAGGAAAGTGAGTGGATCTGTCTGTCTTTATGTGCTGTCAGCTGTGTCTATTTATGCTCTAAAATTACATCATAAAGGGGGTATGTGGGCCGGCTTAGCTAAGCTTGCCCCTTTGAGCTGGGATAGGGTCAACGCTTCATCTCCGCCTTGCATTTGGGGTGATTGGATCAAGGCCGGCTGATGTCACATTTTATGATTTGCTTTACACTTCTCAGAGACCTCCCTTTGGCCACTGGCCTCAAAATCGGATTTTACACTAAACACACATTTCTACATTGGTCACCTTTACATAAATCACACACAAAGATGCCATATTTTGTGTAGCATATTTTCATCAAAATCTCACAGCTGTAAGACCTTGTTTTAACTTTCTACAGAATTTTGTCCTTTTCACTATGCACACAGTTTCCAAATTGTATGCAACTTTCCACAAATGTGCGTGTTTAACATAGGAATAGGCGTGTACATTTTCACAATTCTAACAGTAATACATTTTGCATAAAATCACATTCCTGTCCAGAACATGTCACACAGTTCTGCCACCTCTTCACATGTGCAGAAATTAAATTAACAACTCTGCCATTTTTATATTTTTCACCATTTTGCATAGAAAGTTAGAAGTCTTTTAAAATGTGTTCTTTGGTCATGTTTAGCAACATGTGGTCGCTTGGCTCCGCCTCTTTTTGTCTCCCTGCAGACTAAGGCATCCCCCTCCTGGCTTGTTCCTTCCAAGAGAGTTTTCGACTTCCTTCACACCTCCAGATTCCTGGGCTGCAACTTTGTCATTGTTCCTTTGCCTTGTGTAGACAAGATTCTGCTCTAACCAGCAATTAACACCTCCCCGTGAGTTTCTGCTGAGAGGAAGGCCCGCCTTCCAGGAAAAAAAACCTGCTTTTCCAGTTCTTGGAGCCCCAGTCAGGCTAATTAACTTTTAAATCCAGCAAAACCAACTTTGTTGCATCAAACATAATACATTATTTTCTTAGCCTTAAATCTGTGGGATCGAAAAACACAACTAAGATCTGTATTCCTTTTGGGCAACAATCCTTTTTCTGTTCGCTAATCCAGCAGGCTTTTGAGTTTTAGCTCACTTTTTAAAGTTTCATCAGGAACTCCTCTGACAGCTGTCATTCAGGCGGCCCAGGGTACTGCACCCAGATTTTGGCATAGAGGCTGTCAGTTTACAGACTTTCCAGCTTTTTGATGAATGTTTTGCTCTTCATATTAGGACTTTTTATATTTACAATGCTTCATTAGATACATGAATTTTAGCGCCAGGCAAGATTTTGAATGTAAAAGTGTTGTATTATAGGCATTTTGGAGTTTTTAGCAACAAAGCAAATGACATTTGTAAGCATATTTTGGGGGTTCATTTGCAAAGTGCTGCTTCTCTGTCTGCACTCGGTTTGCTGGTCATGGAGCCCACTGGCACATTTCAGCAGGGTGTGCTCTATCCCACAACATACGCACCATGGATGGCAGGTTGTGCATCCCTCTTTTTGTGTGCTGGAGCACACGGTTTTGGTAGGTTTTTGTAGGTTTTTGGCACACACAAGGGTTTTGCCACTATTGTTGCTGTTTCTTTCCCCATTACTGGCAGGGTGATGCCGCATAGCATAGCATAGCGAAGTGGGTCAATACATCCCACAGAGCCCCCCCTCCCGACTTGGTTTTGACTGCCCGTCAAGGGGAAGTCGGGCGATTGGGATGTTCTTTTCTTTTGTCCATGTGAAGAAAGTCAGCGGCTTCTCCCGTCATTGTTGGAGGCGACCCGCTCTCTTTGCTGGTTCTGGTAAGGAGTATTTCTGCTTCTGGTTGGGAGTATGGAGCGGCACTCCGGGCTTCTTGGGTATTTCCTCCCGTCCCCGAGTGGTCCACCTTGGTAATCCCTTTGGATGATTCTTAGTCCAGATGCTAGAAGATAGATAGAACATAGCATGGTTATGGATATTTTCCCACTCCTGTGTACACACGTCATTTGGGGATGCCAGCAGTGCGAAAGACACTTGCATTGGTTATAAGTGGCACTTTTCCCCATCTGGATTTCCGGTTGGTTCCTCTATTTGCCGCAAAGTATGCCTGGGATGGCAACTCTTCAGCTGGTTTATGTGGACCCACTTGGCTTCCCCTTCTGCCAAACTGCCCTTGGGGATGCAGATTCTGTAGGCGACTGGTGAGATTCTGTCCACAATTTCAAAAGGACCCCACCAACTTGGGAGGAATTTGCGCTCTTTGGCTTGGTTCCTTTGGAAATTGGACAAGTAGACCCGGTCTCCTACTTGGTATTTCTTTTTAGTTGTCTTAAGATCATAGTGGGTCTTCATACTGTCTGCAGATCCCTCTAGATTCCGCTGAGCATAGGCAAAAGAATGTTGAAGGTGTTTTCTCAGATTCTCAACATACTCATGAGTTGTGGGGGCATTTATCAAGGTCTGCTCTTGGGTTCTGTAGAGCAGATGCTGGGGTAGCACCATCCTTTGTCCAGTCATCAGCTCAAATGGAGAAATTTTTGTTGCAGAAGAAGGGCTAGATCTGATGGCCATGAGGACAAGGGGTAATCGAATGTCCCAACTTTGCGCAGAATCTGCCACAAACATTTTTAATATGCTCACAATAGTTTTGTTGTGCCTCTCAACTCCACCACTAGAGGACTGCCGGTAGGCAATGTGTAGTTTCATTTTGACCCCAAGTATCTCCCACATCTTTGTCATCACTTCGCTAGTGAAGTGGTTACCTCGGTCTGACGCAATCCTTTGTGGTAGTCCAAAATGCAAGAAGATGTGATTGATCATCAGGGCAGCTGCTGTTTCTGCCTTGCAATTTGGGGCCAGGAGACATTCCACCTATTTAGTGAACAAGCATGTTACGGTCAACATGTAATTGTTCCCCCTAGAGGAGCGAATCACGGGCCCGATAAAATCGACTTGCAAATCTGACCAAGGCAGCGTCATCCCCCTATTTTGGAGGGGAGCACGGTGTGTGAGTGATGTTGGCTGAAATTGTGCACACACCAGACACCCCTTCAAGTATTGGTCGAGGTCCTGCCCCCTGTGTGGCCTGTATGCAACCTCTTGCAAGATTTCTAATGTCATACGAAACCCCCGATGACTGGCTGTGGCCGCATGATGGGCGTGACTTAGCATCAGGTTTCGGAATGATGTAGGGACCACCCACTGGTCATGGCCAGATATGGATTTCCTCACCAACAAACCGTCTTGGATTCAGAAAATGTTTGGACATTTCATTAACAGTCTGAGGTCCTCTTTCCCAATGTAATCGGTATGCATCAGGGGAAAGTTCTCAGGGACCTTAATGTGTTAATAAGACTTACCAATTATTGGATCCTCTTTTTGAGCCATAATCAAATCAGCATCTGGGGTCTCCTTACTCCATTGTTAATTGAGAGTTCATTGTGAGCATTTGTCTGGGACCTAGTGATAGCAGTGACCTGGATTTTCCACACCAGGGACTCGATCTCAAGTAGATCCCCTTGGGTGGATCCGGTTTTGGCCAGCTGATCAGCTGGGTCATTTCTAGTTTTGTCTGGTCCCTCTTTTTTAGAATGACCCTTGATCTTTTTCCAGTAGATGGTCATCCCAATCGAGGTGACCAGATCATCAATGTTTTGTATTAATTTTCCATGTTTTAAAGGTTTATTATTAGCACATAGCATGCCTCTGGTTTTCCAGTTAACCAGGTGCTCCATGAACCCATTACGTACATAATCTGAATCAGTGATTATGACCAGTTCGTGGAGTTGGTGTTGGATGGCAGCGACGATAGCTTGATGCACAGCCATCAGCTCTGCCACTTGACTACTTCAGGGACCGATTTTGTACCCAAGGAGGGTTCTGGGGCATCATTCACCCATGCATTCCCTACACCGGCCACAAGTTCCCTTGGTAGGAGCACACATCCACATAGACAGCAGGCATTCCCTCACACTAGTCTTTTTCATAGACTTTGTGTGGGGAATTAAGGTATGCCTCCATGTTGTCCTTGATTTTAAGACTTTCGTCCTTGAGACAGTTTTCTCTGGCACAATCATGCAAGTCAGCCAGACCTTGCGTGAGGTGACTCTTCTTGTTTTGGCCATATCTGACCTCCACAGGAAAGCCTTGCATTGACAGAATCCAGGAAGTAATTTAGGAATTACTCACATTTCCGGCCCGGATTCTGTCACCTTGAAGATATTGCAGAGGCTGGTGTGGAGTCTCCACTATGATGTGTTCCCCATGGATAAACGGGTGGTAATTCTTCAATGCCCACGCCGTTGCCAGGTGTGCCTTCTCACAATCGTTGAATTTTTCCTCCACAGAGGATAAAGTCTTACTCGCATAGGAGATTACTTTATTGGCCTTGTCATGCTTTTGGTATAATACTGCCATCAAGCATGTATTTGAGAACCCTGTCTTCAAGAAGAACTCCTTGTTTTTTGACAGGGTAAGCTAGGCAAGATGCTTGTGAGAGGCTTCTTTTGAGTTGTCTTACTGCCTGGGCTTGTTCTGGACGCCACTCCAACTTCATCCCCCTTCAACAGATGGATCAGGGGACTCGTGATCTCTGCGTAGTCCTCAATGGACTTTCTGCTGTAATTAGTTAGTCCAAGGAGGCTCCTTAGTTATTGCAGAGTTGTGGGGTCTTATATTTTCTGGAGTGTTTCTACTTTCTTTTCCTGGGGTTAGAGACCTTCAGGAGTTATCTCATGCCCCAAGAAATGTACACGGGTCCTGCTCTGCTGTGCCTTTTGGAAAGAGAGTTTTGCTCAACTGTGTCAGAACATAACGGATCTCCCCCATGTGTTCCTCCACAGTTGAGCTTTTGATTGGAACATCATCTACATAGGCCAGGTTACCCCTTTCACCCAAGTCGGTCATGGCCTCATGCAGAAAGATGTTAAATTCATTGCCGGAGTTGATATATCCGAAGGCAGTCTGGGTCCAAGTGTACTGCTGCCCCCCAAAGGTAAGGGTCAGCTTGTATTGGTCCTCCCTACTGACAGGTACAGTCCAGTACCCATTGGTCAGGTCAATTGCAGTGAATACTTTTGACCCCTGGATCTGGGCCAGCCCTTGGTCAATGTAGGGAAGAGGCCATCGGGAAGTATGGACCTGTTTGTTGAGCTCCCTTAGGTCAGCACAGAGTCTCCACTGGCCGTTTGGCTTCAAAATCCCCAGCACCGGATTATTGAAGGTGCTGTGGACTGGAAGAATTATCCCACGGGACTCAAGGTTCTTAATTATTTCAGTAAGGGACTCCATTGATGCGAGAGGCAAGCGATATTGCTTCACAAACACTGGAGTCATGCCAGGGTCCGTGGGAATTGTTGTTGTGTGGATGTCGGTGCGACCACAGTCATATGAGTCCACCACAAAGAGGTCTTGAAAATCTAAGAAAACTTGTTTCAATTTTTGCCTTTTCTCCAGAGTCTCACAAGCATCAGCTAGGTTGACTCTCTCTTCAAACATCTGCCTGAAGCCTGGAAAGACTTCTGGTTTGGCTATCTCAGCGGCCTCCTCCAGCTGGGTGGAGAAGTCCCTGGTCAAAGTGCTGATTTGGGTTGATGGCTTCATGTGAGGAAGGCAGTCCTTGTGGATTTTAAAGATCACCTCATCCCTCCTGAAGTCACAGGTCACATCTTCCTTACCAAAAGGATAAGGAAAAGTACACCAGGAAATTCCCCCCATGCCGGGTGAAGATCCTGTCTGGTGTTGTGTCATCGTCGCTATTACTGTCAAAACAGTCCTTGGGGATTGGTCCTAACAGTTCGTTACCTAAATCTATGGAAAAATGTCGGCCATCAACCTCCATTCCAATAATGGTGCCTGCACCCAGAGTGATACTCTTTAGGTCGCTGTTATCCACCTCTACTGGAATGGTGTCGTATTCTATATTGACTACTGGTGTTGGGTTTACCCCCAACCCTTGCTGTTGGAACTGAGCATTGAGATGAACATAGGTGTCCAGATTTTTCAGTTTCTGTCCTCTTTTAATTTTTACTTCCAGTGAGAATTGTCGGGTCCGTTCTTGGATGGTGACTTCCTCTCCAATCTGAATTTGAACTGCATATGGAAGCAGTTGAGCTGACCGAAATGCTTTCTCTGGTTCATCAAAGTCCTTAGGATTACCCACTAATCGGGACCAGGCTTTGAAGTTTATTAGGTCCAAACTAATGGCAAAGCGATTGAGAATGTCACTACCTAAATAAAATGCAGCAGGGACATCTCGCACGACCCAACAATTATGGACTATGCTCTTGTTGCCCGTGGACATTTTTAGCATACACCTGCTCGGCAGGAGTTGTTTGGAATTGGGTGTTTCCAGGTCCTTTTCCCATTTGTCTAACAGTTTAAATGTGGAAATGGCTGGATCTTTTGGGAGTTTGCGGAACATGGCCTTGCTGATGAAGCTCTTACCATTGTTCACACATACTCGGATGAGAACAGAGTCCTTCCCCTCATTTAACTGAATAGGGATGAACAACTGCTCTCCAATATTCCGAATATCAGCCAAGCTTTGAGCTGATTTCTCATCATTTTGGACTATAGGAGTAGGATTTTCTGATTGTGAATTTGTATAGAATTTCAGAGTGTTCCCTTCCAGTGTGGAATGCCACCTTAGACTGGAAGGAAGGTTTATTTCCAGAAATAAAGAGGACTCCCAATCACCAGTTTGTTGTCCTACTGCAATTACTGTCACATCTGGGATTTGGTTATTCTGGAAGTGGAATTCAGTTTGGTCAGGTTTTTGTTCAACCATGTGGCATGTGCCATTTAAACTAACATGGTTGACACTATGTTTCAATTTTATTGGTCGGTTAGTCTGGGTCCAGAGGGCCTTGTTTACACAATCTATAAGGGGAGACAATCTACGAAGGATGTCATTCCCTAGTAAACATGGTGTGCCCTCTGGAGTCACAACTATGACCGGGTACTTCACCTTGTGTTGCCCAATTTTAATATCTAAATCTGCAGTCCCCTCGACAGGAATTTCCTTCCCATCGAAGTTCTGAAGTTGTCCACGAAGAGGGATGAGAGAGATTTGGTATTTCTCCCCCCTTCCCGAATTCAGCTGATCAAAGGCCCTTTTTGACAAAAGGGTGGCCTGGGATCCAGTGTCTACCAGTGCCAAAATTGTACATTGCCCCTGTATTTGGACCGGGGCATAAAATCTTCCCTCCTTCTCCCTAAGGGGGCAAAGATAATGCACATTTTTGGCCAATTGGTGGGTTAATTTCTTTGCTTTGGATTCTGACAGAGGGGTGATTTGGGCAGGATTTTGTTTGGGATCTTGGGAACCTTTAAGAAAAAGGTGGCAATTGGATATGGGAGAGGTTTTGGGCTCCCCTGGTTCTGATTCTGGGCTGCCCCCCCTTTTGGGGGCAGTCACCAGAATTGTTTTGAACAATGAGATTTTCTTGCTGGTCATTCTGGGGTTTTATGATGGGCAGTTTTAACTCGGTCCCCACATCTACCCAGTCTTGATCAGGATCTCTTGGCACCCATTTGTCTTTGGGAGGAGTTCCCCCTTCCCTGAAGGAGAAGATCCTTTTCCCAGAATCCTCTGAGGACCCCTCTCCTTCAAACTGGAAGATTTGCACCTCCTCCACAAAATGGGACTTTTTAGGCTCTTTATTTCTCCTACCCCCCTCTGTTCCTCAGGTTGCAGACTTTCGGGGGCAGTAGATTTTGGTTCGGGTTCCTAGGTTTCCAGGGGCTTTCCACAAGTGGGAAAGGAAGCTTCCTCTAAGGCTTTACACACCCCTCCCCTGTGCCTCCTTCCTGGGAATCGGTGGGTTGTCGGGGTTCTTCCCCTGTCATTGTTCTGGAGCACCAGACCCTTGATTTGAGGAGTTCTGAGTTGCCATGTTCATTGGAGGGTTTTGCTGCACCCTCAACATGCGACCCAGATCCTGTGCCATGTTCTGGACTTGGCGCTCCAGTTTTGACACCCGCTCTGGCTGGTACGGGGTCCTCTGGTCTACGCTTGGTTGATCACGGGAAGGGTAACTATCCCTTCTCCCATAACACCCTTGGTTAGGATAGTTTTGGTACCCCTCCACCCTTGGCCTCCCCTCTCCCAGATTGGGCTGTCTGGGCTCAGGAAAGTTGGGAAAGAAAGAAGGGTTGTTTTCGGGGTTGGTGTTTGGCAGGTACCGGGGAAACAAATTCAACCCGGCATTTGAGGGATTACTGCCCTCCTGGGGAAAGTGAGGAGGGAAGTTCCCTGGGTTGTCAGCTGCCTGGTTGGACCCCCCCCTTGGGCTGGAGGAGTCCACACATAGCCCAGGATGGGTCTTTTGCCCTTGTAGCGGGGGCTGATGTAGTGAGGGGATTTAGGGGTCCCATTTGTGCGGTTACCTCCCTGACTCCCTGTTTGGGATTGGCCCAAGGGCCTTCTGGGTCTGGGGTTGGTAGGATTCTGTGCGGGAATGTTTTTAGGCCCCCATCTCCAGATCTAAAATGGGGGCAACCTTCACCTCCACCACCTTAGCAGCAACAGGGGTGTTGGTTGGTTTTAGGCTTTTGTTAGTACTTTTACTTTCTAGTGGCTTCTGCACTACATAGATGCAAGTTGCTTGTTCAATGACCCAGTCTAGTGTTCATTTCTCAGCAAGGTCCCTCACTAGCTGGGTCATAATGTATTTAGGGAGGGTATGAAAGAAGGTATTAATAAATTCATGTCAGCGCGCACCCTTCTGGTGGTCTGCGCAAAGGCACGTTTCAGTTCTTGGACAAATTCTTGTGGGGCTTGGTCTTCCCCACATTGCAGGTTGTAGGCTGGCTTGCGGGCCTCTTGAGGGTTTCTATGAATGGAAAAATACATTAGGATGGCCGCCCTATAGGTGGATTATCTTGAATGGTTCTGATCCTCCAGCCCCGCAAAGAAGCTGGAGTGTTCAGGTGAAAATGTCCACTTGACATACTGAATACAGCTTTGGCTATCCTTCAGGTGAAAAGTCTCCATCATTTGCTCAAACAATTCAAGGTGCTCCCAAAATGAATATTTGTCATTTTTGTGATAGGGCATGATGACACTCCTAATAGCTTTGATTTGCTTCAGGGGATTCTTTCAGTAAAGCTCTCTTAACTTTCTTGGCCTTTTTAGTTCTGGTCGCCCTGGTCCACTCATCCTCAGCTGTCTGTTCATCTAGGCTCTCTCTGATTCTGCGAGCTTGGGAATGGCTAACAGAATGTGGGGGCCTAGTCTCTTGAGATCTATGGCGCTCAGAAGAGTCTTGTGACTCTCCCTTGCTCCCAGGATTAGCTGGGTACTCCCCCCCCACTGTTCTAGCTGGGAAGAGGTTTTTAAGATGCTCTTAGTGGGCCGATTTTCATGGAACTCCCCATCAAATTTGACTGACTGATCTCTAGGTAGGTGATATTTCTGGGGATCCAGTTCTCTGATTCTCCCCTCACTGGATTCTCCCTGATCAGAGAGGCAGGCCCTAATATTTGGGAACCTGTACATAGATGCCTGCCCATCCATTTCTGGGAGGCGTTGATCTGTCAGTCCCATATTTCCCATTATGTTGAAGTCTACCATCCCCATGGCCCTTGGTTCATATGTGCCAGTCGACATGGGAGTGGCACATTCCATGGATTGAAGGGATTAAAGTCCCTGATGCCAGGGTTCTTGAAGTTATGCTCAGGGGTTTATCTCTCCCATCTTACCTCATCTGTTTCAGCCCCTACTCCCTGATGACATGCCAGAATCTGACACTTTTGTTCCTCTATTAAGGCCTTACTGGTCTCTATGAGTTGTTCTTGCATGGATATCTGTGTATGGAGCCTGTCATTCTTTTCACAGAGAGCCTCATTGTCTCTCTGTGCTTCCTGTCTGAATTGGGAGTATTGGGCCAATTTTTGCTGCAGGAGACTCACCTCCTGAGTTTGGTCCTTAGTGGTCTGATTATTCTTTGCCAGATCATGCTCCACCCGCCTGGTGTGCTGTAACAGCTTTTCATAATCCATTTTGATTTCACCAAGTTCCTGAAGGGCTAGGTGATTTTCTTCCAACTTTGTTTTTAAATTACTGACTTCCGGGCCCAAGGTGTCCCTTTCCTGAGTTAGAGTGCCCCTTTGTGCAGCCAGGTCGTCCCTCTGCTTTTTAAGTGCCACAGCTTTCTGGTGCTCCTCATCAAACTCTGTTTGGGATTCAAGGTCTTTAATAATTAATGTATTATTCTCCTCTTTCAAGGATTCAAGGTGGTTCTGTAATGTGACTACCTGCTCTGCGCAGGCTCTTTTAAAATGTAACTGTTGTGCCAGCTTTTGTTGACTCTGTTGTATGGAGTCCAACCTTTCCTTACACTCTTTGTGCAGTGTCAGTACCTGGGCATCTTGCTCTGCATTTTTTTGCAGTAAGAACGTCAGTTCTTATTGCAGTTTGGTGGCATACTGCCTAGCCTCTGTTTCAGATTCCTTGCTATCCTGGAGCCTTTACTCTGCAGAGTCCAGATTAGTCTGGATTTTCTGCATTGCTTCCCTTTGCCTCTTTGTGAAGTCTACCTAGTCTGTGTGCTTTTCCTGTATGACTCCTATGTGGAGGTACAGGTAGGCCGCTATTTTGGCAATTTTGCATTGCTCCTCTTTTAATTTTAGGGGTCAATTACAGCTCACTGAGTGCTTGATGTAATGGCCCCTTGTCCTGACAGATATTAAGGTTGGTTTCAATGACTTCTTGTTTTATTCCCTGCAGCCATACCTGTTTGTCCTGTTCTACCCATTCACCCCTGACAAACAATTTGTGCAGTAGGTGTTCCCTTGCAATATTGATTTCCACTGGGGTCGCCATTCCGGAAATATTAATTTCCTTCTGGCTTAAATTCAGGGTAAATTTACTTTTTCAAACAGGCCTGATTTCTAGAGTATTTATTTTAGGGGTGCTAATACAGTGTAGCACAGTACTCACACCACACAAAGTATTATTACTCTGCAGGCTAGACTGCTGTGTTAGACTGTCACGGCTAGCAATCAATCAAACCCCGGACTCGAGCCCCCAGATTTGTTAAGGATTTCAATCAGGCGATAAACTCTGCTCTCGGCCTAGTGTACAGCGCAATGGAAAAACTTATTTGATATATAGATTCAATTATTTGAAAGATGTACCACTCGTATCACACCCCTTTCTTAAAAATACCCCGGGTCACGCTGAACCAGGAATCAGGCTGGTTTGTAAAAGGTATTATTTATTTATTTAAGATCAAACTCACAATATAGAGATTAATAGGTAAACAACAATCACCAATGGGGTGACAGAACAATGAATAATATATTTAATACACTAGGAATAAGTAATGAGCAAATCAAATGCAGCACAGAAAATAATACTTTTGTGTTGGTTTCAGATCAGATAGTACTATGGTTAGAGGTTCCCCCTGCAACACCCCTCGACCCCCAATAGGCAATGCAAAGAGATGGAAGGAGACAGCAGGTATTCAGGAATAGTACAGATCAAACAGTGTCTCACTTCCCCCTTCCGCCCTTACACAGAAAGAGAAAAACAAAGTGGGCTTTTCAACTGTCAGAATGACTTTTAAAGTGGCTGAGCAAGAACTCTAAATGTGTGGAAAAATGCTTAAATTATTCTAAATTCCTATCAGAGCCACTTTGAACAGTTGCACACAATCACCAGCAATGATTTAGTCCAAAGAAAACAATTGAAATCTTAAAGTCCATGTCGGAAACAAATGGAAGCTATTTCACACATGGAAATATTTCTCAAAATGGGATTTCACGGCAAACTTTTCCGTGTGCGATATTCGCGATAACGGGAGAATCACACTGAAATGCGGTTTTGGGTTCTATGGATAGCTAAGGATGTTAGGTGCAAGTAGGAGTAGGAGTTGAAATTTAGTTTCTATCACAAAAAATGAGGTAGTTATAGAGGTTTTATTAGAGGTCGTTTTTGCGAGATATAGGCGTGGATTTGGACAGAGGCTTTAGTTTAAAATCAGAAAAATATTCACTATGGACTAGAGCACCCAAGCTAAGCCACCAGGACAGCAAAGGTAAGAGTCACAAGTGATTCGCGACTCAGTCCTGGTTCCTCGCTGTCCCCCTTGGAGCGCTAGGTTGGTCACTCGAATGAAATTAATAGATCAAAGTTGACAAAATGACCAGGAAAAGGATGCTTTTACAGATAGACAGAATAACAATTCATTACAGATTTAGGCAATGTTACTGATTATGGAAGTAAGGATAATTCAGAGGTTAGGAGGGGACAAGATAATGCACGGTAATCAACAGTGTCTAGCTTCCTGGTAATACTCAAAAAACAAATGGATTTAAGATTTTGGACCGTCAGGATTCTGGACCGTCAGGATTCTGGACCATTGAATCGGATCTATCAGGGACTGACAGCTGGGCACATCGGACTGGACAGGGTCAGCGAGGCGCTCTGGTCACAGCATGGCACAGGACTGGACGGGATCTGCCCTTCTTGGTTCTGAGGATATTTCAATTCAGCAGGCAAACATTAACAGCACACCCGGCTGTAATATGATGCTTCCCCTAGGCTTTTGGGGTTCTGTTCTAGAATTAGAGGCCTAGCTGAGAATGGTTCAGCTATGATTGGCCCTTTGCTTTGCCAAGTTTCTGGTGTCTGGAACATGGAAGATGTAGACTTCAGACGCAGGGCTGTCACGCTCACCTGGTCTCCACAGGGGCGTAGCACGTAGCCGCACGAATGATGTCTGCACTGGCATTGCACAGCTTGAGTGATGATGCCTGCCCGCGTCTTCTCCCTCGATATCACCCCAGGAGGCGTTTGCCTGCAATGTCGAAACAAGATATTAGCTAACTGAGTGGAGCCGGATTGGTTCCACCTCCTTTAACCTTCTGATGCCCCTTCTCCTCTTCTGTCTCAACTTGGAGTTCTTAATGGTAGGGTCTCCGTCCTGCAATCTCTAGCAGGGGCGCGGTATGCACAGTCTTTCCCAGGACCAAGTTACTTCACTGATCCTGCAGGGCTGTTGCAGAGTTTTTGAATAGCTGGATTAAGCAGGTAAGTCTCTATGCCAATGGATGCTTGATATAGGTGCTTAATGTCCTTATTGCCCAAGTTTTAACCTGTGTTTCTCTTTTCTTTCAGGCGCGGTCTTGAGCAGTTTTCGGATGAAGATTAGACTCTTCCTAAGATGCTGAGCAGATTTCCTGCAGGTGAGTATTAGCGCGGGTGAGTGGCACTGAATGTCTGTATGGCAGTTTCTTTTCCGTGCGCGACTAACCTGCTGTTTCTTTTCCTTTTCTGCAGGCGCAGCACGGATCCAGGACGGCGATGGGAAGACCTGCTTCAACGAAATTCCTGAAGAATGCAGACCCCGGGTGAGTATTGGGCGTCCATGAAGATACCTTCTTCTTCGCAGGTGCAGCGGCCCGGAGAGCAGCTGAAGGCACGGCCGATTGGATGGAATATTGCAGGTAAGGCCTTCGTTGCTGTACTAACTCCTGTTCTCTTCTTTTCCTTCTCTCAGGTGCAGCTGGATCGGGATTTCAGGATGGGCATGGCTGTAGAAGTTCGAGTACTGAGCAGACACGGTGAGCGTTACGCTGAAGGAGTGCAGAATAACGCGAAGCGTGTTCTGCCTGTAATGTGTGGCTTAAATAGCCTTGTAAGCAGTGGCGGCTGGTGACTTTGAAAGATGGTGGGGCGTACATTTCTCGGGGCAAATATTGGAGCGAGTGCAGTGAGCGAGGCCAACCCACCTCAAGGGGGGGGGTGGGTTCTCGCCCCGTGAAAATTTTGGAAAAATGGCTTCCAAATTTTGCAATTTACTGTTCAAACCCACAGAAATATGACATAAAAAGTATTAGGTTTTACATACTAATGGTGGCACATTTTTCTTACATGTGCAAGTGTGATCATGTTTTTTTTACAGCAGCTTGTATTGTGAATAGCTGATACTATGTTGTATGCATGAATAAATTCATTATATAGATATTGAGTAATGGTAGTGGAGATGGGACTTATGCTTGTGTACCAGGGCTGCTTTTCATGACTGGGGTTTGTGCCAGAGCTGGTGCTGGTGGCCAGCGCTTGTTCTTGGGTTTATGATGATATTGCTTGGTGATTCTTTTGCCACAGCTGTCGCCTGTGTCAGGAGTCAGGACTAATACTAGAGGCAGCCTGTTCTTGGTTCCAAGCCTAGCGATACATTAACCCAAAGACCCCTCAGCAGCAGGGCGCACCGCCTGCATCAGGAAAGTGAGTGGATCTGTCTGTCTTTATGCGCTGTCAGCTGTCTCTATTTATGTTCATATTTCTACATTAGTCACCTTCATATAAATCACACACAAAGATGCCATATTTTCTGTAGCATCTTTTCATCAAAATCACACAGCTGTAAGATCTTGTTTTAACTTTCTACAGAATTGTGTCCTTTTCACTATGCACACAGTTTCCAAATTGTATGCAACTTTCCACAAATGTGCATGTTTAACATAGGAATAGGCATGTACAATTTCACAATTCTAACAGTAAAACATTTTGCAGAAAATCACATATCTTGCCATTCCTGTCCAGAACATGCCACACAGTTCTGCCGCCTCTTCACACATGCAGAAATTAAATTAACAACTCTGTCATTTTTATATTTTTCACCATTTTGAATAGCAATTCTTTTAAAATGTGTTCTATGTTCATGTTTAGCAACAGATGGTCGCTTGGCTCCGCCACTTTTTGTCTCCCTGCAGTCCAGGGCATCCCCCTCCTGGCTTGTTCCTTCCAAGAGAGTTTTTGACTGCCTTCACACCTCCAGTTTCCTGGGCTGTAACTTTGTCATTGTTCTTTTGCCTTCTGTAGACAAGATTCTGCTCTAACCAGAAATTAACACCTCCCCGTGAGTTTCTGCTGAGAGGAAGGCCCTCCTTCCAGGAAAAAAAAACCTGCTTTTCCAGTACTTGCAGCCCCAGTCGGGCTAATTAACTTTTAAATCCAGCAAAACCAACTTTGTTGCATCAAACATAATACATTATTTACTTAGCCTTAAATCTGTGGGATCGAAAAACACAACTAAGATCTGTATTCCTTTTGTGCAATAATCCTTTTTCTGTTTGCTAATCCAGCAGGCTTTTGAGTTTTAGCTCACTTTTTAGAGTTTCATCAGGAACTCCTCTGACAGCTGTCATTCAGGTGGCCCATGGTTCTGCACCCAGATTTTGGCATAGAGGCTGTCAGTTTACAGACTTCCAAGTTTTCTGATGAATGTTTTGCTCTTCATATTAGGCCTTTTTATATTTTCAATGCTTCATTAGATACATGAATTTTAGCACCAGGCAAGATTTTGAATGTAAAGTGTCGTATTACAGGCATTTTGGAGTTTTTAGCAACAAAGCAAATGACATGTGTAGGCACATGTTGGGGTTTCATTTGCAAAGTGCTGCTTCTCTGTCTGCACTCGGTTTGCTGGTCATGGAGCCCACTGGCACATTTCAGCAGGGTGTGCTCTATCCCACCACATATGCACCTTGGGTGGCAGGTTGTGCATCCCTCTTTTTGTGTGCTGGAGCACACGGTTTTGGTAGGTTTTTGGCGCGCACAAGGGTTTTGCCTCTATTGTTACTGTTTCTTTCCCCATAACTGGCAGGGTGATGCCGCATAGCATAGCGGAGTGGGTCAATACATCCCACTGAGCCCCCCCTCCCAACTTGGTTTTGACTGCCCATCAAGGGGAAGTCAGGAGATTGGGATGTTCTTTTCTTTTGTCCATGTCGAGAAAGTCAGCTGCTTCTCCTGTCATTGTTGGAGGCGACCCGCTCTTTCTTCCCATCCCCGAGTGGTCCCCCTTGGTAATCCCTTTGGATGCTTCTTAGTCCAGATGCTAGAAGATAGAACATAGCATGGTTATGGATATTTTCCCACTCCTGTGTCCACACGTCATTTGGGGATGTCAGCAGTGGGAAAGACACTTGCATTGGTTATAATTGGCACTATTCCCCATCTGGGTTTCCGGTTGGTTCCTCTATTTACCGCAAAGTATGCCTGGGATGGCAACTCTTTAGCTGGTTTATGTGGACCCACTTGGCTTCCCCTTCTGCCAAACTGCCCTTGGGGATGCGGATTCTGTAAGTGACTGGTGATATTCTGTCCACAATTTCAAAAGGACCCCGCCAACTTGGGAGGAATTTGCGCTCTTTGGCTTGGTTCCTTTGGAAATTGTACAAGTAGACCCGGTCTCCTACTTGGTATTCCTTTTTAGTTGTCTTAAGATCATAGTGGGTCTTCATACTGTCTGCAGATCCCTCAAGATTCCGCTGAGCATAGGCAAAAGCATGTTGAAGGTGTTTTCTCAGATTCTCAACATACTCATGAGTTCTGGAGGCATTTATCAAGGTCTGCTTTTAGTTTCTGTAGAGCAGATGCTGGGGTAGCACCATCCATTGTCCAGTCATCAGCTCAAATGGAGAAACTTTTGTTGCAGAAGAAGGGCTAGATCTGATGGCCATGAGGACAAGGGGTAATCGAATGTCCAAACTTGGCCCAGAATCTGCCACAAATCTTTTTAATATGCTCACAATAGTTTTGTTGTGCCTCTCAACTCCACCACTAGAGGACTGCCGGTAGGCAATGTATAGTTTCCTTTAGACCGCAAGTATCTCCCACATCGTTGTTATCACTTCGCTAGTGAAGTGGCCACCTCGGTCTGACTCAATCCTTTGTGGTAGTCCAAAACGCATCAGGACAGCTGCTGTTTTTGCCTTGCAATTTGGGGCCAGGAGACATTCCACCCATTTAGTGAACAAGCATGTTACGGTCAACATGTACTTGTTCCCCCTAGAGGAGCGAATCACGGGCCCGATAAAATCGACTTGCAAATCTGACAAAGGCAGTGTAATCCTCCTATTTTGGAGGGGAGCACGGTGTGTGAGTGATGTTGGCTGAAATTGTGCACACACCTGACACCCATTCAAGTATTGGTCGAGGTCCTGCCCCATGTGTGCCAGTATGCAACCTCTTGCAAGATTTCTAATGTCGTATGAAACCCCTATGACTGGCTGTGGCCACATCATGGGTGTGACTTAGCATCAGGCTTTGGAATGAGGTAGGGAGCACCCACTGGTCATGGCCAGATATGGATTTCCTCACCAACAAACCGTCTTGGATTCTGAAATTTTTTTGACATTTTATCAACAGTCTGAGGTCCTCTTTCCCAATGTAATCGGTATGCATCAGGGGAAAGTTCTCAGGGTCCTCAATTTGTTGATAAAACTTACCAATTATTGGATCCTCTTTTTGAGCCGTAATCAAATCAGCATCTGGGGTCTCCTTACTGCATTGTGCAGTGGAGAGTTCATTGTGATCATGTGTCTGGGACCTAGTGATAGCAGTGACCTGGATTTCCCCCACCAGGGACTCGATATCAAGTAGATCCCCTTGGATGGCTCCGGTTTTGGCCAGCTGATCAGCTAGGTCATTTCCAGTTTGGTCTGCTCCCTCTTCTTTAGAATGACCCTTGATCTTTTTCCAGTAGATGGTTATCCCATTCGAGGGGACCAGATCATCAATATTTTGTATTAATTTTCCATGTTATAAAGGTTTATTATTAGCACATAGCATGCTTCTGGTTTTCCAGTTAACCAGGTGCACCATGAACCCGTTCTGTACATAATCTGAATCAGTGATTATGACCAGCTCGTGGATATGGTGTTGGACGGCAGCGAGGATGGCTTGATGCACAGCCATCAGCTCTGCCACTTGACTACTTCAGGGACCGATTTTGTACCCAATGGAGGGTTCTGGGGCATCATTCACCCATGCATTCCCTACGCCGGCCACAAGTTCCCTTGGTAGGAGCACACATCCAAATAGACAGTGGGCATTCCCTCACACTTGTCTTTTTCATACACTTTGTGTGGGGAATTAAGGTACGCCTCCATGTTGTCCTTGATTTTAAGACTTTCGTCCTCGAGACAGTTTTCTCTGGCACAATCATGCAAGTCAGCCAGACCTTGCGTGAGGGGACTCATCTTGTTTTGGCCATATCTGACCTCCACAGGAAAACCTTGCATTGACAGAATCCAGGAAGTCATTTAGGAATTACTCACATTTCCGGCCCGGATTCTGTCACTTTGAAGATATTGCAGAGGCTGGTGTGGAGTCTCCACTATGATGTGTTCCCCATGGATAAACGGGTGGTAATTCTTCAATGCCCACGCCGTTGCCAGGAGTGCCTTCTCACAATCGTTGAATTTTTCCTTCACAGAGGATAAAGTCTTACTCGCATAGGAGATTACTTTATTGGCCTTGTCATGCTTTTGGTATAATACTGCCATCAAGCATGTATTTGAGAACCCTGTCTCCAAGAAGAACTCCTTGTTTTTTGACAGGGTAAGCTAGGCAAGATGCTTGTGAGAGGCTTCTTTTGAGTTGTCTTACTGCCTGGGCTTGTTCTGGACGCCACTCCAACTTGATCCCCCTTCAACAGATGGATCAGGGGTCTTGTGATCTCTGCGTAGTCTTCAATGAACTTTCTGCTGTAATTAGTTAGTCCAAGGAGGCTCCTTAGTTCTCGCAGAGTTGTGGGGTCTTATATTTTCTGGAGTGCTTCTACTTTCTTTTCCTGGGGACAGAGACCTTCAGGAGTTATCTCATGCCCCAAGAAATTTACACGGGTCCTGCACCACTGCGTCTTTTGGAACGAGAGTTTTGCTCAGGCAGTCCTCAACTGTGTCAGAACATAACGGATCTCCCCTATGTGTTCCTCCACAGTTGAGCTTTTGATTGCAACATCATCTACATAGGCCAGGTTACCACTTTCACCAAAGTCGGGCATGGCCGTATGCAGAAAGATGTTAAATTAATTGCCGGAGTTGATGTATCTGAAAGGAGTCTGGGTCCAAGTGTACTGCTGCCCCCCAAAGGTAAAGGTCAGCTTGTATTGGTCCTCCCTACTGACAGGTACAGTCCAGTACCCATTGGTCAGGTCAATTGCAGTGAATACTTTTGACCCCTGGATCTGGGCCAGCCCTTGGTCAATGTAGGGAAGAGGCCATCGGGAAGTATGGACCTGTTTGTTGAGCTTCCTTAGGTCAGCACAGAGTCTCCACTGGCCGTTTGGTTTCAAAATCCCCAGCACCGGATTATTGAAGGTGCTGTGGCCTGGACGAATTATCCCACGGGACTCAAGGTTCTTAATTATTTCAGTAAGGGACTCCATTGATGCGAGAGGCAAGTGATATTGCTTCACAAACACTGGAGTCATGCCACGGTCCGTGGGAATTGTTGTTGTGTGGGTGTCGGTGCAACCACAGTCATATGAGTCCACCGCAAAGAGATCTTGAAAATCTAAGAAAACTTGTTTCAATTTTTGCCTTTGCTCCAGAGTCTCACAGGCATCAGCTAGGTTGACCCTCTCTTCAACCATCTGTCTGAAGCCTGGAAAGACTTCTGGTTTGGCTATCTCAGCGGCCTCCTCCAGCTGGGTGGAGTCCCTGGTCAAAGTGCTCATTTGGGTTGATGGCTTCAGGTGGGAAAGGCAGTCCTTGTGGATTTTAAAGATCACGTCATCCCTCCTGAAGTCACAGGTCACATCTTCCTTACCATAAGGGCAGGAAGAGTACACCAGGAAATTCCCCCCATGCCGGGTGAAGATCCTGTCTGGTGTTGTGTCATCGTCGCTATCACTGTCAAAACAGTCCTTGGGGATTGGTCCTAATAGTTCATTACCTAAATCTATGGAAAAATGTTGGTCATCCACCACCATTCCAATAATGGTGCCTGCGCCCAGAGGGATACTCTTTACATCGCTGTTATCCACCTCTATTAGAATGGTGTCATATTCTATATAGACTAGTGGTGTTGGGTTTACCCCCAACCCTTGCTGTTGGAAATGAGCATTGAGATGAACATAGGTGTCCAGATTTTTCAGTTTCTGTCCTCTTTTAATTTTTACTTCCAGTGAGAATTGTCGGGTCCGTTCTGGGATGGTGACTTCCTCTCCAATCTGAATTTGAAATGCATATGGCAGCAGTTGAGCTGACCGAAATGCTTTCTCTGGTTCATCAAAGTACATGGGATTACCTGCTAATCGGGACCAGGCTTTGAAGTTTATTAGGTCCAAACTAATGGCAAAGCGATTGAGAATGTCACTGCCTAAATAAAATGCAGCAGGGACATCTCGCACAACCCAACAATTATAGACTATGCTCTTGTTTCCCATGGCAATTTTTTGCATACACCTGCTAGGCAGGAGATGTTTGGAATTGGGTGTTTCCAGGTGCATTTCCCATTTGTCTAACAGTTTAAATGTGGAAATGGCTGGATCTTTTGGGAGTTTGCGGCACATGGCCTCGCTGATGAAGCTCTTACCATTGTTCACACATACTCGGATGAGAACAGAGTCCTTCCCTTCATTTAACTGAATAGGGATGAACAACTGCTCTCCAGTTTTCTGAATATCAGCCAAGCTTTGAGCTGATTTCTAATCATTTTGGACTATAGGAGTAGGATTTTCTGATTGTGAATTTGTATAGAATTTCAGTGTGGAATGCCACCTTAGACTGGAAGGAAGGTTTATTTCCAGAAATGGAGAGGACTCCCCATCTCCAGTTTGTTGTCCTACTGCAATTACTGTCACATCTGGGATTTGGTTATTCTGGAAGTGGAATTCAATTTGGTCAGGTTTTTGTTCAACCATGTGGCATGTGCCATTTAAACTAACATGGTTGACACTATGTTTCAATTTTATTGGTCGGTTAGTCTGGGCCCAGAGGACCTTGTTTACACAATCTATAAGGGGAGACAATCTATACAGGATGTCATTCCCTAGAAAACATGGTGTGCCCTCTGGAGTCACAACTATGACCGGGTGCTTCACCTTGTGTTGCCCAATTTTTATATCTAAATCCGCAGTCCCCTCAACAGGAATTTCCTTCCCATCGAAGTTCTGAAGTTGTCCACGAAGAGGGGTGAGAGGGATTTGGTATTTCTCCCTCCTTCCCGAATTCAGCAGATCAAAGGCCCTTTATGACAGAAAGGTGGCTTGGGATCCAGTGTCCACCAGTGTCAAAATTGTACATTGCCACTGTATTTGGACCGGGGCATAAAATCTTCCCTCCTTCTCCTTAAGGGGGCAAAGATAATGCACATTTTTGGCCAATTGGTGGGTTCATTTCTTTGCTTTGGATTCTGGCAGAGGGGTGATTTGGGCAGGATTTTGTTTGGGGTCTTGGGAACCTGTAAGAAAAAGGAGGCAATTGGATATGGGAGAAGTTTTGTGCTCCCCTCGTTCTGATTCTGGGCTGCCCCCCCCCCTTTTTGGTGGCAGTCACCAGAATTGTTTTGAACAATGGGATTTTCTTGCTAGTCATTCTGGGGTTTTATGATGGGTGGATTTAACTCGGTCACCACATCTATCCAGTCTTGAGCAGGATCTCTTGGCACCCATTTTTCTTTGGGAGGAGTTCCCCCATCCCTGAAGGAGAAGATCCGTTCCCCAGAATCCTCTGAGGACCCCTGTCCTTCAAACTGGAAGATTCGCACCTCCTCCACAAAATGGGACTTTTTAGGCTCTTTATTTCTCCTACCCCCCCCTCTGTTCCTCAGGTTGCAGACTTTCGGGGGCAGTAGATTTTGGTTCCGGTTCCTGGGTTTCCAGGGGCTTTCCACAAGTGGGGAAGGAAGCTTCCTCTAAGGCTTTATACCCCCCTCCCCCTGTGCCTCCTTGCTGGGAACCGGTGGGTTGTCGGGGTTCTTCCCCCGTCATTGTTCTGGAGCACCAGACCCTTGATTTGAGGAGTTCTGAGTTGCCATGTTCATTGGAGGATTTTGCTGCGCCCTCAACATGCGACCCAGATCCTGTGCCATGTTCTGGACTTGGCGCTCCAGTTGGGGCACCCGCTCTGGCTGGTACGGGGTCCTCTGGTCTACCCTTGGTTGATCACAGGAAGGGTAACTATCCCTTCTCCCATAATACCCCTGGTTAGGATAGTTTTGGTACCCCTCCACCCTTGGCCTCTCCTCTCCTGGATTGGGCTGTCTGGGCTTAGGAAAGTGGGGAAAGAAAGGAGGGTTGTTTTGGGGGTTGGTGTTTGGCGGGTACCAGGAAAAGAAATTCAACCTGGCATTTGAGGGATTACTGCCCTCCTGGGGAAAGTGAGGAGGGAAGTTCCCTGGATTGGCAGCTGCCTGGTTGGGTCTCCCCCCTTGGGCTGGAGGAGTCCACACATAGCCCAGGATGGGTCTGTTGCCCTTGTAATGGGGGCTGATGTAGTAAGGGGACTTAGGGGTCCCATTTGTGGGGTTACCTCCCTGACTCCCTGTTTGGGATTGGCCCAAGGGCCTTCTGGGTCTGGGGTTGGTGGATTCTGTGCGGGAATGTTTTTAGGCCCCCCCATCTCCAGATCTAAAATGGGGGCAACCTTCACCTACGCCACCTTAGCAGCAGCAGGGGTGTTGGTTGGTTCTGGGCTTTTGTTAGTACTTTTACTTTCTAGTGGCTTCTGCACTTCATAGATGCGAGTTGCTTGTTCAATGACACAGTCTAGTGATCTTTCCTCATCAAAGTCCCTCACTAACTGGGTCATAAAGTATTTAGGGAGGGTATGAAAGAAGGTATTAATAAATTCCCTACTGTCAGTGCGCACCCTTCTGGTGGTCTGTGCAAAGGCACGTTTCAGTTCTTGGACAAATTCTTGTGGGGCCTGGTCTTCCCCACATTGCAGGTTGTAGGCTGGATTGCGGGCCTCTTGAGGGTTTCTATGAATGGAAAAATGCTTTAGGATGGCCGCCCTATAGGTGGACCATCTTGAATAGTTCTGATCCTCCAGCCCCGCAAAGAAGCTGGAGTGATCAGCTGAAAATGTCCGCTTCACATACTGAATACAGCTTTGGCTATCCTTCAGGTGAAAAGTCTCCATCATTTGCTTAAACAATTCAAGGTGCTCCCAAACTGAATATTTGTCATTTTTGTGGTAGGGCGTGATGATACTCTTAATAGCTTTGATTTACTTCAGGGGATCTTTCAGTAAAGCTCTCTTAACTTTCTTGGCCTTTTTTGTTCTGGTCACCCTAGTCCACTCATCCTCTGACTCAGAGGCACTGCTACCTGAGGTGGCTGTCTGTTCATCTAAGCTCTCCCTGATTCTGCGAGCTTGGGAATGGCTAACAGAATGTGGGGGCCTAGTCTCTTGAGACCTATGGCGCTCAGAAGAGTCTTGTGACTCTCCCTTGCTCCAAGGATTGGCTGAGTGCCCCCCCACCGTCCTAGCTGGGAAGAGGCTTTTAAGATGCGTTTAGTGGGCCTATTTTCATGGAACTCCCCACCAGATTTGACTGACTGATCTCTAGGTAGGTGATATTTCTGGGGATCCAGTTCTCTGATTCTCCCCTCACTGGATTCTCCCTGATCAGAGAGGCAGGCCCTAATATTTGAGAACCTGTACATAGATGCCTGCCCATCCATTTCTGGGAGGCGTTGATCTGTCAGTCCCATAGTTCCCATTATGTTGAAGTCTACCATCCCCGTGGCCCTTGGTTCATATGTGCCAGTCGACATGGGGGTGGCACAGTCCATGGAATTGAAAGGATTAACGTCCCTGATGCCAGGGTTCTTGAGGTTATGCTCAGGGGTTTCTCTCTCCCATCTTACCTCATCTGTTTCAGCCCCTACTCCCTGATGACATGCCAGAATCTGACACTTGTGTTCCTCTATAAAGGCCTTACTGGTCTCTATGAGTTGTTCTTGCATGGATATCTGTCTATGGAGCCTGTCATTCTTTTCACAGAGAGCCTCATGGCCTCTCTGTGCTTCCTGTCTGAATTGGGAGTATTGGGCCAATTTTTGCTGCAGGAGACTCACCTCCTGAGTTTGGTCCTTACTGGTCTGAATATTCTTTGCCAGATCATCCTCCACCTGCCTTGTGTGCTCTAACGGCTTTTCATAATCCATTTTGATTTGACCAAGTTCCTGAAGGGCTAGGTGATTTTCTTCTAACTTTGTTTTTAAATTACTGACTTCCTGGCCCAAGATGTCCCTTTCCTGAGTTAGAGTGCCCCTTTGTGCAGCCAGGTCGTCCCTCTGCTTTTTAAGTGCCCCAGCTTTCTGGCGCTCCTCATCAAACTCTGTTTGGGATTCAAGGTCTTTAATAATTAATGTATTATTCTCCTCTTTCAAGGATTCAAGGTGGTTCTGTAATGTAACTACCTGCTCTTCACAGGCTCTATTAAAATGTAACTGTAATGCCAGCTTTTGTTGACTCTGTTGTAGGGAGTCCAACCTTTCCTGACACTCTTTTTGCAGTGTCAGTACCTGGGCATCTTGCTCTGCATTCTTTTGCAGTAAGAGCGTCAGTTCTTCTTGCAGTTTGGTGGCATACTGCCTAGCCTCTGTTTCAGATTCCTTGCTATCCTGGAGCCTTTGCTCTGCAGAGTCCAGATTAGTCTGGATTTTCTGCATTGCTTCCCCTTGCCTCTTTGTGAAGTCTACCTAGTCTGCGTGCTTTTCCTGTATGACTCCTATGTGGAGGTACAGGTAGGCCGCTATTTTGGCAATTTTGCCTTGCACCTCTTTTAATTTTAGGGGTCAATTACAGCTCACTGAGTGCTTGATGTAATGGCCCCTTGTCCTGACAGATATTAAGGTTGGTTTCAATGACTTCTTGTTTTATTCCCTGCAGCCATACCTGTTTGTCCTCTTCTACCCATTCACCCCTGACAAACAATTTGTGCAGTAGGTGTTCCCTTGCAATATTGATTTCCACTGGGGTCGCCATTCCGGAAATATTAATTTCCTTCTGGCTTAAATTCAGGGTACATTTACTTTTTCAAACAGGCCTGATTTCTAGAGTATTTATTTTAGGGGTGCTTATACAGTGTAGCACAGTACTCACACCACACAAAGTATTATTACTCTGCAGGTTAGACTGCTGTGTTAGACTGTCACGGGTGGCAATCAATCAAACCCCGGACTCGAGCCCCAAGATTTGTTAAGGATTTCAATCAGGCGATACACTCTGCTCTCGGACTAGTGTACAGCGCAATGGAAAAACATATTTGATATATAGATTCAATTATTTGAAAGATGTACCACTCGTATCACACCCCTTTCTTAAAAATACCCCGGGTCACGCTGGACCAGGAATCAGGCTAGTCTGTAAAAGGTATTATTTATTTATTTAAGATCAAACTCACAATATAGATATTAATAGGTAAACAACAATCTCCAATGGGGTGACAGAACACTGAATAATATATTTAATACACTAGGACTCAGTAATGAGCAAAACAAATGCAGCACAGAAAATAATAATTTTGTGTTGGTTTCAGATCAGATAGTACTGTGGTTAGAGGTTCCACCTGCAACACCCCTCAACCCCCAATAGGCAATGCAAAGAGATGGAAGGAGACAGCAGGTATTCAGGAATAGTACAGATCAAACAGTGTCTCACTTCCCCCTTCCGCCCTTACACAGAAAGAGAAAAACAAAGTGGGCTTTTCAACTGTCAGTATGACTTTTAAAGTGGCTGAGCAAGAACTCTAAATGTGTGGAAAAATGCTTAAATTATTCTAAATTCCTATTGGAGCCACTTTGAACAGTTGCACACAATCACCAGCAATGGTTTAGTCCAAAGAAAACAATTGAAATCTTAAAGTCCACATCAGAAACAATTGGAAGCTATTTCACACATGTAAACATTTCTCCAAATGGGAATTTGCGGGAAACTTTTCTGTGTGCGATATTCGTGATAATGGGAGAATCACACTGAAATGCGGTTTTGGGTTCTATGGGTAGCTATGATGTTATGTACAAGTAGGAGTAGGAGTTGAAATTTAGTTTCTATCACAAAAACTGAGGGAGTTATAGAGGTTTTAGTAGAGGTCGTTTTTGCGAGATATAGGCGCGGATTTGGACAGAGGCTTTAATTTAAAATCAGAAAAATATTGACTATGGACTAGAGCACCCAAGCTAAGCCACCAGGACGGCACAGGTAAGAGTCACGAGTGATTTGCAACTCATTCCTGGTTCCTCACTGTCCCCCTTGGAGCGCTAGGCTGGTCACTCGAATGAAATTAATAGATCAACGTTGACAAAATGACCAGGAAAAGGATGCTTTTACAGATAGACAGAATAAGAATTCATCACAGATTTAGGCAATGTTACTGATTATGGAAGTAAGAATAATTCAGAGGTTAGGAGGGGACAAGATAATGCAAGGTAATCAACAGTTTCTAGCTTCCTGTTAATACTCACAAAACAAATGGATTTAAGATTTTGGACCGTTAGGATTCTGGACCGTGAATCGGATCTATCAGGGACTGACAGCTGGGCACATTGGACGGGAAAGGGTCAGCAAGGCACTCTGGTCACAGCACGGCACAGGACTGATAGGATCTGCCCTTCTTGGTTCTAAGGATATTTCAATTCAGCAGGCAAGCATTAACAGCACACCCGGCTGTATTATGATGCTTCCCCTAGGCTTTTGGGGTTCTGTTCTAGAATTAGAGGCCTAGCTGGGAATGGTTCAGCTATGCATGGGCCTTTGCTTTGCCACGTTTCTGGAGTCTGGAACAAGGAAGATGCAGATTTCAGCAGCAGGGCGCTCATCCAGCATCAGGAAAGTGAGTGGATCTGTCTGTCTTTATGTGCTGTCAGCTGTCTCTATTTATGTTCTAAAAGATCATCACAAAGGGGGTGTGTGGGCCGGCTTAGCTAAGCTTGCCCCTTTGAGTTGGGATAGGGTCAACACTTCATCTCCGCCTTGCATATGGGTTGATTGGATCATGGCCGGCTGATGTCACATTTTATGATTTGCTTTACAGTCCTCAGAGACCTCCGTTTAACCAGTCGTCTCAAAATTGGATTTTACACTAAACACACATTTCTACATTAGTCACCTTTATATAAATCACACAGAAAGATGCCATATTGTGTGTAGCACCTTTTCATCAAAATCTCGTAGCTGTAGGATCTTGTTTTAACTTTCTAGAGAATGTTGTCCTTTTCGCTATGCACACAGTTTCCAAATTGTATGCAACTTTGCACAAATGTGCGTGTTTAACATAGGCATAGGCGTGTACATTTTCACAATTCTAACAGTAATACATTTTGCATAAAATCACATATCTTGCCATTCCTCTCCAGAACATGTCACACAGTTCTCTTCACGCCTCTTTACACGTGCAGCCAGAAATTAAATTAACAACTCTGTCATTTTTATATTTTTCACCATTTTGAATAGCAAGTTATACGTCTTTTAAAATGTGTTCTTTGTTCATGTTTAGCAACAGATGGTCTCTTGGCTCTGCCTCTTTTTGTCTCCCTGCAGTCCAAGGCATCCCCCTCCTGGCTTGTTCCTTCCAAGAGAGTTTACAACTGCCTTCACACCTCCAGTTTCCTGGGCTGCAACTTTGTCATTGTTCTTTTGCCTTCTGTAGACAAGATTCTGCTCTAACCAGCAATTAACACCTTCCCGTGAGTTTCTGCTGAGAGGAAGGCCCTCCTTCCAGGAAAAAAAAACGCTTTTCCAGTTCTTGCAGCCCCAGTCATGGTAATTAACTTTTAAATCCAGCAAAACCAACTTTGTTGCATCAAACATAATACATTATTTTCTTAGCCTTTAATTTGTGGGATTGAAAACACAACTAAGATCTGTATTCCTTTTGGCCAACAATCCTTTTTCTGCTCGCTAATCCAGCAGGCTTTTGAGTTTTAGCTCACTTTTTAAAGTTTCATCAGGAACTCCTCTGACAGCTGTCATTCAGGCAGCCCAGGGTACTGCATCCAGATTTTGGCATACAGGCTGTCAGTTTACAGACTTTCCAGTTTTCTGATGAATGTTTTGCTCTTCATATTAGGACTTTTTATATTTACAATGCTTCATTAAATACATGAATTTTAGCACCAGGGAAGATTTTGAATGTAAAAGTGTTGTGTTATAGGCATTTTGAAGTTTGTAGCAACAAAGCAAATGACATTTGTAGGCACATTTTGGGGTTTCATTTGCAAAGTGCTGCTTCTCTGTCTGTACTCGTTTGCTGGTCATGGAGCCCACTGGCACATTTTAGCAGGGCTTGCTCTATCCCACCACATATGCACCATGGGTGGCAGGTTGTCCATCCTTCTTTTTGTGTGCTGGAGCACACGGTTTTGGTAGGTTTTGTTGGTTTTTGGCACGCAAAAGGGTTTTGCCGCCATTGTTGCTGTTTCTTTCCCCATAACTGGCAGGGTGATGGCGCATAACATAGCGGAGTGGGTCAATACATCCCACAATAGTACATGCAATGCAGACGCACACGGTTTTTCCAATGGGCAGAACAGGGTCTCTTCAGGGGTCTCTAGCAACTCGGAAAGGTGGATGAGACGATGCAGAACAAGTTTCTACTATTCAAGAAGGACCTCCACTTGAGGGCAGAGGCAGTTTGAAAGTGCGGGATGAGTCACTATTTCACAATAGCTGTGGAAAGGAGAGGGGCACTGAGGGGCCACTTGTAAGTAAAAATGGGCTCTAGGGGCCACTGGTTGGGGTAAGGAGTACTCACCGGTCCCCGACGCAAGCAGATCCAAACTTCGCCAGTTCAGTCCACTTCGCTGGCAGGTTCGAACGCGGCAAAAAGGACGTTTCTGCACCTTTCAGTTCCTTGGATACAGCGATGATTCCCAAATGGGACAGTGGTGATTTCTCCGCTCCGGGAGGACGAAACGACCCAGTTTCACTGCAGCAGGCTTCAGGGGCAAGAGGTTCACAAATGCAGCGAACTTGCACAGGTCGTTGCCACGGCAGGGCAACACAGTAACCACACTTCCTCCGGTCCTGGCGCACTTGTCTCAATTCAGACCTGGGAATCCCAAGTGTACGAAATTCAGTGTGAGGGTGTAGTGGACACAGAACGAGCAGTATACCAAGTTTCGAGGGCCTCTTTCAAACGGCAGCGGTGACAGAGCAAATCAACTGGGTAAGCCTGTCAGTCCACTGGTTGGCCTAGGGACACTTCCGAGAAAGCTTAATTGCAGGTTTTGATGAAGGTGCCGAGAGTAGTTGGTCCCACTATTCCAATGGGTCAAAGTATCTTTGCAGACCTTCTAGGACGACCAGATGCAGAGGGGTCCCACAGGACAACAGGGGGTTCAGGGTGCCAAACCTTCCAGAGGGTCACCAGCGGTTTCTCAACTCAGCTTTTTAGTTGCAGGATACTTGGATCCTATCCTTTGTTCAGTGTGAACTCAGGAGATCGACATGGTAGTGGTGTTTTCAGCCTCCTCTTATCCAAAGTTCCCTTTGCTCCAAAACGAGGGAGGACCCAATGGGAGATCTGCTCACAAACACTCACTCCATACGTGGACCAATCATGGACCACAGTGGTCCCAGGCATTCATGGCACTCCAGACTCTCTGGCACCCAGAATGTGTATTGGAATCAGACATTCCAGCCCACATCCTAGAAGCACACACAAAAGGCATGCAGAAGCCCGCAAAAGCATTGTGATTCGCGGGAAAGTTCATGACCAAATAAGGACTGACCTGGGTCGACTCGACCTGGGGAAGGTGAAGGGGAAAGATGGCCAAAGGACAGGACAAAGAACCTCGTGGCATGGCCATTTTGGAGCCAGTCCACCTATTCGTGCCAAACGCGGTAACCACAGTTAACATGGCAGGAAAGGGTTAAAAATAATGTGAAAAGATAGCTGCGACCAATCCGGTCCATGACACATCTGCACAGTTCATAAAAAGTCCAGCAAGAGTATCTAGGGCCTTTGGAAATGACTGGAGACCCAAGTGTGCTGTATGGTAGAATACATTGCACACTTGTTACATGTTGCACAAAGGTTGCAACATGAGGAAAGGACTAAGGGAAACAAAGTCTCCCAGTACTGACTGTCTTAAGGGCATGTCAGTTTCCCCATAAAAAGTGAGCGAAAGCCCAGAGGAGTGCAGCTGAAGGCTGTGCTTCTCTACCAAAGTCAGTCAATGGTGTCTACACAGCAGCAAACATTTTGGGGGTTGACACATGGAGGGAAAATTACATACAACAATGAAATCTCTCCTAACAGTTGTTTGAGCATAAAACACATCTCCAGAAAAAAGCACAATCAAGGGACACCTAAGACAGTTTTTTAAGTTAGGATGCTGTCAGTGGTGGCTGGTGAATTTTTGTATTTGGAGGGGAGAATATATTTCCCACAAATATGCCTGAAACGACCAAGCATAACGAGAGAGCCTAACCAACAAAAGGTGTGTTGTGGGTGTTTTTTCCCCAAGAAAACCCTTTGAATAATGGGATGAAATGGTCCATTATATAGCACACATTCGGTGGAAAATTGGGTAAAAAGTCAGGCAGTTTGCAATTGGTTTTGTAGGGTAACTCCATTCCAGAAATGCAATTGATACGGGTCACCAAGAGTGCACAGGAGCATTTCCCAACACATTTTCATTTCCTGATGCCTTTACCTACAATAGAGGCCAGGAATACAAAATATGTTCATGCTGGCTGTGTCCATACATTTCCATGCTGGCTCCAGAATATAGGAATATTTGATTTGTGTATAATGCCAGTAATTATACTATAAAGCTCTGCCGATTTATGGCAGCATCCCCACATAAGAACGTACTCATGTTGGCTTGGCCTCTAAAAAGGCCATGCCACAATAAGAAACCATGTCCAAACTGGCTAAATGCTCCTGCGTGCTGTTGGTGACTTGCATCTATTGCAATTTTGGATTGGATTAACCCTCTAAAACCAATTGAAAACTGTCTGGCTATGTAATACATTTTTCACCGAAAGTGTGCTGTATAATGCACCATTTTAACCCATCATTCAAAACGTTTTCTTGGTGGAACCCAAGTACTGGGTTGGATGGTGCTCCATTACTACGCTAGGTCTCTATGGCATATTTGTGGGCAATATTTAGGCCCCTCGCTGGACATCATTTGGGGGACGGAAGGGGTTTCGACCATGCAACCTCTGGCTCTGCCTCTGCTACCCCTGGGGAAGGGGTTGGGATTTCAAAAAGAGATAATTTCTATTTGAAGTCACTCTGACTTCAAAAATAAATGATTTCCATTTTGGTTTTCTGTAAAAGAAATAATTACTTTTTGAAGTCAGTAAGAGTGATTTTAAAAAGAAATTATTTCATTTTGAAATCCGAGCACCCCCACAGCTCCCAGGACAGGGATGGATCTGGCTCCTGTGCTCTGCTGCACATGACAGGCCTTGTATGAGAGCTGGAGCATGGGAGTCAGAGTCATGCCTGCACAGGACAGATTTTGGAAGGTAAAAACATTTAATTTTCATTGTAAAAGTGTATGTGTGTGTGTGTATTATGTAATGTCCATATGTGTATATATCACATAATGTGTGAATCAGTGCATGATGTTTGGTAGCTGGGAGTGCTTGTGTGAGAGAATGGTGAATGAGCACATGTGTAAATGAGCAAGTAGTGTGTGAATGTGTCTGCTTGTGTTAAATACCTGGATTACTTGCTAGTCATCTTTATTACTCCTAGTGACACTCTTCCCCGTCCCAGTACTTGAGTATGAAGCACCTTGCCTCATACATAAGTACTGGGACGAGGAAGAGGGATGTTGAGGTAATACTGGGTCATGGAGTTGGTTTTGGGGGTTGGAGGAGGAGAGTGCGAGGGGGAGGGGACATGTGGGAAGGGTGGGGTAGGAGAGCAGTGGTCTAATACATAAAGGTCTTCAATGACAAAGCAGGCATGATATGTATTGGTGGCTATACTGCATTCTAGTACAGCCAGTTTAGTCATGTCTTACTGTGGCATGATATTTTTACTGGACATCTATACTAAAGTAAGCAGGATAAGTTTTATTAACTGTCAAGCTTGACATTTGGGTGCAGCCAATATAGCCTTTCTTACTGTGTCATGGCATATTTTCTGTTCCTATTATCATGATGCCTACACCCGGGGACCCAGACCAAGTCCAGCAACCCTGGAAGCAGGCATCAAGTTATACTAAGCAAACCCAACAACCCCTGCTAGGGGCTATTTGGGTGCAGCCCTGGCGCCTATGGTGCCAGGGTCATATGGAGAGTCAGTCCTGGCGCCATAGGTGCCAGGCTCATAGATCAAAATTTACCTGATGCAGACCATGCTGCAAACTCACCTGATGCAGACCATGCTGCAAGAGCTCCAAGCCAAAGGAGGCTTGGAAGGGACTACTTTACCTAAGGGACTATATTTTTACTCGGGTGGGGCTGGGGAGGAATACTTACCTGGGACTACTTTGGAGGCTATTTAAACCACGCCCGAAGAGCAGCACACGCTTCGCGTTATTCTGCATCCAGCAGCGTAACGCTCACCGTGCCTGCAAGTCTGCATCCAGTCTTCTGCCACGCCCGTCTCGAGTCCGCAGCTCCTAGAAAAAGGGGAGAGAAGGAGAAAAGGTTAGAACAAGAGCAATACCTTTGATCCTTACCTGAATTCCCGATCCATCGCGCCTTCGAGCTGGAAGAAAGAAGTTATTTTATGCGCGTCGCCTCGCCTGCAGCAGCGCCGCGCTGAACTCATCAGCCTTCGCAGCATCTTCACATTCCACCACATCCTTCTGCATGCTCCCGCCGTACTCCGGCACCTAAGGGGAAGACAAGAACAGCAAGGTGAGCCAAGGGAATACACAGAGGCAATATTAGTTACCCCCCATAGACTTACCTGATTTTACCACCGGGGGTACTATTCCTCTTCACGGGTCTGCGCAGCTTCCACTGCATCCTCGCCGAACCCCGGCCCCTAAGGGGAAACAAAAGGACAGCAATGTGAAACAAAGGGACAAACAAGGGGAAACCTCCTCACCACAATAGATTTACCTGATTTTACCACCGGAGGCATTATTCCCCGAGACTTCATATTTTCTCTCAGCGCCTGAATAAGGGAGAAAGCAACAGGTTACATATTGACATTATTTTATCGAACTGTGTTGGATAATACAAATCCTTACCTGAATATTACCGGTTGCCAAGAGGAACTCTTCGCTAGGGTCAAGCTGCAACCTGCAAGGAATCGGACAAGAGTGAAAGCCAGACATTTTAACTCTTATGAACTACATACTTACGGCGTCTTGCCGGGAATCTCAGAGTCAATATTGTTCTGGAACTCACCAATTCCTTTGAGCCAGTGAAGCAACTGGTCATCAACGCGCCCCTGCGCTCAATGCAGGATGGAGAGATCATCTTTCCAAACCATCAGGTGAGACTATAAGAGGGGACATCAAAGGTGATCAGTGGGGAGAACAGCGGGAGTGGGTGAGGGTTAACGCTCAACTCCACGGGTTGTTAATTACCTTTCTCCATTTGCAGAAGAATATTCCTATGGGCCAAGCAAACGAAGCTAGGTGGGCCAGTCCAGTCCGTCATCTCGGCACTACGCGTCACATTGGTGGAGGCCGCAGCTGTCCAGTTCAGATCGACACCCCTGTGGGAGCCAGGTGAGCATAACACCTATATAATGAAGTAAACATCATAAGTGTTATTACCTGGCTAGATTAGCATGTTGGTGTAGCTAGTCTAGCAATTTCTTATTGTGGCTTGACATTTTGTACTGGGCATCACTGATAAAGCAATCATAATACGCGTAATTACCTGGCTACACTGGTATTTGGGTGAGGCCAGTCTACCTGTTCCTTACTGTGACATGACATATTCTTCTGGACATCTATGATGAAGTAAGCATAAGAAGTGTTATCACGTGGTAAGATTGGCATTTTGGTGCAACCCATCTAGGTATGTTTTACTGTGGTATGGAATTTTTTTGCTGTACATCATGAGGGTAACAGCAAACATGATAAGTATTATTACGTGTCTAGCCTACATTGTGCAGACCGTTTTGACCCCCTTTCCTTATTGTGGCGATGAATTTTTAATAGCAAAGTGGTAAAATAGCTCAGAGGGTTGAGCACTCACTGATGCGATCTATGTATGATCTGCTGGTTCGAATCACGGCATGGCCAACTCAGACTTTAATTCTTCCGAGGTAGATAAATGAGTATCAACTTCGGTTAGAATGATATTTGTATTTAAATATGTGCTCTGTATTGTGCTATGCATAAAGTGCTATATAAATAACAAATCATTATCATGTATCAAAGCATTAATGCTCCTGTGCATTGTTGGTGACTTGCATCTATTAGACTATTGGATACTGTAATACCACAGAAACTGGTAATTTGTATTTATATTTGTATTTTATTAGATTTATATAGCGCTTTAATCCAAAATGCTTTACAAGAGGAACAAGCAAAATACAAGCATTACATAAAAATTGAATCAAACCAGAAAACAGTACAAGGAACAATTTACATTATAGATGATTAGACCAAGGTAACAATCGAACTGCGCCACACACAAAAATTCAGCAAGTACAGGGGACTGCCTGTCGGCTGTTAATGAGTCCAAGGGAGAGCCTATCTGTCTAATTTAGAATTACAACTGCAGTATATACGAAGTTATGGTTTTGACTCCGGTTTAGGAACATTTGATTTACACATCTTACTTAATTGTGGCTCAGTTTGGACAAGATTTCTTGCCTCAGGGGAAGAGCTTTGCTCGAAACACGTGTCAGGCTGTCCCTTGCATACATTAAACAATTGTACACCTGTACTTGCTGAATTTTTGTGTGTGGCGCAGTTCGATTGTTACCTTGGTCTAATTTGCTTACACTGTGGGTGCTGGGCAAGGCACTTACCTACCAACAATTGACCGCAGCCGCATAGCCCCCTTATTATTAAGGCATAAGCGCTGGGTTCCTTTGGCCTTTTTTGCCCAATTCTCTTTACATTATAGATGTTGTTAAGCGTGAGTGGAGGGGGACGAAGGTGAGAGAGGGAGAAGGGGGTTTAGGGAGGTGAATGAAAGAGAGAAGATTTTAGAGAAGTGTGAAAGGTAGGATAGGAGGAAGAAGAGAGGATGGAGAGAGGGAGGCACTTCCAGTGGAAAGGAGTGAGTAATTGGAAAGAGCAGAAGTGGGAAGGGGCGCAGGTTGGAGGAGGAGAAGCGAGTAGGAAAAGGTCAGCAAAGCGGAGTGAACGGGAAGGAGTATAAAAAGTGAGAAGGGAGGATAGGTAGGGAGGTGCAAGACCATAGAGAGATTTGTAGACTAGACAGAGGACCTTTTTGACTTGGGAGTGAAAAGAAAGCCAGCCTAGTGAGGTAAGAGAAGAGGAGATGGAGTCGTGAGGTGAGAGAAGGCAGAGGGAGCGGATGGCAGAGTGGTAGACAGATTTGAGGGGGGAGAGGTGAGTGGAAGGGAGACCAAAGAATAGAGTGGAGCAGTAGAAAAGTCTAGAGAAGATGAAGGAGGTGATTAACAGTTTAGTAGCGTGAAAAGGTAGGAAGAATCTAATTTTACGGATGTTATAGAGATGAAAACGGCAAGATCTGGCAGTAATGGAAATGTGGTGAGATAGAGAGAGGTGGGGATCAATGTAAAAACCGAGGTTACGGGTATGAGGAGAAAAGGGGAATTGGGAGGGGGGAAGAGAAGGAAGGGAGGAGGGGAGGGATGAGGGAGCGTGTTGGCAGGGAAGAATAGGACTTTGGTTTTGTCAGCGTTAAGAGTAAGGAAGTGAGAGGACATCCAGGATTTAATAGCAGAGAGGCAAGAAGAAAGCTTGTGGTGGATGTCAGGAGACAAGGAGGAGAAGGAGAATAAGAGCTGGGTATCATCCGCATAGAAATGGTGTGGGACACTAAAGGAGGAGATTATGGGAGCTAAGAAGGAAATAGGGGCTCTACTTATAATATAATGACAATACCTGACATGCAGATATAACTGGCATAATATGGATGTAACTGGCCATACAATGCTGACGTGTCATATCTTTGTCAGGGCCTCGGCCTATGATGAGTCTATTGGGGCTAACCCTATCATATCATGACCCCATCCAAGGCATAGGAAGGCCGCACCCTTGTTAAAATGTGGTGGGTATCTAAAATATTCTTCTCTGCTTTAGTACCTATTTGGAATTTTAAAAATTGTACATTTATGTACTTGTTTTTACACCCAGTGATGTCACCTAGGTTAAAGGGGAACTGATGCCAACCGGGTCAAAGGTCATGTGCCATCACTTCCTGTGATGCCATCAGGTGTGTGATGGCTGTGTATAGTTGGGTACTTCCCTATTTTTTGTTTTCGAGGGATCAGTCTAATTTTGGGAAGGATATGACTGTTTTGTTAGTTACTTGCTGCCCTATTTGACACATTGTAGGGAGGTGCTGAGGACAAAAAAGCCACGTACTAACCCCACCTTGATTAATTCTTCTTTGGCAGAAAAAGTTGTATACTCCTGTTTTTATAATATAACAATTCGTTTTTATTAGTGTTTGTAAGTTTATAATAAACTATTTTTGTAAGGAAGCTCTCGTAAGGAAGCTGTATGTTGATGTATTGTGAATAACCTACATCTATAACGGTTAATCAGTGGTGAACCAACCCAATCAAACCGACCAAGGTAGGGGGTAATCAGTCTTTGTTCTTTTGCATATATCAGGTGCGTGATGTCACTTCCACTACCCCTGGCATTTTGGTCAAATCGACGACCCTTCCTCCAATTAAAAAATTCACCATCTGCCACTGAATAAAAGCGTTTGAGTGTCTGCAAAAATGACAAGAACGCTCGACAACAATGATTTCGTTAAGGTGAAAATCAAATTAAATGAACCACATCCACTTCAATTGCACGCTCTAACTAACCTACTAAACGCTAAATTGACATACGGATAACGCCTGCAAGCGACAACCCCTTCTTCTTTAATCACTCCTCGCTGTAATTCAAACACTTCATGAAGCAGTAATGCTCTTATCAATATTTCAAACCCTATTGATCTCCTGGCGCGTGCATTGCTTCACGGCAGGGAGTCACCTGGGGCTATTCTCCATCCTCGGGTGGCTAATTGATTTTTAAAACCGTTCTTTTGTGGCGTATTTTATTTTTGGATGCTCTCTGCCGGATCCACTTAAGGAACAGTTGTTGTTTCACAAAAGGCTGTGTGTACAATTAACCCTACACTAGGCAGGAGTGGAGGGCAGTCTGCTGTTCATGGTATGTATCTTCGCAGGCGGTTGTGGAAAGTACTGCTTCTCCCACATGCCCTGCCAACTTTAGCTAAGGTGCAGACTTCCGCCAACAGCGCTTCTATGTAGATCATGCACTTGGGCTACGGAGGCAGCCATGTTTAGATGCGGATAATACACATATTTCAATGGAAACACCTAGGGCCTGATTCATGGAATTATTTGCACGGTTCAAAGTGACTTTGCACTGCTGAAAAGTGACTTTGCACTGCCAACACAAACCCTGATTCAATGAACTGTGCAAAGTGTATTTTTTGCATTGCAAGGCCAGTGCAAAGACATTAACCCTGCCTCCTGGAACTGTGCAAAGTGTATTTTTGCAGTGAAAAGTTCATTTTGTACTGCAAAAATGACTTTGCACTGCAAAAATACACATTGCACGGTTCCATGAATCAGGGTTCGTGTCGGCAGTGCAAAGTCAGTTTTCAGCAGTGCAAATTCACTTTGAACCGGGCAAATATTCCATGAATCGGACTCCTAGAGGTTGAGTCACAAAGTAATTACCAGTGGTAACTCTTGAGCTGCCCTGGATAGAATCTTTCTGATTCACAAGCCTGTTACTAGTAAAAACTCTGACTTACTTCTGACTTACTCCTCTGTTTCCAGGAGGGAGTCAGTGGTATTGTGAACCAAACAGTCTCTCTCCAGGTGTAAGGTAGAACTATTACTAGTAACATTTATTGAATCTGTCGCTTATATGGGAAACTAATCACTACCCCCTTTTTTCATTGAAGTTGAAAAATATTGACAATGTAACCATGTACTCATATGTGAGGTATTCTAAGCAACACATTTTAGTCCTGTTGGTGTTGTTCAGATGTCATTTGCCCACACTTAGATAACGTTCAATGAATTGACAGCAACCGAATTAATGTTTGAGGTTGTACCGGGCTTTGTTTATTTGTTATAAACTGTGGAGGGATAATTTAAGGGACGTCATTTGGGGGTCACCAGGGGTCGCACTTTTGACCCCTCCAGTCTCCCTTGCTACCCCTGTGGTCTCCCTTGCTGCCCCTAAAAAAGATATATATTTTTTTCAATGTGTATTTTTTCTTTTTTTTACATTGAAGCTCCTGGGCTCGGGCCAGTGCCATGTGGCTCTTTGTTCCTGGGGTGGCAGGCATTTTTGTTGAGGCTTCTTAAAAAAAAAAAAACAGGGAGTTCCACAAGTGTACCACTTTGAGCAGTGACCCTAAATAAGAAAGAATAGGAATAACAAATAATTTGTCTTTCTCGAATTCTATACAATGCTAGACTCATTAAAGGGGTGAAAGGTTGTGTTCTATCGCTTCCTATGATGTCACTTCGACGTGGGCTCAAATGACATCACTTCCTGTGGAGTCATCAGAGGTCAAGGGTCATGTGAAGTCACTTCTGCTACCCCTGGCATTTTGGTGAAATGACGTCCCTGGATAATTAAAGGGTTAATGATGTTATGTTGGGTTTCTGATGATATTACAGTTAATGATGCCCAGCATCGTCAGTGTGCCATCTCTGAAACTAGAGAAATGTGAAGCATGAAATATAATACAGTATGCATGTTGTTTTGAAATGGGTAGCTGTAGGGATTATAGCATAGGTGGATTTTTAGCTATGATGTGTACTGTCAGTTGATTTCAGCGATTTAAGGTGACATGAATCCCGAGAGGCAGGAGGGTGATGGGTGGTGATGGGAGTCGAGAGCTACTCTCAAAGTAGTATGGACATGGTGCTTAAGAACGTCTGTATGTGAACAGGGTTTTAGTTGGTAAAGAGGTGAACGTCTTTTGACAGTTGTCTATCCACTAGCAGATGTTAGCATGGTCAAGCAGGGACTTTTTCCACGGTGCACTTGCCTGTAGAGAACTCTGGAGATTTTCTGGTTGATCTCTACATCCTGGACCTCTTTTGTGTGGTATTCCCAATTTTTCCCATAGGAAAATGGTTGTGCTTGCTGAAAATGTGTAATATGCGGCCACTCTTGAAAAATATGTCCAGCCCCTCTTTTGGTTCCCAGTCCACCCCTGGACTTTTTTCCTGCCAATTTCTGGTCTTTTCAGGAATGTGTCAGAGCACCTTCATAGGTAACACACCCACTGCCCCTGCTCCCCAAGTTCCATTGCATTTGTGCATGGAGCATTGAGGCTTCCGTCCAGTTGAGTGTGATTTTACTCACGGCAGGGCTTACAGAAAGTCCAGTAGTGATCTGTTTTCGGGATGACGGTCAACTGATTTTATGACTACGTCGGTCATGTTTAGATCCTCTTTAAAACCTGAAAGATGCAACATTTTTCCCAGACTTTATTCCTCATTCTTGATAAGGCTGCAGAGAATATGTCCATAACTGCAGCATCCGTTTTGTAGGCCTTTACAGTAACTAGGACGGTTGGTTAAATGAATTAGCATTGGGTGCCCCTTTACCAGGAATTAAACTACTAAGCTGGACCAGCTATGAGGAAAAGAGCTTGTGTGTCTCCCTTACGCCACGGAAATATACGGAAAGCTATGCGAGTAGCCGTTTCTCGCCATGGTCACGCTTTGGCTTGCGCAGGTGCGTGTCGGTCCGATGCTCAGTGGAGTAACTTTGCTGAAAATGTTGGGGGGGACATGACATCTGAAGGAAAGGTGCCTCAGCCAAATGAATGGGGACCAAATGGTGTGCCATGAAAGTTGGGGGGGTCAAACACCCCTGTCGCCCGATAAAATTACGGCCATGCCGATGCTTGTCACCTTCCACCACATTTCTGGTGGGAAGTTCATGTCAAAGCATCTGCTGGCAGCCAGAAGTGTCAATGCTTGTCTTTGCTGATAGTTCTATGGTCTGCCCCACCTGATTTCACACGAGCTAGGCCAAGTTAAATCTGCTGTCTTCCAACGGGTCCTCTCGATTCTTGTGCTGATTATTTATTGTTTTTTTGTAACACGCACTGCACAATACCATACCTGAGTTCGGTTTCTAAGCGCAGATCCGGGATTCGAACCTCTGTTGTTCTGTGTGGTGTTGTCCCAAGGCCAGCGCATTGCTCCTGTGCTATCCTCCATTCACCATTGCAGCTGTGCCACTACTGGTCCTTTCAAGAGAACTGGCAGCTCCAGATCTGTATTCTTAACTGGATCAGTTGAAGCTGTTCTTCATTTCATACTATGACTGGTGTGCTAGCTGGACAGGTAAAACCTGAAGCTACCACAAATTAATATTCTCCTGTTTCTGTTTCTATTTATTGTGTATTTAGAATGGGCAGCCATTACCACTGGGTCATTCTGGTATTTTAACAGCAAAACAAGTAATTTGCTGAGCACGGTAAGTACAAATCTAAGGAAAAAACAAGGACTTTAGTTTATTGTAAAGACCAAAGCTCCAGAGGCAAAGAGTTCCATACGAGAGTGGTCTGAACAGAGAAAGCATGTCCTTCCATGCATGAGAAGCTTAACCAAGGGTTTATCGTTCAGCCTGAATCAGGAGAACAGAATGGTCAAGGAAGGACATAAATATGAAACTTGTCGGCGAAGAATTCCTGGGTACCGGTCAATATGTACTCATGAAACAAACAAAGCAGGTATTGTTTCTCTCTCTTCTTTATAGGTAGCCAATGAAGGACGCACATATTGGGTGACAGAAAGTCGCATTTTCTGCACTGCAGCAGGAGCCAGTCTGCTGCATTATGCACAGGCTGAAGCTGTTGAAGAGACCTAAATAAAGGGCTTTGCACCACTGGCAAAGCAGAGAACACTGCAGTCCCTGCAATGCAGCGGGCCCCCTATTCCATGTTCGGGGGGCCCTGGCCCCGCCCTGACCCTGACTTATGTCAGGGTGAGGACTGTGCCGGGCCGACAGTTGTTGGGAGTGCGGGAAGCAGGCGCTCTGCCTCCGGCTCCCCTGTGCCTCGTCATACAGGAATCAGGAAGCACGAATGGGTGAGTGACTGGTGGGTGAATGGGTATGAGTGTGTGTGTGTGTTTGAATGTTCTGGTGGTGGACAATGTGGAGATTTGCACTGTGAGAGAAGATGTAGGGACGAGTGAACTGTTGGGTGTATGAGTATTTATGTGATTGTGTGAATGAGTGTTGTGAGAAATCTGAGCATATTTTCACTCCTAAACCCCTTGGATCCTCTGCGAAGGTGGCCAGGGAAAGGCCATTGCTATTCGATCCCGACCCTGGGGGAGGAGAAGCGAGGAAGAATCACCTTGGTGGAGGATCCTTGGGAACTGAAAGTGGGGCTCCCTTGGGTGAGACATGGTAGCCCCCGTTCCTTAGTGACAAACAACCCAACCCATTCCCAACTTTCATGGGTTATTGTGAGTCAGAGTCAATTCCCTTTATTCTTTCACACATGACAATGGACAGTACTGGGACGAAGAAGAAGCAACTAAGAGCAATGGAGACTATGCTCTTTTACCACTCTGGTACTGGGATGAGGAAGATGCCTGCTGAGAATTATAATGGTCAGGCATGTCCCTTTAATTGTGGTCAGACAGGGTTAATTGAACATTTGCACCTGCAGCCTGTCAAAAAGGGTTGCAGGTGTATAAAAGGAGCCCAATTCAATATGTGATGAGGAAGGTGGAAGCAGAAACGGAGTCGAAGCAGCACCAGCAGCAGCGAGGCCAAAAGAAGCAGCAGGGAGCCGCAGTAAAGAGGCACACTGAGGTGCTGAGGCCTGCTGAAGCCGAAGTCCTTTAGCTCAGATCCAGCACTGGAAAGGGAGCCATGTGGAAAAGCCATCCCTTTTCATGGAATTCAAAGTGCTTGTTCCGCTTTGTTCAGATGATGGCACAGGAGTGCCTGAGGTGCAGGAATTGGAACCCTGATGCAGAAACCAGAGGGCTGAGCGATCCATTCTGCTGGGAGGTTCTTAAACAACACCAGTGAGTTTCTAGCCAAGGAGAAACCCGGTATGCAAGTGTTTGAATTTACTGAGAGGAATACATTGGGCCTCATTACGAGGACAGCAGTAACCCGCCGGTGCTACTGGCGGGATACCGCCAACCTTGTAACACTGTTACGCCACCTGACATCCAGGTGCCACCAGGACATTTCAAGTCGCCGTTGCTCAGGATGTCAGGGGGTGGAAAGTGTAAGTCCCCATTCCCGTGGAGTCCAACGGGACTCCACAGGAATGGGGACACAGAAGCACTGGCACTGTTGCTAGCGGTGCTGGTGCTTCTGTGAAAAACCATGCCTGCAGGGGCCGGTACTCCTAGTAGGTCAGACCTGCTGGGAGATCCAAACCCTGCAGGCAATCCCGTAGTCTGGCGGTCTGCAAAGGGTGCCGGAACGTTGCTACTGGCACTCTTATTTCCGGACCGCCAGAATTGGCATGAGTTCCATTGTATCGGAGTGATCGCGTTTGAGAGAAAACATGTTCTTGAAAGTCTCTGAGCATTGGACATTTAATTTTGAAGTGAGTATCAGAGTGGTCAAATGTAAGAGAAAAAACATTCTCAAAAGTCTTTGAGCAATGGACAGTTCATTTTGAAGTGAAGAAAGAAGTATTGTACCACGGGCTGAACAGCAAGTGTGTTGCAAGTGCAAGTCGTGCTTATTGAACATTGTTAAAGGAGTATTACTCCGCAGGCTAAATAGCAAATGTGTTTTGAGTGCAACACCAAACTTACATCCTGGGTCAAAAGGGAAGGTGTGTTCTAAATACAACCCGTGTCCAGTGAATCCTAAACAGAACAAAACCTTAACAAGTACAATTTAACATTTTATTGAACAGTGAACTGAGTGAAATCTAAGACTATTAAGTGTTGAACTTTACCTTGAATTTAACATTCCACGTAAAGCCAAAAACTGCATATTACAGAGAATTACCTTTGAAGCAGAACTAATTAAGACTTTGAAGTTGCTTTTGAGTATAGTCACAATATATAACCGATCCATTAACTATAAAGAGAAGCCTCACGAGAGGCAAAGACCTTTACAGAGATAAAAGACAATTTTGGTGTTGCTGAACTTAAGTCTTGCAGAAGGGAACCCTGAGGCTGGAGCTGTTTCTATTGTTGTGCTGAATTTAAGTCTTTGGGAATGGAGCCCGAAGGCTGGAATCCTTTATTGACTTGAGGACAGAGACTCAACATTCTGGAGTACTTGGAGTTGTGTTACTTGGCACTTGGGGAAGGGACCCCTGAATACTGGTGAAAATGACTTTATTCTAAGTTCAAGAGGGGTACCTTTAAGGCATTTGTTAAAAATGTTTCATACTTGGGGAAGGCACTTGGAAGGAAGCTGCGAGCTGGAAGAGGCTTGGAACTTTGTGTTGGGCACTATTTCTTCTGGTTGCTTGCATCCCTAGACATTGTATAGACTAGTTGTGAGGACAAGTATAGGTTTTGGACACAGACAGATTCTTCAGTTGAACTCTTTGACTTAGACTTTTCTCAGCATAGGACAAGTTAGGCTTTTTTGCATCCTCACATTACGTTAATAAACCTATTTGTTTTGAAATCTGAATCTGTTGTCTGTGTCCTTCTTCATGATGCCTTCACAGTGTCTGTGTTCAGAATGCAGTGTGAGTGAATGTGAGAGAAGGTGTATGGGTGAACAACTTGTGGGTGAATAGGTGAGAATGTGCTTATGTGTGTGTGAATGTTTTGGGTGGGGGCCTGTGTGGAGAATTCAGTGTGAGTGAAGGTATGGGTGAGTGAATGGTGAGTGAATGGGTGTGTGTGTGTGTGTGTGTGTGTGTGTGTGTGTGTGTGTGTGTGTGTGTGTGTGTGTGTGTGTGTATTAGTGAATGTGACAGACAGAATCTATATGGGTGAGTGACTGGTGGGTGAATGGGTATAAATGTGATTGTGTGAATGTTCTCAGTGGGTATGCCTGTGAGTGAATGTGAGAGAAGGTGTATGGGTGAGTGATTGGTGGGTCAATGGGTAAGAATGTGATTGTGTGTGTGTGAATGAATGTTCTCGGTGGGTGCCTGTGTGCAGAATGCAGTGTGAATGTTCTGGATGCCCTTGTGAGTGTTTGTGAGGGGAGTATGGGTGCGTGCCAGGTGGTTCAATGAATATGAATGTGAATTCAAATGGGTGCCCATGTGGAGAATGCCGTGTGAGCAAATGTGAGAGAACATGTATGGGTGAGTGACTGGTTGGTGAATTTGTATGAATGAGGTTATCTGTATGTGTGTGAATGTGTGTGTGAATGTTCTGGGTGACTGCCCATGTGCATAATACAGTGTTCATGGATGTGACAGATGTGTATGGGTGAGTGGCTGATTGGTGAATGGGTATGAATGTGATTGTGTGTGTGTGTGTGTGTGTGTGTTTGTGTGTTAGTGAATGTTCTGGGTGGGTACCTGTGTGGAGAATGCAGTGTACATTTTCTGGGTTCTCTTGTGAGGGATTGTGAAAGAAGGAGAATGGGTGAGTGCCAGGTGGGTGAATGGGTATGAAGCTGAATGTGAATTTTCTGGGGGGCTGGTTGCCCATATAAAGAATGCAGTGTGAGTGATAGTGAGAGAAGGTGCATGGGTGAGTAAATGGTGGATGAATGAGTATGAATGTGATTATGTGTACGTGCGAATCACTGCTGGGCCCATGGAGCACTGGAACCTTGTTGACATTTCCTTAAGTAACATGGTATTTTTTACTGACAATATTTGCAAAGCTAACTTGATGTGTGTCATTACTTGGCTAGATTGACATTTTGGTGCAGCCAGTCTAGCTACTGCTTGGTGTGGCATGACATTTTTATTCTGGGCATCTATGATAAAGCAAGCATGATAAGTGTTATCACGTTGTTAGACTGAGATTTTGGTACAGCCAGTCTAGCCATTTCTTATTTTGGCATGACATTTTTTACTGGCCATCTATGATGGAGCAAGCATGAATGATAAGTTTTATTATGTGACTAGACTGGCATTTGGGTGCTGCCAGTCTAGCCAATTCTTATTGTGTCATGACATTATTTACTGGATATTTATGATAACGCAAGCATGATAAGTGTTATCACATTGCAAGGCTGGCATTTTGGTCCAGCCAATCAAGCCATTTCTTATTGTGTCATGACATTTTGTACTGGCATCTAAAATAAAGCAAACATGAATGATAAGTGTTATTATGTGACTTGACTGGCATTTTGGTTCCGCCAGTCTAGCCATTTCTTATTGTGGCATGACATTTTTTACTGGGCATCTATGATAAAGCAAGCATGATAGGTGTAATCACATGGATAGACTGGCATTTTGGTGCAGCCAGATTTGCTATTTCTTACTGTGGCATGACATTTTGTACAGAGCATATATATAATGAGTCAAGCAAGATAAGTGTTCTTTTGTACCTAGACTGGCCTACTCTGAAGTAAGTTTGGACATGTTTTCTTATTGTAGCATGGCATTTTTATTTATATATTTATAGTATGTTCTTAGTGGTGGTAGTGACATATGTTGGCAGAGCCAGCTTGGGCCTGTTTTCTCTTTAGTATCATTACAGGCATTATGCACAATATACATATGTTCTTGTACAGAAATACTGGCATACATTGGTGCAACCAGCATTAACTTTTATTTATACTGGCATATATTGTGGGGAAAGGCATGAAAATGTACTGGGAAATGCCCCTGTGCCCTGTTTGTGACTTGCATCTATTGGATTTCATCATGAGTTACTCTACAAACCGATTGAAAACTGCCTGACATTTTACCCAAGTTTTTACAGAAATTGTGCTCTATAATGTGCCATTTCAACCCATTATTCAAAACATTTTCTTGGGGGAGAAACCCCCACCCCGGAATCCCTTCTTGTTGGTGTAGGCTCACTCGATACTCTCGATACTCTCGGTTGCTCTCGCATACTTTTGGCAAATATTTACAGCCCTCCAATAAAGAAATACACCAGCTGCCACTGGTGGCTGGTACATTTCGGTGCCAGGTACCAGGCACCGCTCCTTGTTTCTATGCTGGGTGAAAGATTTAAGCTTTGATTAAAAACCATTCTTACATCTACATATTGGAGTGCATGCAAGACCCTGCCGCATCATGATCATCATGGATATCGTGTGGTGGTTCAGGCCGGCCCAAAGTGTGGCATGTCCCAAGCTTTGTTGAGGAGCGTGGGGCAGGACCCCCTCAGCATGGCTCACAGGGGGCCCCCAAATGTTGTGTTACGCCACTGCTCATGGACTGGGTGAAGTTACTACTATCTTTAACTACCACCTAGATACAAGATACCTAATATTTAAAGTGAGTCTTGTGAAGTAGTTGTGTTGTGAGTTAAGGTTTAATTAGTAATGTGATTTACCTCATTTGTACTAGGGAAATACTCCATTGGCACTAAGTGTTTCTATCTTAACTTTGGCAATTCAACATTTGTAGGTGTCACCGTAAATCTGAAGTAGTTTTCACTCTTTGTGAAAGCCCCTGTTTTGCTTTTTGTGTTTGACTATTTTGCTAAATATTTTGACAAGTGCATTATTGCAAGTGTGTCGTTGTTAGTCGTGGTGTGCTCATGTTGTGGGTTTGTATGCAGTGCAGGTTGGGTATGGCTATTGCCATACATTTTTATTATTGGTCATGGTGTGGACTTATATGTATTGCTCATTGTCCATGCACAGAAAAGCAGATACCAAAGTTAAGGTTCAGTACCTTTATTTGTAAGCTTCAGTACCTATATTTATACACAGTAAGGAAGTTGGCAGAACCCCTAAAGGGTGTCTAGGGAGGAATCTATTGACACAAGATACATATAACTATACTCCACAGTACACAAATTCGAGGTAAACACAAAGGGCCTCATCACGAGTTGGGCGGTAACCCTTAAATCCGGCGGTAACGGTATTAGCACTGCCACTACCGCTCCGATAGATCAAGAGTACAAATACCGCCGGCAGTATTACAGCTGGTGCAAGTACAGCCGGCTGTAATAGCGCCGGCACACATTCATGCTATAACAGAGCCATCACGAGTCTGGCGTAGGCGCTGTTAGTGCCAGAAAACCGGCGGAAAATCAGCCGAAAATACCCCTAGCCAAATGCTGGAGGTAAAAGAACACAGGAGACAGCAAAAAGTGCCCAGATGAATCCAATGTAAATCAGAGGCCTGAAAAGGACCCACCCATGCACGACACACACTTCCAAACCCCATGCTGCCATTTGGAGCCAGGAGCCTTGATGTGGGCATCTACCTGCTGCGAATGGAGCTACAGAGGCCAGCCAACCAGGCCAGGGCCCTGGGAGCAAAGGGTGTTGTGGGGATGAGGAGAAGGAGGAGGAGAGTATCACCAGCAAGCCAGACAGCCATCCCCAGGCCAACACACTGGGCCCTGACTGATGGGCAGTTGGTGACCGAGAATATGCTGGACATGGCAATCATCATACAGTTGCTGGACACAATCCAGGCTGACATAGGCAGCCGTCTGGCTATCAGCACTGCAGTGTCCCCGCTCGGGAACCTTGTGTCTGTGCCACAAAATCTTAGGACTGGCAGCTATCAACACACTGCTGCCATGATGCATGCCATGGCTCAGTCCACCCTCAGTGCCGTGCTGGGACAGGTGCTGGATGCACTGCTGCTCCATGTCAATGAGCACATTGCATTGGCAGCCACACATGCACAGGGGAACCAGCTGAAGGGCCAGTGCCATGCCATTGGACAAGTCATGAACGTCATAGCAGCCGTGGCCTGCACACATGTAGCACTAGTAGCACCCAGGGTACATGATGCGGCGCACAGAAACGGTAAGAATTACCATTCCATGAATGTGCACATGACATGTAGACCTGACCTAACCAACAGCCACTACTGTGCCCTCTCACCCGGATACACCCACGACTCCATGAATCTGTGCAATAGTACCCTGCCAGCGTACATGAAGGCACAGAGGCCTCAACACATGGATACTGGGTTTGTAAAAATTAAGTCCTAAATGCATGTCAAATGACATCTGATGGGGGCAGCACTAGCACTGCAACTTTCCCATGCATGTCCCTTGCACGAGAACCCTTGGACATGTGGAACATATCAGAACACAGCCAGCTGTATGGCAAAGGCATGTGGGAGCACAGTCAGATAGGGATGCCCAACTACCACAATGCATCCTCTGTGTGTCGCAGTGTTGCTCCCCACCCTGACACACCATAGACATCCCACCCTGGCCACCCGACAGTCCTGGCAATGGTGCCCGAAAGTAGGCACATCCACAACAACACAACACACAAGTTGCTTGATCCAAGATAATGTACATCCCTGAAACAATGAGTCCTGATTGGCCACTCACATGCCTGGATAAGTGTACACAACAGAGACAATCAGCAAACACAACACCACCCAAAGGGAATGCCAATGACACATGGCCGAACAACATGTCACATGCACATGCAGATACAAGGGTCCCCTCATCCAGCGACAAGGGACAGACCTGATACATCTAGACACGGGTGTGGTGCTAGAAGTAAGTAGTCCATCGATCCGATGCTGTACCTTGCACAGCACACACCACAATGGAAGTGACCATACGACAAGTAGTGCACATGTACTACATGAGTGTGATACACATGAAGACTCACACATACATCAAAACACAGCTGCATGTCGACCTCAGACCATGCATGTCCTGCAAGACACAGTGTGCATGGCAACATAGCAATGAGATAGAAGGACCTCTTCAACACAAACTTGATTCTGCTGCCAATGTCACTGATTACTGAGCCTTGTGCACCCACTGAGCCAACCTTAGCCTCATACCTGCATTCCCTCCCCTGCAGGTGATTCATAATGTCCCCAGTACACATGGCTCATGACTCCTGTGTGTCATCCACACACTCAAGCTGAGTGGGCATACAACATTGCGCATGGACGTACACATATCTGTGTTGAGAGGGCAATTGGACTGCTGAAGGCACGCTATTGGTGCCTATACCGTACGAGAGGGGTATTGACACATGCACCTTGAAAAATCTGCAAACCTACCTTAACATGTGCCATGCTGCACAACATTTGCTGTTGCAGGAATGTGCCACTGCCCCCCGATGCCAATGTGCAGCCACCTGGGGATGGAAGTCAAGATGATGATGTGCCCGAAGCTGATGCATGTGTAAACAGGGATGGGGTAGGGGAGACGAGGTTGGCCATACAGGGCTTGATTGATAATTGTCTCTGATACTTGTACCACTTATCACTTGTACATTAAAGAGCACATGATCACAATCATGAATGTCCATGCTTTGTATGAATTTTGAATGTGATTTATTAAATGTTTGACAATCCCCCATCCCCCCAAAAAGGAACCCCCAGCACACAATCCCCCCTCCCCCCAGTGAACTCCCCAGTACACAATCCCCCCTACCCCAGTGAACTCCCCTGCACACAATGCCCCCTCCCCCAGTGAACTCCCCAGCACACAATCCCCCTTACCCCCAGTGAACTCCACAGCGCACAATCCCCCCTGCCCCCCAGTGAACTCCCCAAAACAGTGCAGGTAGGTGCATGTTCTCAGGGCCTGCAAAAACTGTGCCCTGTCCACCTATGATGGTCGCAGGCGCTTTCCAAGTCCGGGCCCCTCTGGCGAGCGGGCTCTCAGGTGGTGCATTGAACAGCGCCTAGGTGAAGGCTCCAGGGACCCCTCCGTGGGCGTAGTAGAGGTCGATGGGATGGCTCCGGTGACCTGCAGCTGCTGGTGGAGAAGATTGTTAGATACACTTGTCTGATCTGCATGCGCAGATAGTACCTCGCAAAACTCCCGTACCCTTTGCCCGAAACCTGTCAGGGCTGCGGTGCATCCCTCCACCACTTTCCAGGTCCGCGCGTTGTCTTGGACCATGGATTTAGTGGTACCCCGTATGGCACCGCTTCTTATGGCCTTGATGGCCTTGATGTGGTGGCTGTGTACTTTGGCCATGGACTCGAATTACACCTGTTTGGCCTCAATAACATCCAGACGTGCCATCACAGCAGCTTCCGTGATCAATGGTACTTCGGGTGTGATGGGGACCGGGCTGACAGCTATGCGCTACCTGGAAGGGGGGATGTAGGGGGACATGTTGCCACCTTGGATGGGGCTGCTGCGGTCCGGTTGCCTATTCTCTGGGGTACCATGGGATGGTGTATCGACGTCTGGCTCTGGTGTGAGGACATGATGCACACGCACACCTGGGGTGTGTGCATCCTTTGCAACTGGCTCTGGGCTTTGCTGAGGTGTGGCCATACCTTGTGTGTCACTGTGGCTGGGTGAGGTCAACAGTTCAGGTTGTCGTGCAGCAGTTGCTGTCTGTCCCTCATCAGGCTCAGACCCACTGGTGACTCCCTCCACATCCAGTGTTTGCATGGTGGCTTGTGATGAATGAAGCGCTGTCCCCCGTGGCCTCGTGGGTTCTTCACCGTCTTGTTGGGCTACCGTGTGTTGACGTGGGATCGGTCTGGCGCCGTCTTGTTTCCGGGCGGCCCCTGTGCAGGGTGGTGGTGCTGGTAGAAGCGCGCTGCCTCGGGCACGTGGTGTTGTAGCCTCCTCATCGTCATCGTTGGCCTGTGGTGATCGCTGTGTCCCTGTGGGGTACATAGGGTGTGGTATGAGTTCAGGACAGCCTAGATAAGTATCATGCATGTCATACCTTCAAGTGGGTTTGTACACAGTATTAATCATGTATTGCAATTGCATTTTATTCACTCCCCATGTTGTGATTGGTGGAATGTGTCACTGTGGAGGGACACTGCACGGACATGTTTGCGTGACATCTTCAGAAGCCTGCTGGGGATGTACTGTGCCCATGTTGCTGGTTTTTTTTTCATGCACACTCACACATCACATAGCTGTGCCATGGCCATGAATGTCTGTTTATGGCCCTTGTATTGATGCAGTGCACCTACAGGGGAGTCTAGGGGGCGATACGGTACAGTGGTACAAGGGGTCAGTTATGGGTGTCTGTGGCGCCTCACGCAGATTGCATGCACATTCATTCACTCAGGGTCTGCATGTGTGGCCCTTACAGGTTTATGCATTTTTAGGGGGGCTCACCTGCAGCCTGATGGGTACCGGTGCCAGCCTACGCTTCTCCGACTGCCTCTATGGTGCCCATATCGATGTGCGTAGTCATCTTTTCTTCCCAGGGTGTGAGCTCGGGTGGTGGTGGTGGAGGCCCTCCTCCAGTCCCCATGCTTGCACCCCTGTGCTGGTAGAGTAGCCCACGTCCTCGGACCTGCAAGTCATTTAGCCGCTTGAGGCAGTCCTCCACATCCCGGGGCACAAGACCCACTGCAGATACCCTCTATCTGATTTCCCGCCAGATCTGCGCTTGACGCTGCTCACTTGTCTTGCGCTGCAGTGCAACGTATAGCTCTTCCTGGTGGGTCACTGCCTCCTCCACAAGTATGGCCAGCTCCTGGTCATTGAATTTAGGTTTCCTGACCCCGTCCAGGGCTGACTTGCCACTAGTGAGCTCCTGAGACATTTTTCAGTCTTCACAGGGGTGGATGGCTTGCAGGGGCTGTGATATTCGGCAGATTGTAATTTCCAAAATGGCTGCCACTTTATTTCCCGTTCCCCCTGTGATGCTTTTCCTGTGCGCTATTAGCGCCGCGGCTCGGCGGTAGCGCAGAGTGCGATGGATTTACGGGTTCCTAGGCAATTTCGACGCCAGACGCTATTTGCTTTAACGCCATGTCCCTGAGCGTGTCGTTAGCGCAAATATCGCTCGGCAGGAAATCCGCCGGAATACCGCCGTACTCGTGATGAGGCCCAAAGTAAGTGAGTGAGATAACAAAATCCTAATCTAAGTGGCAACTTCAAGCTCCGGAGTTCAAAGTCCCTAGTCAAAGAATGCCATTGGGCCAGGGTTGCAGTACCCTGGATTAAGTAAAAACGGACAATTTGTGGAGCATAAAGTGTTACTAATGTAGATGCACAGATGATCCTTCTTGGCTTAATTCATGGTTGACTATCCTGGGCTTTGTGCATGGTTGGCCATCCTAGGCTTAATCCATGGTTGGCCGTTCTGGTCCTGATACATGGTTGGCTCTACTAGATTTGATCTACAGTTGGGCCTCCTGAGTTAGCACATGTTTGCCATCTTGCCTTGGCGCATGTTTGGCCCTGCAGGGTTTGGTGTATGTTTGGCCTTCCTGAGCTAGCTTCGTGGCTGTCCCTCTTGGACTTGGCCTCCTGTTATACAGGCAAACATGAACAAGGGGTTTAATTTGTCATCTATTAGGGCAAGGTGTCCCTCCTCCCAACATGGCTTACAAACAAAATAATGTGATTTGTCTCCGGCTCTTCCTCTGGGTCAGGGTAACCCATCCCAGCCAAAACTTGTGACAAAAGGAGTACCAGTGGGCCTTTAGTATCTCACCCCAGCAAGAATTCAAGAGGTCTTTTGCTCTACCTCCTGAATCTGGGTATCACTCTATGTCGATATTATTGAGGATTTTCTGCTATTCACATTAGTACTCCTAATACGCGGTTACTTTTCTTTCTTCCAATCATAGTCTTTGGATCTGTAGGACTTGGCCCCTCGGCTGCAAGGCTTTTAATGTATTTAACCTTTGACCTCACTCATCTCCATACCCAAGCCAGCTGCTGGGTCAATTGGCTTGGCCAATCTTTTCTGTTTGCACCTTCTTTCTCTGTTTTTCCATCTACTTCTGAGGTTCTTCTTTTTTTAAATAAATTCTCACCTCCTTCCTATATTCCTATATCCCTCCTCCAACAACATCTTCCTTCTCCACCAGCAACCTCTCCTTGTTTACTCCTCCTTCCTTGATTGATTGATTGATTGATTGATTTAGAATTGTAGAGCGCAAATCCTTTTGGAACCAAGCAGAAACATGCATTTAGGTGTGGATGTTATATTCCTTCCAGGCTTAGACAAGATAAAGATTCACTGGAACAGATAGTTCTTCAGGTTTTTCCCCAAAAAATGTGCAATATAGCTAATGTTACGCAAGTCCTCTTTAAGTAAGTTCCAGAGGCGAGGGCCCCTGATAGAGAAGCAACAATTACCTGGGAGACGTAATGAGAAAACAGAATAGACAGCACATTTTTACCAGATGAGCGAAGGGCTCGTGAGGGCAGATAAGGCTTAATTTCTGAGATAAGGTACTCAGGTGCTGTTGTATAGATAAACTTATGTATAAGACACAGTGATCTACATTCAATTCTCTTTCGATCCGGCAGCCAATGCAATCTCCTTCGATAGGCAGAGATAGGAGTCATTTTTGACAGGTTGCATATCAACTTGATAGCAGCATTCTGGGACACCTGTAGTTGTTGAAGTTGGCTGTCAGGTGCTCCCAGAAGAAGAGTGCTGCAGTAGTCTAGTCTGGACTTTGTCATTGTCCCCATGACCGCAGCCTGATCTGATTCAGGAATAAGAGGCAGAATAGGTTTTTAAAACCTCAGTTGATAAAACACAGACTTAACCACCTCTGAAGCATGGGCATTACAGCCCAGAGATGATTGCCAGATGCAGCCAAGATGTTTTACTTTACTTGAAAAGGATGTTGCTGTGTCAAAAATGGTTGGGCAGGGAGTAGTTTCATAAAAGTTGTTTAAATGGTGTATTGAACCAAAAACTATAACCTCTGTTTAAGAGGGATTGAGCTGAAGCTTGTTTTCAATCATCCCGTTTTTTATCGCATTAACACAGCCTAACACACGTTCAGTTGCATCTGGTGCTGCTTTCATTCTGTCGTAGACCTGTGTGTCGTCTGCGTAGCAATGGTAGTTCAATTTGAACTTTGAAAGATATCCATCAGAGGTGTAAGATAGATATTGAACAAAAGTGGAGATAGAGATGACCCCTCAGGCACTCTGCACACGACTGGATGGGCATCAGAATTGAAACCTCTGAGTTTGACTACTTGGGTACGGTTGTCAAGAAAAGAGGAGAATCATTTCAAGGCTCCTTTCGAGACCTGGGCCACCTCAGAGAGTCTAGACAGTAAAAGGCCAAAATCTACTCTGTCAAAGGCCGCTGACAAATCGAGCATGATTAACATGTTCAGATCACCTTCATCAGCTGCCCTTAAGATATCGTCCCATACAGCCAAGAAAGCTGTTTCAGTACCCTGTCCAGCCCTAAAGCCAGACTGAAACGTGTCCAGAATGGTATTTCCCTTCAGATGATTCTGCAACTGTGTGGTGACAATATTTTCCAAGATCTTAGAAGGCCAAGGAAGACCAGCAATTGGACGATAATTTCCCAAGATCTGGTGATCCACTGTGTTTTTTTTAATAACAGCGCCAAAAAAGATTTCTTAAGTACTGCTGGCACAGTTCCCTGATCCAATGCTGCAGTCACAAAATCTGTTATAAAGGGTTGAGGGCACCGGCAGATACGCTGGGATGGGGTCATAATCGTGATTCGTGGGTCTGAGTTTTTGAATCATGGCTTCAATGTAATTTGGACCTACAGATGAGAAGGAAAATCGAGGCACTAAAGAGGTTGAAATTGTTGGTGGATCCTGAGCCTGGATAGTGATCGATACATTAATAGTTTGAGAATCAATGTTCAATCAAATAGAATTAACCTTTTCACTAAGGTTAGGGAAGGGGGTAACTTAGGTAATGCACACAATGGCAATGTCACATGTTTAATTATGGTAAATAGTTCCTTAGATTGATTATTTGAGGATTCAATTTGATTTTGGAGAAACTTTGATTTTGCCAATACTATTCCATGTTTGTATGCCACCAGTGCTAATTTAGCATTGTGGTGGGAGGATATATCTTGAGGCTTCAAACCAAATTGTTTCCTTCCTATGACAGTTTTGCTGAAGTTCTTTCAAGGAATGGGAGAATGTTTCTATTTTTGCTTTGAACTTTTGCCTCTAAGGGAGCATTTTTGTCACCACGCTTCTTCAGGAATGACATATTAGACTGATATAATTTTTCGCATTCTTTATCTGCAGAAAAATATACTAGGTCTGCGGTTAATTGTGGTCCTGTGATTGCATCCTTCACTCTTTTGTTCTATCCATTCAACACCAGCAACCTCTCTCTCACCAATCTTTCTTCCTCCACCTTCTTCCTCTGTCACAGTCCTCTCAAGCATGTCTTCACTCCAAATACCCATCACCCTAACTGAGGCTAGAGAGACTCTTTTATAATCTTCAGACTGGGCACATGCACCCCGACTAGCCGGGTGTAGTAGGGTGGTCCTTGCAATGCCTTGATTGGTCTTGAGACGTGGTAGTTCAGCAATCGGGGGCGGGGCGTGCCTTGGAAAAGGTAGTGGCTATCTTGGAGCAATGCTATGTTGTTTGGAAGGCTCTTTTGTGAGAGAGGCATTTCCTCTCTCCCCGTTCTTCCACCCTTTCTGTAAGAAAGATGTTCTAAATCTGTAGAATGTTTAAGAACTATTAACTGCTCATTCCTCTTTGCATTTGGGATTTAAAATTATTGGTATCAGTCTACATGCAAAGGGTAACATGTATTTTGTAGGGGAAAGCACTGCTGCAGTATGGAGAGGAAGGATGTACCATTACACTGTTCCAGGTGGGAAAATGGGGAAGATATGCACATCTCATTTTAAGCCCTGTTGATGCCCTTGCTGTACATCCATTGTAAGGACAGTGGCTTTCCCTAATGACTTAGACTCTCCCTAGGTCTTACCCTTCTATCAATCAGATTCAGGACATTTTAAATCTTCTCCAGGTTTTTGGACTGTGGTAATATGTCCTTATGGGAGGCGTAGTGCATAATTCCTCCCTTTGTATTTGGTCTTAAAATCTTGAGCTCTCATCAGGGAAATTCCTGCCTTCTGCTTTACTGTCAGCATGTCCCATGCCCCCTGTAACTCAAACCCATAAATAACGTTTTCCTTGCATGTAATGCAGTGGGTATTTGTGTAATCTTGGGGGGGGGGGGTCAGAGAAGGTCTCTCTTAACCTCTGTCTGGAGCATGGGATAAATGGAAAGACTATAAGGGATCCCTCGTTTACCACATTTAGGACCTGACTACCCTAGGGATCGAAACACAGGTTAACTAGGATTCTTTAGGGGCACACTGCACAGTTTTATGATTATAGTGAGGAGTCTGAATCAAGAGCTGTATTCTTTTGTAAATTGTTTTATTTTTTACCTCAATGAAAATAAATTCCATATAACATCATCATTGGAGCAGCACAATCATTCCAGTTGATGTGATTGTTGAATTGATATTGTTTTATAGTTATGGGGTAACACCTATATTAGCTAGGGTTGTTGCTATCCAAATATATTATAGAAGGTACCAGAGCGCACGTATACACTGACCATACAATATAGGTGTTTGTAGTTTAATAGTACAGTGTCAGTGCAGCGTACCACCACAACACAACATGGCAGAATACTTACTCAATAGAGAAGAGGACCGAGAAGCACCTTTTGCACTGCAGGGCAGCACAGCCAATGGTTTTAGAGCTACCAACACCCAGTCAGAGACCCCGTCAGCAGAAATGTGTCAGGCTTGAATGACTCTCTGAGAGAGAGATAAATAAATATTGGGACCAAGCATCAATGGCGAACTACCTAGACAATGATAAAATACCCAGAGGTCTGAGTGTATTGATATTTCCTAATTTTGAGAATAATGAAGATAAGGATTTAGCCCAAAAATGAGAGGATAATTTGAATAATAATTCAAAGGTAATGATTCAGCTCTTGATAGAGCATGCTACCAGAAAGCATGGAAGAATTCAATTACACATTGAAAAATTTAAACTAGAGATAGCGGAAATGCATCGTTCGGAAAGTGCTAAACAGAGAAATTATCAGACAATGTATGACATATAAAAGCTGCATCAGGATGAAGTCAAATTAAGAAAATGTCGCTATTATTTTAGGGATGACCGAGACTATAGGGATTATAGGGTATATATGTTCCAGACTTAGTATGATGAAAAATATGATGAAAATCTCAGACCCACTTCAAAGGAATTCACACCAGCCTCCTCAGCCGGGAGTTTGGATATAGAATCAGAAGGGAACCCAACCGGCACTGATGTACCAGTACAGGGAGCTGCAAGCCAACGGAAGGGTTTTTAGAAGAAATCAAAAGACATAGGAAAGGGAATCAAAGAATAGTTTTAAAACAAAAACGTGTAAGATTTGTAATGCCACCAGTGGTACATACATTAACACAAAGATCTCAGTCAGTGGGACAAGGGAAGGGCAGATGCCGACTCGGACGAAGATCAAGATCATTCCAAAAGGATAACAAGATTGCGAGCCAAGATACAAAAGGCCAGGAGACAGGGATGAACCTTAGTATTAATCTTTAAATAGAGTCCTTAGTAAACCAGAGCTAACAGTTCTTAACAAAGGATTCTCATTTGCACCCACAGTCAAAACCAATTTTATCGAATTTCAGATTGATTTATTCAAATTTGTGAGGAAATTGAAATTAAAAAAACTTTTGCTAGTAAAGTAAGAACATATGAACCTCAGGAAGTGCTAATGCCAAAGAGTGACCTTACATTCACAGACATTGAAAACACTTGTTTACTGATGACATTATAATCTGATCTAGAGACCAGTAGAGAAAAGTCTGTGAGGAATTAGGGGTTTATCCAAGGAATTTGGAAATGAGGAAGGTCAGAGCTAAATCCAAATTTTTCATAAGGCAGCGACTAAGGAAATTCACCATCACATGGACAGGACGCATGAATTTAGAACACAACATTATTTGACCATGGATGAGAAAATAACTTTGGAAACATTATCTTAGGATCCCAATATTGTGATTAAGGAGGATGACAAAGGGGGAAATGTGGTCATCCTAAATAGAGAGGACTACATTAATATGGCACAACAGCATTTGGAGACCACGGGATGTTAGAGGAAATTGTTGTCAAATCCAATGAAGGGAGTGGTTTAGGAGTTGCAAGACCTATTACAAAGGTGGCATTGTGAAGGGATACTTACCAATGATGAAAACCATTTTGTGTTGTATCAGAACCTACCATGCCAACAATTTATTTATTTCCTAAGATTCATACAATTTTTTACACTCTACGAGGGGTTCGCCCAATAAGAGCGGAATTGGTTGGGTCACAGAAAGGGTTATCCCAGTACATAGACATGTTATCAGACAGGAAGTGATGGCCCTACCCTCATACATCAGGGACACGACACAGGTACTACACATTTTACAGCATATTGAGTGGCAAACTGAGCTTTTTCTAGGCACACTAGATGTGAAAGCCTTATACACTTCAATTGATCATCTACTAGCCATAGAATCCATTAACTCTATATTTAGGAACCATTTAGTATCTAACTACACTCATATTTGAATTTTAATTCCTCAAATTGACATTAGACCACAATATTTTCATTTTTGACAACAACCACTATTTACAAATTAAAGGGGTTGCCTTGGGTGCCAAATATGCGCCCTCACTGGCAAACCTATTGGCCAGTATGAGCAGACACATGCACTGTATAACAATGAATACAGTAAATTTATAAATGTTTGGAGATTTATAGATATCATCTAGGTGTAGTCTGGTACTAAGGACAATTTCAAAGACTATGTGAGGTATCTTAATGCAATGAGTTTGGCATAGAATTGATTGGGCATGTAGACCAGAGTGCCATTGACTTCCTTGACCTGCACATGTATGTGGTACATGGCATGTTACAAACAAGGGGCCTCATTACAAGGTTGCTGGTCCGGATGCAACAGTAGCGGTAAGCTTACTGGTACCGCTGTATCGGGACCGGCAAACTCTGCGTTATGGTCCCGGGTGCCTTTCATTCTGCCAGGTGTTCCCCAGCAAGCCTGTAGCACCGGCACTGTTATGAACGGAGTACCCCGGTAATTGCCCATTCGCGGGTGCTGGATTTTCTTGCCAGTATGGAGGTAGCCTTGCTGTTAAAATCAACAAGGCTACCTCCAACCTCGTAATGAGGACTTTTAGAAAACCCACAGAAGTGAATTCAACCCTACTTGCGACTAGCTGCCATAGGCATTCGACCATCACCAATATACCAGTGGGGGAGTTCTACCGAGCAAGATGCAACTGTAGCAATGATTTAATATTTGAGCAAGAATGCCAATGTATCAAGAATAGGTTCCGGGGAAAGAGGATATTCAAATCCATGTATTTCACAAGCACATGAAAACAAAGTGTACACATCGACTGCACTAATATGATGCATCCAGTGGCTAAAGAGAACATTGAAGATACCTCTATTATCAGCATCATAACTAAACATTCAAGTGATAACAAAGCCATGTATAGAATTGTTAAAAATATTGGCATTTATTATAATTGGATTCTGATTTGGCTAAACATATTGAATCTAAGCCTGGGTTTATTTACACCAGGTCACCGACAATCAAGACTAAATTGAGTCCTTCTTATTTAAAACCAGCAGAAGTCAATGAAGTCAATGAAGTCAGTGGTAGCAACTGGTTGAGGGCCAAGGGATTCTACAAGTGTGGAAGTTGTACAATGCACAAATATGCCCATCCAGACTGTGAAGCTTTTACTAGTCAGGGAGGACCAATGGTGTACATAGAAGATTTATGAATTGTAAAAATAAATTTGTTGTCTATGCGGCCATTTGCATTTGTCAGAAAATATATATTGGAAGTACCATTAGACAATTAAGGACACGCATTCGAGAACATATGCACAGAATCATTGACAGACAAAACACCAGTTAGAAGACAAAACTAAAATCAAATTCATTGGACTGCAGAAAGCGATTCCTGGGAAAAGAAGAGGGGGATCAGAAGCGGTTACTACGCCAGCCGAAGTCTTGACTAATTTGCAAGTTACGTAGTAGTATCATTGGATTAATTACAGATCATGTAATGAATGTGTTCCTATAACTGAAGAATGTTGATAAACGGCTTGGTCTGTATAATATGTGCTCATTTAACAATAATGCATTTGTCATCGTTTGGTTAGTCCTCGGCCGAATGGTCTGTAACTTAACCAGTAAAATTATGTTTCAAAATGTGGATACTAAATTTAAATATTAATGGAAGTCTGTGGGCAACGACACAGCAGTGCCCAGGTCAAGCAGAGATTTGATGATTGACAATGCCCAAATACTAGAAGAGTGGTTATATGATTTCAGAAATATTGATATGGTATTAGGATGTGATAATGGGAACTATTGAGACATCATTTCATTTTCTGAATGTTGTATGAATAACCAACACTGATTGAATGATGGTAAAATGGGCAGGTAAGTACCAGCAATTACCAAGCCACTATATACAAGGAATCAAACGAAATGGGACTAAATATAATCAAGTATGGAAGAATGTTTTGCATAACTGCATCGCAGATTGACTTAACATATGTGGATTCACAAGGTTAAACGTGATGTGGGAATTAGTGGTTATAACTCACAATCTAAAGCAGCCATTATATGATATTTATATGTAGCATAGACAGGAATAATTTGGCAAGTCTGGCCAACTCAGGGAGAATTAGCTGTCACTATTCCACTATCACTACATTTCCAGAATGTATAAGATTAGGAGGTCCATAGTTCTCATTGGTGATTTATGATGTATTCATATTAGAATCAATAAGTGATGTACCACATCCAAATGTATAAAATTTATTGGAGTCAATATGGGAAAGAGATTGACATTGTAGCACAATCATGGATTTGGCGAGATTATTACTGCGATCGCATATTTCGATTGCGGCAATAATTAGCTTTTGTTTACTAATGATAACCGGAAGTGATGTGACGCATCATGTACGCATGACATCACGCTGCTAACTTAAATATCATGAAAACAAAATGGCAGCCCTTAAATGCTGCAAATGAAGAAGACTCTTCCCTAAGCAAGGCAGTCATTGAAAGAAATACAGGTACGTTTTTTGATTTCTTTTTCATTTTGTCAAAAAAGGTAATCTATATTTGGTAATTTATATGCATTAGCCTTGGAATCATAAAAGAGTGACCTACTCCCTACAAGATATCGTATATAACCATTTTACTATTGGCGTCAATAAAACCAATATGTTCGGGGGTGACAGGTCTTATTAACCCAATTCTAATGAAACAGATAGATCAAAGGGAATCTGGTGGTTATATACGACACGTTGTGAGGAATTAATATTATATTACATGAGGTTATCCAACCAGCAATGTGGGGGGGGGTTTACAGGCAAATTAGCCTAATCAAAATATAATAAAGTTAATTGCAGAGAATACACTAATCAGAACATTTTGCTAAAGGCTTGAGATCAAACTGTTAATACTGTACAATAAGTATATTCAATTTTCATTTGTAATATTGTAGTGAACATAATTAAATGGATATTTAAGGGACATGACGGACATAAGCCACATTGATATTGGTGAGCAATTGGAAATCAAATGGTAGGTTTAAAAGTTATACATTAAGGAATTAACTAATCTAACAATCCATTCATTTTTGGTCGGACAGATATAGATTAAGGACCAGCACGAATTGGAATATGTAATGCAAGTAACTGCCGCGTACAGCACAAAATACAGGGTGAGTCCAATCAGGTATTGGGCACGCTGATGATAAACCAAGCTTGCCACCAAGCACTTTTCAAATGATGTTAACCAACAGTTCACAGGGCATAGACACAATCAGGTGATTTGCATGGGCTTACCTGGGTGCCCTTGTGATATAGTACTTTTGAATTTGGTGTTGGAGATCTCCCTTACGTAACTGCTCGTGTAAACCAAAGGTCTAATTATATCAAGGTAAAACCCTGCACAAGGGGTGTTTTTGGAAAGGTGGATCAGATAATGAGAACTATTACGATGAACAATAATGTTTCTGTTTTGCTTTCTCCCTTTGTAATTTGTTTTCTTTTGTGGTACTGAAAAATGTTGAATATAATGGATAACTGTATGTTTATGCAATGTTGCTATTTGGAATGTTAATTGTTGACATATATCTGTATAAAGTCAAAGGATATGACAAGAGAATGTTCCATTAAGAGTACACTAGTCTTGAGAAAGACCTAGGGGTCGAAACACGTGTTGACTAGAATTCTTTTAGGGCACACTGCACCGTTTTCTGATTATAGTGAGGAGCCTGAATTAAGAGCTATATTCTTTTGTATATATTTTTTTTTTATCTCAATGGAAATAAATTCCATCTAACATTATCATTGGAGCAGGGCAATCATTCCAGTTGAATGTGTACCCTAGTGGGTGGCCTCAATCCCATAGTCCCCTGGTCCTCTCCAATGCCTTCCTCCAATGTGAGTATGACACAGGCACAAGCTATTGTGCTGAATTTTGTGTTGTGTGTGCGATTACAAGTCCATTATTTTCAACATATCATTGCTGATCATGGTGTGGTTATGGTGTGGCCTATCATGCAGTGCCAATTTTGCATGGCTATTGTGCTCATCTGACTATATCATTACAGGCGCATTATTATTGGTCATGCTATGGGCTTGTATGCAGTGCCCTTTGTCTATTGCCATTGTCTGGAATTTTGTTAACACACCTATTACACCAAGCATTTCATTCCGAACATATGGTCCTTTGTCATTGCGTGCTCATGATTTAGGCATATATGCTTTACATTTTGTCTATGGCTATTCTGCTGAATTGTATTATGACCATGCAATTCTGAGTGCATTGTTGTTAAGTGTAGTCTGGTTGGTCATAGTGTGCTCTAGGTGTGTGCTCGCATGCTGGTACATTTATTAGGGGCATGTGAATATCTCAATGCAAAAACACGTTTTCTTCAGCATTCTTTTCTACATTAACATGTTTATTAAACTTCACCAAATGTGCTCTTAGTGTTCAGATCTGGCTGGATCAGTTGTCACTACATTTGGTTAATTTTCTTTTATCTATGTAAAGTGCCATGTAACCTTAACTGTAAAGTTGTGAATGATTCTGGAGCTATCCAGCAGTCATTGGTAATCTTTCAAAGAGCTGGACGTTGTTTTCTGTTGTTCATTTGGGATCTGGAATATATTATTTAGGCATGGCTTTTAGGCATTCGTTTTAGGGGTGATCTTTTAGGCATTGTAGAATATAATTCTAGTTTTTATTCCAACATCTTTAAAAGATCATCTTTATTTAAATGAAAAGGCATCCATGTAACCCTTGCTAGGGCTCCTTGTTTACATACTTGGTGACATAGTGTCTTGATTGAATGTGCACTCACTCACTTGTTGGTTCAGTCCAATAGCGCTACATGAGCGCTTACATTTCCTGTAAAATTTGCTAGCAGACTTTGAGGGAAGGGAAAATACTTTGGGGCATGGTGGAAATAAAAGTTTGCTGCGTCTTGATGATCGATGGCATTAGTTTCAGGGTGATTGCGTGTTTGACATAACACACCAACTGCTTGAATGGAGGAGGAATTAGCACTCTGTAAACTTTTTGGGATGAGCACTTAGACATGACTTGTTTTAAAAGCCCACCATAGTTGACACACACAAGCACTTGCATTTTTTTTCTCCATATCGTTCATATTTATTAGCACACTATAATGGCATTGTTTTGGGGTTAGGCTGGTTGATCAAATGTGAGCTCACACTTGCCTTGGTTGAGTGCAGTAGCTAGCTGACACACAAGCAGTTGAATTTCTCGTAAAATGTATTAAACACTTTGCATTAAGGGACGAATTCTTTGGGGTGTTTGAAGAAGAAGAATCCTTTCCAAACAATTCAAAAATGAACAATCGGCCAGTGTGCCCCAAAAACATTTCCTCCCTCTCTCAAGGTGTGCTAATTCATTTGACAAGGAATTCAAGTGCTCGTCGGCGTCACTAACAGTGCTCTACCAGTACTTATCACTACTTGTCAAATGTATTAGCTTACTTTGGTTCAAGGGGGAACATCCTTTGGCATGCTTGCTGATTGAAAGCACAACTTGGTTGAGTTGACAACCTCACGCTTTTGAATTTGCAATCAAGAGGAAAAGTCTTTGGTTTGTGGCTCACGCTCGACTTGTTTCCATGCAGTTGCTGGCACAGACAAGCACTTGAATTTCTTGACATATTTTAGCAGACTTTGTGAGAAGGGGAAACACCATTTGGACACCTGTTTGAACACTGGCTCACACACACCTTTGCTGAGCACAGTAGCCGACACAAACAAGCTCTTGAATTTCTTGTCAAATTGATTAGCATTCTAGGTGAAAGGCAAATATGTTTGTGGTGCGCTGGTTGGTTGAACGTGTGTTCATGCATGACTTGGTTGAGCGCAGTAGATGACACAAATGAGCACTTGGATTTCTCGTCAAATGTATTAGCACACTTTAAGCAAAGGAGCAATCTCTTTGTGGTGTGTGGCTTGATTGAACGTGCGCTCATGCAAGACTTGGTTGAGAGAAGTGGCTGATACAAATAAGCACATTCATTTCATGGGCACACCTTAGCGAAGTTGAAAAACTGCTTGGAAGTCATTGGAGGGCATTACAGTTTTGGTGGTATCCCACCAAAATGGTAATACAGTTTCCACCACTTGCAATGCTAGAATTACCGGCATATTCCAAGTGGTGGAAATGCTGGTAAATCCCCATTCAATGGAGTACCATAAGATTCCTTGGCACCATAGTAGAGCAACATGAATCAACCAGAAGTAGCACATCAACCATGGCTACCTGTATGCAGAGTGTTGAAACATCAGTGGAGGTGGCTCTGTGGGCTTCTAATGTCATCACTGGCTTAACTGCACCTGATGCACCTGACGCTTCACTACTTCCAACCCAAAGCACACCTTCACTAACATCTGAGTTTGGCACAAGTGGGAAGGAATCCCATTCTCAAATGTTGCAATAGACCAGGTTCCATGTCCAAGTTCTGTAGGAGTCTGTTGAGATGTCAGCAGAGGAGCTGCCCACTAAATATGTTTCAGAAGGATATGTTCTTAATAGAGGGGCTGGGAGCGGCACTACTCAGCAATAGCTCAAGTGCTGCAAGGTCATGGTTAATTATCCATTTAGAGATGCAAAATGTTTCGCAGTCTGACACTCCACTGTATCCCCCTCACCACTTCAACTCCTTTGCCCTATGAATCCAATTATGGCAATCATGGTGGTGATGACTCTGGGGAGTTTGAAGATGATGACCATCAAGATATTGACAAAAGTCCACCTTGTCAAAAGGAAAAGTGGAGAGAAATATATGAGAGCACTGATTCTGAATCCAATCCCAGATTAAGCAGCGACCCAGAGGTTCTGATGGAGGAGCAAACATTGTAGTGATGGTAAATGAAGGTGACTATTGTGGTGAGGAGGATTAAAATGATGTTGATGCCCCATAATGAAGTAACAAACCTGCAACATTTTGCATGTCTATGATTAAACAACGTAGCCAGGGGTAGGTAATGCATTGCCATGCTTGGACAAGCCACCATACCATGAAACCTGATTGTCACTCACACGCTTAATTTTGATGCACTCCCTCAAGGAGGGTGTGCATCGCTAATATTTACTCACTCCTGTAGGGAAAGGGATGACCACACAAATTCTGAAACACTCCTGCAGGGAAGAGGGTGCACACCTCATCTTTGTGGCCCTGCTGGAAGGAAGGTGGGTGGGTGCAAACACAATTGTTAATGCTCTACCACATGGAGGCACATACAGCCATACACACATTTTGCTACTGTGATGCAGAAAAAGGTGTGTGCATACATTTTCTAAATCACTTTTACAGGAAAGGAGTTGCACATATAAGTCTAATTTACTAGTGCAGGGAAGCATGCCAACACACCAATTTGGAGGCACTCCTTCAAGAAAGGGGGTACACAGACACATGTTGATGTGCTCCCACAGTGATTGGGGCACATACATAATTGCCAATGCACTTTCACAGGCAAGAGGGCACACATACAATTTCAAATCCACTCCTGCAGGGAAGGGGGTGCATACACAATTTCTAACATGCTTCCACAGGGAAGCAGGCACACACACAATTTCATATTCACTCGCATAGAGAAAGGAGTAGGCACACACACCATCTAATAACACTCCCCCTGGGAAGGGGGTGCACACACAATCTGTAACATACTCCTGCAGGGAAGTGGGACCACACACAAATTCCAATGGGCTGGTAAGGGGGGTGTGATACTTGAAATGCCTTTGGAGGGACAGGGCTTCCTGTCCTTGTCCTACCACTTCTCTGTGTGTGTTTTCTCTATGTTTTCTGCCACTGAGATCCTGCCTGGACCTATGTCAGTGCAGCTCTTCATTCTTATCTTTTGTTGAGCATCACCCATGGGATGACCTTATGGCATCCATGAGTAGGGGTACACCCTTGTACCCCTCATGTATGTTTTCGAGCATCTATGTGTTGCCCAGAGAGCAGGCTATGTGCTTGTGGCACATACATGCTTACTTGGCAGTGACTCTGAGTGTCCTCCATTTTTGGGAGATCCAGGCCATGCAATAGGAATCAATGGATTCCTGTTAGGAGGCAAGATGGTGCATGTGGTCTCTTTTTCTATTGCCTTTCACCTTGTTTCCCAAAGTCCTGGGAAGCCCTGAATCTTTCCCTTACTCCTGAATGGTTGTTTGGTGGAAATACCATAAATGACCTGGGGAAGCCTCCTGTCAGACTGACTGGAGCATTTGCAGGTGTTGTGGGTTCACGCTAGGGGTGGGACCTTTGTGAATGGAGTCTGAACTGAACTCACATTCTCTGTTGTGGGTGCGTGGTTTCTGTGTGTGTGACACAATGAATGAGACAGCCCTGACTGAAACTGACATGAATGCAGTGTAGTGTGCAGAAAGGCTGGGTTCTTGCCCCAATCCACATTACTTTGTTATGGGTGCCTTGGTTGAGTGATTGGCCTGAACGCCTGTGAGCCTGATTGGCTGCTTGCCTGCATGAATGCCCTACTGTGTGATTAGCTGACTGAGCCTGGCTCAGCCAGAGTGAATGAGGGACAGATGTGTATATCTGGGGACCTCTCACTTACCAATTTGTTCAGTAGCTGAAGTCAAAGCTTAGCAAGAAGAAGCTGCTCCTTGAAGCCCAGCTATGTCCTCAGCGCTCAGTGCTCCTTTGAAAGGACATCCTTGCAGTAAATACTGACCACCATTTCCCACCCATCGTGCGGTACTGTCGAACGCCCGTCGGTGGGTTTCCCGCCACCAGAAGCTATCGAAGTCGTCCCGAGGGTCCAGACTTGGCGAAAGTCCAAGTCCATTCCAGGGGTCGAGTCCAAGTTACCAGAAGCCGTCCAGAGGTCCGTGCTGCGGCTGCAGCACTGAAGAACCAAATGTCAGAAAACTGCGATATTCTGAAAGACTTTGGTATTTTTTTGTCTCGGACTCAACATCCCAGTGGTTCCTTCTTCCAAAGGGGGTCCATCCTGGGAGGGAATTGTCAAGTAAAGCTGAAAAACTGCCACTTCGCCTGCCAGGGCAACAAAGGTACTGTGATGAGGAAGAGCTTCTTCTAGCCTCAGGAGTCGTCAAGGTGTCCCAGATTTGTCTTGGCTCCTGTTCTCCTGTGGCCTCTGAGTTTCTTTTGGGTAGTAGAACCTTTTGAAAGAAAGCACAACGTTATTGAACAATATTAGACTGGGCTGTAAAAGACAATATTACTTATTCCCTAACGTTTCTATTACAGGTTGTCCTGGTGATGGGTTCCTCACTCAGAATTAATTGTCTAGTCTAAAGAAAGCATTTTGCCACTGTTCATAAATAACCTGCCCTTCTTTCCAATTATATGCTGGTTACACCTGATTTTAGAATTAACCTGCCACTTAAAACTGTCTGCAGTTAGTGCAGTTCTTACTGAATGTAAGTAGTATGTGGGACCAACTTGAGTGTATATATCTACGATTTTCTAAATAAGTATTCCATGTACAAAGTGTTATTATTTATATGTATATACTGTTAGTAGAAGTAGCAAACCTTATTTTATATAAAGAAGCTGTGTTATCACCTAACATAGTGTGTGGACATTCCTTTGTGGGGGCTTTGGGTAAACACTGTACTTAAGAACCAGTCTGCATCACCTCCTGAAAGCTTAAGCCTGGCTGCTAGCCATGTATACCAAATTGAGAGCCTTGCTGGGGTTGTTCTGTGCATTTACCGTACCATATAGGGGCAGAAGTACAGATACCCCCTCCAATCTTTACACAGTGCACACATCATTTCTAACACCTCACACAGGGAAGGGGGTGCATATTTAATTTCTGCTGCACATCAACAGGGAAAGGGGTGCATACACACATTTTGCCTGATTCGTACAGGGAAGGGGGCACACACAGAATTTTTGCCTGGCTTCTGAAGGGAAGGGGGGACAAACAAAAAGTTTACCTCACTCCAACAGGGACGGTGGCAAATGCCTAATTATTTTATGCACACGCCATAAGGAAGCAGGAGCACACACACAACATGAATGTCTCTCTCATGATACTTGAGTCCGAATAGAGAGAGGATGTTCTTGATTAACCCATTCTCAAGTCTGAGCTTATTACCTTAATGTGGTGAAACTCGTTGCAAAACATAACTTCCAAATCTCAGCAAGGCATACTACACTGCTTCTGGAGGTTCCGGTAAGAGGCAGAGCAAATGTATTTCAACAGAACTTGAGCAGCTGCCCTTAATTCCCCAAATCCCTAGGCAATTTCTCCTAGGCTGATGATACACAATGCTGTCTCTGCCTTTTCTCTATGTGACACTGACACCGCAATCAAAATATGCAGGCTTGGCATGGAAAGCATAGGAGAAAGAAGATGCCACACAGTTCCTTCAGCCAGCCCATCATATCTAAGCGAACTTCTAATGGTGATGTTGTTTCCCGTTAACCTTCCAGGTGCTTGCAACACAACCCTTGTCATCCTCCCTGTTACTGGTGGTGAGCTCTAAGGGACAGAGCACGGAGGATGCAAAGTCTCATAGTTTTGGATTATAGCATGGGACATCCACCCAGTGAATTGTTACCGATAGTGTACTCCTTCGTAGGAGTCTGCAAATGTCTACATGCCACTCCACAACATTAATCAGATTTGTTATCCTTTTTTAGATTGGGAAGAAGACTAGGCATATTCATATGGTCTCTCCCTAGACAAGAACACTGAGTAAAGCCTATCTAAAATAGGATTTAGAGAAAGTAAAATGCCTCAGTGAATGATTTATTCTGATCGAAAACAAAAGGCTTCCTGATTTCTGATTACGGTGCCTGCGTTTCAAATTTCTGCCCTCAATAGAATTGTTTCAACATTCAAAACATTACACCAAACCACACTGGACAAAGTTTAACATGTTTTTTTTGCTTTGCTTTTCTAAGTTTTTTAAGTTTTCAGATTATGATTGTTTTGTTTATTTATTTTTATTTATGAAGGAGGAAATGAAAACAACATAATCCTCCCAGTTCATCAAACAACATTAAATATTGGCAGTTCCCCTGTGAAAGGTCCAAACTGCCTTAGAACATTTGAAAGGACATCCTTTCAGTCACTGCTGACCACTTTTTCCTGCCGGAGCGAGCCCACAGTCGTGGGGTACTGTGGAACGTCCACTGGTGGATTTTCCGCCACTAGAAGCTATCAAAGTCGTCCAAAGGGTCCAGATTTGGTGAGGATCCGAGGCCCATTCCAGTGGTCGAGTCCAGGTTGCCAGAAGCCGTCCAGACGTCCATGCTGTGGCTGCAGCACCCCTGCAGTACCACACCATCAGCATTTCAAATGGAGTTGGGTGGTGTGTCGTAAAATGCTGAATCCCACTAGCTAATCTCTCCTTCTCCAACAATTTTCGCTGGCGAACAATGTGCCCACACAAAAGGCAGCATGTCCTGAGCTGGTGGGAAAGGTTGTCTTTGCCCTTACTATCTGGGTGAAGCACTCTGTAAACAATACACCCTGCTATGCTGCCTGGAAGGGTCTGGTTCTTTTGTCTGTGAGAACAACACCATCGCTGTGGGAACAGGACTCACTAGAGGGATAGGCTTTTGATAAGGGTGGTGTTGCTGTTTTCCAGTATCCTGTGAGTGGCTAACCTCCTCCTCATGACATGTTGTGGGTTGAGGTGGACATTGTGACATTAGAGAGCCACAGTATTCCGTAAAGGTTGGCTGAGGTCCGACTGATGGACACCAGGCACTGGGTGTAAAAAACAGTTTTAGCCTCAGTTGGTAAAAGCACCTCATGGAGAATGATGGCAAGGGGGTGCTTTTCCTTTCCCAATGCCCCTACAGATAGACTTCTTGGCCTACCTTGCATACTTATTTGCCTTATTGTCTCTTCCCCTTGACTCCTGCGCTACTGGCTGTGCTATCATTTCCTACACGCCCTGTCTTTTGCATGCAACTCGTCCCTTTATTCCTGTTAGGAAAGATTTTATAATTGTATGTAATTTTCCCTCCATGTGTCAACCCCCAAACTTTTTGCTGCTGTTTTAACACCATTTACTGACTTTGCCAGAGAAGCACAGCCTTCAGCTGCACTCCTCTGGGTTTTCGCTCACTTCTTATGGGGACACTGACATGCCCTTAAGACAGTCAGTAGTGGGAGACTTTGTTTCCCATAGACCTTTCCTCATGTTGCAGATTTTTTGCAACATGTAACGAGTGTGCAAAATAACTTACCTTACAGCACACTTGGGTCTCTAGTCATTTCCAAAGGCCCTAGAAACTCTCGCTGGACTTTTTATGACCTGAGCAGATGTGTCATGGACCGGACTGGTGGCAGCTATTGTTTTCTTATATTTTTAACCCTTTCTTGCCATGTTAGCCGCGTTTACCGCGTTTGGCACGAATAGGTGGCCTGGCTCCAAAATGGCCATGCCACAAGGTTCTTTGTCCTGTCCTTTGGCCATCTTGCCCCTTCACCTTCCCCAGGTCGAGTCGACCCGGGTCAGTCCTTATTTGCTCATGCACTTTCCCACGAAACCCAATGCTTTCGCGGGCTTCTGCATGCCTTGTGTGTGTGCCTCCAGGATGTGGGCTGGGATGTCTGTTCCCAATACACATCCTGGGTGCCAGAGAGTCTGGAGTATCCTGAATGCCTGGGACCACTGTGGTCCGTGATTGGTCCACGTATGAAGTGAGTGTTTGGGAGCAGATCTCCCATTGGGTCCTCTCCGTTTTGGCGCAAAGGGAACTTTGGATAAGAGGAGGCTGAAAATACCACTTCCATGTCGATCTCTTGAGTTCACACCGAACAAAGGATAAGGAGCCAAGTATCCTGCAACAACAAGCCGAGTCAAGGAACAGCTGGTGACCGCGCTGGAAGGTTTGGCACCCTGCACCCGCTGTCGTCCCATGGGACCCCTCTGCCTCTGATTGTCCTAGAAGGTCTGCGAAGATGCTTCAACCCATTGGAATAGTGGGATCAACTATTCTTGGCACCTTCATCAAACCCTGCAAGTAAGCCGCTTCGGAAGTGTCCCTGGGCCAAACAGTGGGCTGACCAGTTTACACAGGACCTTTGCTCTGTCGCCGCCACTGTTTCGAGGAGGCCCTCGAAACTTGGTTTACTGCTAGCTCTGTGTCCACGGCACCCTCACACCGAATTTCATACACTTGGCATTCCCAGGTCTGAAGTGAGACGAGTGTGCCCGGACCGGAGTAAACGCGGTTACCGTATTGCCCTGCTGAGGCAACGACCTGTGCAAGTTCACTGCATTTGTGACCCCCTTGCCCCTGAAACCTGCTGCAGTGGAATTGGGCTGATTCCTCCACCCTCAGCGGAGAAATCACAACTGTCCCATTTGGGAATCCTCGCTGCAACTCGGGAACTACACGGTGTTGAGACGTCCTGATTGTCGCATTCGAACCTGCCAGGGAAGTGGACTGTACTGGCGAAGTTTGGGTCTGCCTGTGTCGGGGAACAGTGAGTAATCCTTACCCCAACCGGTAGCCCCTAGCACAGGAGCTCATTTTTACACACAAGTGGCCCCTGAGGGCCCCTTTCCTTTCCACAGCTATTGTGAGATTGCGACTCCATTCCCCACTCTCAAACTGCTTCTGCCCTCAAGTGGAGGTGCTGCTTGAAGAGTGGGAACTTGTTATTCATTGCCTCATCAACCTTCCTGAGCTGCTAGAGACCCTTGAAGAGACCCTATTTTGTCCATTGGCACAAGCGCGTGCATGTACTATTGAGCACAAGGCTCCTCTCTTCGTAGGGCTTGGACTGCCTCTTAGTTAGGTGTATTCTTGATGTGGAACTGGGTCTAAAGATTACCTGCACTGCCTGTTTTCCTCCCCATCTAGGTGGTCAACATATTTTGTGCTGTTAACCCCTTATACCTCATTGGTCTTGTATATGTATTGTGTTGATTATGATATATTGGTTTATTCTAGTGTTACTGTGATTCTTTACTATGGTCTATGTTACAAAGGCCTTGTAATAAATGTGTCTATATTATTTTTTTTTAAACTTTATTTATTGATTGTGGTACACAGCATTGCAGCAGCACGATATGTCATAAATATCTACAACAGAGATGTTCAGTTCAGGTTCATAAAATAGTATACAGTATTTACAGATCTGACACATTTCTGGGCCCTGCTGGGCTGCTACTGGCCGAACCCAATTCACAAAGATACGCTCTGAACGGGGCCCAAATGTCCTTTGGTTTACTTGTATTGGGGAGTGACACCACATATCGTTCCTCGCATTCATTCACATACATTAGCTCTTTAAGGAAGTGGTTTACGTGTGGCGCCTGTGCACTCTTCCACTTCTGCAGAATGCATTTCTTGGCCACTACACATGTAATGTTGAAGAGCCTTCTGGTCACCTCAGAACTCTTGCCTATATCCCCGAATAGGTATTTCTGTGGCGTAAGGTCCGCCGGGACGTGTGTGACCTCTTCTAGGACTTCCGCTACCTCCCCCCAGAATCCGCATATATGTGGGCAACTCCAATACATGTGGAATGAGTCAGCTTGTTCAGTCCCACACTTTTGGCACCTACCAGGGCAATTTTGTGTAAATTTCGCACATTTTTGGGGGGTGTAATGTAACTTGTTCAAAACCTTAAATTGAATCAGCCGGAGGCCTGCATTCTTGGACACCCTCATGGTCAGTTCACAGTTTCTCGCCCAGGATTCGTCTGTTATGGTGATACCCAGGTCTGTTTCCCAGGAGGCTTTTATTGTGTTTACCGACGGAGTGTTAGCCTCTATAGCCATATATAGTCCAGAGACACTAGTTCATGACCGTGTGGACAAGGCCATGAGACATGGGTGCGGTGGGGGTTCGTCTGGGAACATTAGCCATCTAGCCTTGAAGGCCATTCTCATTCTGTGATATTGTGGAATCTTCAACTGGTCTCTCCCCATCCCTATTTTGAACTCTTCCAGTGTTATAAATCTACCGTTGGGGAAAATGTCTTTGATTTTAAATTCACCTTCTGGGTCCCATGTCTTCTAAAATCTAAATCGTATGAGGGTGATATGCCAGGGAAGTTCCAAAACGGGGCCTCCAAATAATATGGTGTTTCCAATTCGAGCCTATGGTAGATCTTGGACCATGCGTGTACTGTTGCACTGACTGGACCAAATGGGCATTAATCTTTGTGTTTGTCTTTAAAGATGACTGGCCTCAAGTCGGTTGGACCTGCTGCGTGTTTCTCTAAACATATGTGTGGTGAAGTGTCCTGGTCATCGTACCAATGTCTGACAAACTGGGCCTGTGCCACCAGGTAATATAATTCGAAGTTTGGGGCAGCGATGCCACCCTTATTGTAGGGTTCCACCATTTTCCCCCATTTCATTCTGGCCGCTCCCCCGCACCAGACAAACTCAACAACCATGGATCTGAGAGTATCGAAGAACTGTTTACCAGGCCACAGCGGGATATTAGTGAATATATATAATAGCTTTGGTAGAATAACCATTTTCAATATAGCCACCCGGCCGGAAAGCGAAATGGGGAGCTTAGCCCATAGACGGAGTTTGGTGGAAATCGTATTTAATAGTGAGTCATGGTTATCAGAGTACAGGGATGTCCTGTCTCCCGACACAATAATACCCATGTATCTTATTTTAGTAGGAGACCACTGTAAACCTTGTGTGTTGCTCGGGCACCTAGTGGAAGGGGTTAGGGGAAAGATTTTGGATTTGGAACAATTGGTTCTATATCCTGAGTATTCTGCAAACTCGTATATGGTTTCCATCGCTGGCCCCAGGTGCACGGCCGGCTCTCGGATATACAATAGAGTGTCATCTGCGTATAATGATATTGACTGGGTCAGGCCAGACATCTTTATACCTCTCTGTCCTTGGTGTTCCCTAATAGCTGCTGCGACCGGTTCCATCGTAAGGGCAAACAGTATGGGAGAGAACGGGCAACCCTGTCTCGTACCTCTTCCCAGTCCAAACCATTCAGACATGGTGCGGTTTGTAAGTACCCTGGCACCCGGGTTGGTATATAATAGCCTTAAGCATTTTTGAAAGTAGGGGCCTAGTCCAAATTTCTCTAGCACCATAAATAGATACATCCATCACACTGAATCAAATGCTTTTTCAGCTTCCAAGGATATGGCCACGGCCTGGGCTTCGGGTTTGATCTGGGCCATGACCCCAGACAGCCTTCGAAGATTCAGTGCCGTTGACCTAGTGAGAATAAATCTGCACTGGTCTGAGTGTAACAGCGTGGACATGTTGGGTAGGAGTCTCGGAGCTAGGATTTTAGCAAATATTTTTGCATCGCTATTTATTAAGGATAGGGGCCGGTAAGAGGACATCTAGTTCGGTGGACGTCTTGGCTTCAGGAGCACTGTTATTATGGCTTCTTTCATAGATGTAGGAAGAATTCCCAACTCCATGGCCTCCTCCCACACAGACAGCAATATCGGGGCCAACTCTAAGTGGAGCTCCTTATATAACTCGGCTCCCAGTCCATCCGAGCCGGGTGCTTTCTCATTGGCTAATGATTTTATTGGTTCCTTTATCTCGTCAATCGTTAGGGGCTGATCTAACAGTAGTTTATTCTCCATAGACAATGTTAGGAGTGTAATTTTATCTAAATAATCTCTGGTGGCAGTAGCTGATTTCAGGTCATGGTTATCATATAATTCTGAGTAAAAATGGGTAAATTCTCTATTTATGCCTTCCTCACTCGTGGTAACTGTGTCGCCCCCCCCTATTATGCTAGAAATCGATGTATGATGTCTCTCGGCCTTCAACAGGTTGGCTAGGGTTCGACCTGCCCTGTTCCCTTCGCCATATCGGCGTGCTCTGATTGGAGTTGCCATATATAGTAGTTCCCTAGTGGCTAGTTTATTAAACTCTTGTAGGTTACTGTTGATATCTGCCAGGATGCTGTCTTCATGTGTGGTTGTATATCTCGTTTCTAGCTCCCCCAGTCGTTTCTCCACTTCTGCCAGCTCCAGACTCGGTGTCATGCACTGAGGAATAGAACGAGTACTGTCTGGTATGCGGATGTAGCGTTCTCTAGGCATCCACCATTGTTACTTGTGATAGGATGTGTTGTAAGATAACGGATGCTCTTGTAGGGTTTCTGTGTTTAGAGGTGGAGTGGTCCAAAGCAATATGCAAGATGGTATTAGAGTCCCCTCCCCACAATATCTGCTCGCCCCCAGAGAGGCCCATCTCATGAACCACATTTGTATAAAAATCAGGGTCATCCACATTTGGTCCATAGGTATTCATCAATATTAGTTCTTCCCCAGCAATAATGCCCCACACTATGACATAGCGACCCTGAGAGTCTATTTTACTTTTCACAAATCGGAAAGCAACAGAGGAGTGTATTAGGGTGAGTACTCCTCTTGCCTGTGAAGAGTATTCAGTATAGAATCTGTGCTGCCCCCACCCTCTCAAGAGCTCAGTGTTGACTCTCTGGAGTGCATGTGTTTCTTGTAACATGATCAACTGGGGGTGGTGTCTGGTGACATATGCTCCCACCTTGCTCAACTTAGCGCGATTGTTTAGTCCCCGGATATTCCATGTGAGAAGTTTTAGTTTCAGCCCTTGACCCGTCGCACTAGTGTGTGCCATGTCTTCAAATGTTCAGTGCGTCTCTTGTTTTGCTGACTCTCGGAGGTGTTTCATGTGCTGCAGCGCGACCGCAATTTTTAACTTGTAGGACCCCTCCAACTGGATCCCAGGACCTCAAACCCCCACCCCCGTTCCCACATAGCTCAACGGAGCCAAATATCTTGTAACATTTTGGCCCCCGACCCACATCATCTCCCCCAACTTGATGATGCTGCCCTTCAATTTTCATTTCCTTAACTTGGTGGAACTCTCCTGAGGGTCGCCTGTTGTGTCCATCTGACTAGCCCCCGGTGGAGGCTCACGGCTCGATTAACCATAAGTCTTTGTTCAGGCCGTCCATGCTAATGTAGCTGTATTCTTGTGGCGGTAGGCAAGTGGCGTGCTTTTTCAAACTGTCTTGTCTCTCATCTCCCGGATGCGGTCTCACATTTTGATCGATTACTCGATGTCCGGGAGGCAGCGGGATAGAAGCTTCCACATACGCCATAGCTTCTGTGGGGTTTTTGAAGAAGTGGGCTCTTCCCCAGGTTGTATTCTCATTTTCGCCGGGAAGATGAGAGCATATGGTATGTTGCACATTCGCAGTTGCTTTTTAACCATTTCATAGCACCTTCTTTGTGTTTGTATATTTGCTGAGAAGTCCGGGTATATGTGGATTCTGTTTTGCTCATAGTGTAAGGTTCCCTTCTCTCGGGATAATCAAAGTATGGTATCTCTGTCCCTGTAGTTAAGGAGATGTGCGATTATGGTGCGGGGGGAGCCCCTGGCTTCGGAGGTGGTGCTAGGGTACGGTGGGCTCTCTCAATTAGAAAGTGTTCCAAAAATGAGTCAGCTCCTAGGATGTCTTTTAACAGATTTTACACCTGTCTTTCTATGGGTCCCTTACCAAAGGTTTCCGAAACTCTGACAATTTGGATGTTGTTTCTCCGAGATCTCGATTCGAGGTCTTCACACTTATTTTGGGTTTTATGCAGTTCCGTTTTGAGCTGAGCTATGTCACATCTATGTTGTGAGATTGCATCCTCGTTTGTGCATATTCTGTTCTCTGCTTCCGATATGCGTGCACTTTCTTTCTCGACTCGTGCTTTCAGGGATCCGATTGGCGCCACTTTATCATCCAACTTCACATTCACCGCCATGAAACCATTCTTCACCAGTGTTGCCAGGCGATCTAGCGGATCTCCCTCCTGTCTATCTGGTGCCTGTGGCGCCCCCCCGGCCGACCCGTGCGGCTGCCAACTGGTGAAGGTATCCATTGGGCCGGTCTTTTTCCCTCCCGTGCCCCTCTTCTCACTGCAGCCCATGTGTCGTAGCTTGCAATTTAAGGGTGGATGTGTTCTCCCACGTAGCACCACCAACGTGATTTCGCACAGGGGAACCGGGGGGGGGGGATTTCCCCTCACGCCCGTCCCCGCTCCGGATGTTTGCACGTGCACTGGGAGTAAGACTGCCACTTAATTAGCAATCAGATCCCTCCCAGGTTTACCCCCAAGTCTGTTTGGATTAGTGCCTCATCAAGGTGCTTAGTAACGTTCTTAGGATAGATGGGGTCTTGCCTGCGTGGGCTGCTTATTTGTGCCCAATATATTCAGGACGTGCTAGGATTGCGGGCAGTTGTTCGAACTTCAGGGCTTATATTAACCCAATATATCTTCTACGGGCTTTTTTTTTTTTCTTTAATTTTCCCCTTGTGATGGTGGCCGGGGCACCCCCCCCGGTTCCCGCCTCACTTACTTGGCGTGGGGGGTTGGTGTCCACTCTCCCCATGCTCCCGCAGCTCCAGCCCGCCCTCACCGCGGAGCCATGCGCGGCCGCTGCGTGGAGGCGTAGACACGGGGCAGGTCCCCTGTGGCAGCTGCAGCACCCCCAGCCGCACGCACGGCGGGCACGGCGCGCAGCCTCTGGCAATTTTCTCTCCCTCGGTCCTCTCCTGCCCACGTCTCCTGTCGCGGGTCTCGACGAGTGGCTGGCGATGGTATCGATGCCGCTCCGGGGCGAGGCGGCCACTCAGGCTTCCCCTCTGGCCTTAGAACGCCGAGGGCAATGTGGCGCCCCTCCCCCCAGCATGGCTTGAATCTGATGTTTTCGTGGAGCACCTGCGCAGCCACGCAGAGGCCTCCCAGCCGCTTAAAGCTTCGGTGGCGATATCTCGCCCGTCCAGCCCCAGATTTGTATAGTTTTTCGTGGGGATGTACCTGCATACCTCCGACACCTGATTTTTCCTTTTTTGTACTTCTGGAGCGGCGATGAAAGGATTTATTTGAGAAAAGGGTTGCTTCGAGCCAGAGCTCTCCCCTTAGGCAGCCATTTTTGATGTACGCAACAGCGCCACCTTCAAATGTGTCTATATTTTTAATATAACACCTGCCTAGAGTAATTTGTAGGTGTCCTTGCTTTGTATGCTCATTGAGGTCTTTCAGTCACCCTCACCCCTCCTGAGACTTAGTCTTGACCGCCTGCCATAGCTACCCTGATTGGTCTGGCTGGTCCAGAGGTTACCCTGTTCCAAGAAACTAGGCTGGCCTTCTGAACCTCTGCCCCTCCAGGTCAGAGTTCAGAAATCCTTCTGAACAAGTTGGTAGCAGCGGTGGGATGAGGACTGAAGGTATCCAGTGTTGCATACTAGTGAAGGCATTTCAAGTTATTTCTACCAGGACACATAGTGAATTTTTGTAGTATAACTGTAAAAAGGCCATAGTCCTATCTAACAGTATGGAAACAAGTACCTTGTTAACTTTAAATGCTTCTAAATCTGAAACATTGAGAAAGATGTGTACTGAGAGAGGTGTTTCCTAACAGGGCACAAAAGTAGAAATGGTCCAAAGAATCATGGACTGGCAAGAAGCTCAGCTTAGACCTATAGCTTCTGAGGACAGTGCAGAAGGAGGTGGGGCTGCTCTCACTGGTCGAACTGATAGTTCTGCTGCTGCACTTATCCACAGCAACCATGAGGACATGGAGGATGCAATGTCTAATGTTTCCTCTGCCAGTGCTGATGGGGAGGCCATACTTGAATTCAAGAAACAGGAACTGCTGTTTAGGCACAAGGAGCTTGAGTTCAATATGGCCAAACTAAAGATAGAGCAGGCAGAAAAACAAAAAGACAAGGGATCACCAGTTGGAACTGGCCAAGCTTCAAGTTGCCAATGGATCCAAGGGTCCCGGACATGGGTTTGGGGCCTCCTATCATCCAAGGTTTCCAATAGATCTGCTCAGTGTGTATGAGGAAAAGAATGACATTATGGACTGGCTGAATACATTTGAGTATGTATGTGAAGTTCAACAAGTTGACAGTGCTGATAGAATTGCCTGGTTACTTAGCAGACTGCCACATTCTGGCTTCAGTGCCATTATGGAAATGTCAAAAGCTGAGAGAGCAGATTTTACAATGTTGAAGCAAACTCTCATCTTAAAAATTGGAAAGACTCATGCCCAATACTTAAAAAGATTCAGAGAGTACAAGAAGAAAGAAGGTGGTACTTGGGTATCTTATGTAACTGAATCCTTAAAGAACTTAACTGGCTGTGTTGAAGGTTATAAGGTCTCTACCTTTGAAGGTATGATAGGTCTTGTCATGCTGGAACATATTTTTGCATCTTCTTCCCCTGAGCTTAAGAAGCATTTGGCAGATTCAAAGGAGATAGATCCTAAGAAGCTGGCCATTGCAGCAGATGTGTGGGTGTCACATAGAGTGTCCCATAAGGACAAGACTCATACTGGTAAGCAGGAGGAAGGGAACAAGTCCAAAGAAAGGGAGTGTGGGGAAACTGATAAATCTTCCTCCCATAAGGGCCACAAAAAGAAAAATATTGGTAAGACACAAGAGAACTCACGGGGTAGTGGAGGTCAGCCTCCAAAATAGAACTCTGGTTATAGTTAGCCTCCCTATGTAAACAGACTAAGTGGTTCTTGTTCTGCTTGTGGAGCAACTGACCACGTGAAGAGGGATCCCAGATGTAAGATCAAAACCTTGGGGGTCCACTCTGCTAATCCGGCCATCTCCTCCTATGAGGAAGAAGAGATTACAGGAACATCTTTCTCCTCAGACTCCTTCCCCAGTGGGATAGAAGCTGAGGTCAGTTTCCCTGGGTTCCTGGGAGCCTAAAGTCTCAGAGGCTTATGCTAGGATTCCAGATAACACCAAGCACTACTTTAAAGACAGTGTGCTGATCAATGGAGTAGATACTCCAGCTCTTAGGGATAGTGGGTGCAATCGAACTGTAGTGGATTCTACCTTGGTAGACCCAGAGGAAGTTGCCAGAGCTACTGTGATGCCCACTAAGTTGGCTGATGGCCTACCTCATGTTCCCAGTAATACCTCTAAATCTTACTATCAATGGTACAGCAGTCAGGATTCCAGTGAGCATACAGAGGAGTGTCCCAGGAAAGGTCTTGTTGGGCAATGATCTCAGGGCTTTATGGCTTGTGGGAGACACTGCTGACAGACCCTGCACAAGGTCTCAAACTAGGGCAGCATTGGCCAAGACCAATGCCCTGCCCCAGCCAAAGGGGAAACCGAAGGCTAAAGGAGTCAGAATATCAAGAAGAGGAAAATAAAATATTCCCCCTAACTCACCTGCCACTGAGGTGGAGGTAGTTGGTCAATCACCAGGACCTACCGAGGAGGTGGATATGCCTGAAGTATTTCACCCCAATGACCATCCTGAACTAAAAGATTTATTAGTAGAAGGTGGTCCTGACAGGGAAGAATTCAGGAAAGGCCAACGTGAGTGCCCATCTCTGGAAGGCCTAAGGAGGCAGGCCTGCTCCCAGCTTGAGGGTGAACCTCCTGGGAAGCATCGGATTTATTGGGAAGGTGGGCTCCTGTATAGTGAGCCTACAGAGTCTACAGAAGGAGACCATAGGGGGTTGGTGGTTCCCCTTGCTGTAAGACCCTTCCTCCTGCAGCTGATGCATGAAGTGCCCCTTGCTGGTCACCTTGGAATTAAGCGGACCAAGCAAAGGTTATCCATGCACTTCTACTGGCCCAAGATGGGGGTGCGAGTAGAAAGTCACTGCAGGAGTTGTGCCTCCTGCCAGTTATCTGGTAAGAGTGGTTCATCAATCCAAGCTCCATTGGTACCACTTCCAGTGGTGGGGTACCATTTGAGAGGGTAGGGCTCAACATTGTTGGTCCCCTTGACCCTCAAACACCCTCAGGCAATAGGATTATCCTGGTGCTGGTCGACCATGCCACCAGGTATCCTGAGGCCATCCCATTAAAAACTGTGACTGCCAAGTCAGTTGCAAAAGCTTTACTTGGCATCTTTACTAGGGTTGGCTTCCCTAAAGAAGTTGTGCCTGACAGAGGCAGCAACTTTATGTTGAAGTATATGCAGCCTATGTGGAAGGAATGTGGGGTCACCTATAAGTTTTCCTCCGCATACCACCCCCAGACCAATGGTCTGGTGGAAAGTTTTAACAGGACCTTGAAAAGTAAGATTGGGGCTCTGAAAGACCTCAAAGAAGAAAATGGGATCTTCTATTACCAAGCTTACTGTTTGCCTACAGAGAGGTACCACAAGAAGGTGTTGGCTTCAGCCCCTTTGAACTTCTGTGTGGTCACCCTGTAAGGGGACCCTTAGCCATAGTCAAGGAGGGATGGGAGATGCCCACTCCCCCCATTACTACCAATGTAGTAGACTATGTGCTGGGGCTCAGAAAAAGGATGGTACTCTTGATGGGTCTGGCTAGTGACAAGTTGAAGGCAGGACAAGCTCTGGTGAAACATTGGTATGACCAGAAAGTTTCCCTCATCAACTTCACAACTGGTCAAAAAGTCCTGATCATGAATCCCATAAGGCCTAGGGCTTTAAAAGATAAATGGTCAGGTCCTTACACAGTGGTGGAGTCACTGGGTGAGGTTAACTATTTAGTGGACCTTGGAAGGCCTGGACAGGCTCCAAAAGTGTTCCATCTAAATAGGCTGAAGCCTTTCATCCCAAGAGATGAAATCGCAGCACTGCTAGTGTCTTCAGATGTTGAGGAAGAGGAGTCAAAACCTCGCCCTGACTTATTCCAAAGCAGTCCTTCAGATAGCTCCATTGAGGGTGTCCGAGTGGCCCCTCACCTGACTTCTGATCAGCAGGCTGAGGTGAAAGGTTTGCTTAGGGAATTTGTCCCCCCTGTTTTCACAGTCCGCTGGTTTGACACCTTGGTGCCAACATAACATAGACACAGGAGACAGTGTACCTACCAAAAGTAGGGGATATAGAATGTCAGACAAAGTAAGTTCTTACATTAAGACAGAGGTCAACAAAATGTTGGATCTTGGGGTGATTGAACCCTCCAGTAGTCCTTGGTCCAGCCCTGTGGTTTTGGTTCCAAAGGCAGGTACTTCTGAATTGAGGTTCTGTGTGGATTACAGGGCTCTGAATGCTGTCACCAAGACAGATGCACACCCCTTGCCTAGAACAGATGAGCTAGTTGATACCTTGGGTGCCTCTAAGTACCTCAGCATGTTTGACCTCACTGCGGGCTATTGGCAAATAGCCCTTGCAGAACATGCCAAGGAGAAGTCAGCTTTCTCAACTCCACAGGGTCTTTACCAGTTCAGGGTAATGCCTTTTGGGTTGAAGAATGCACCTGCCACTTTCCAGAGGCTTGTGAATCATGTGTTGAATGGATTGGATGAATTCTGTCTTGCATATCTGGAAGATATAGCAGTTTTCAGTGCCACCTGGGAAGACCATGTGAAACACCTTGGGATTGTGTTACAGGCTCTTCAGAAGGCCCACTTGACCATAAACGCCAGTACGTACCAGATTAGACAAGGATCAGTGGTCTACCTTGGACATTAAGTAGGTGGAGGGAGGATACAGCCTCTACCCAGTAAAGTACAAGCAGTACAAGACTGGCCTACCCTCACTACACAGACCCAAGTGAGATCTTTTTTAGGACTCACTGGGTATTACCGACATTTCATGGCAGACTATGGTACCATAGCTGCCCCTCTGACTGCTCTCACTACTCCAAAGAAACCCAAGAAGGTAACTTGGACTGAAGAGTGTGAGAAGGGCTTCAATGGCTTAAAAGACTCCTTGTGCCAGGCCCCTGTTCTCAGGGCCCCTGATTACCAAAGACCTTTTATTGTGCAGACAGATGCCTCTGACACTGGGATAGGAGCTGTACTATCACAAGTAGATGAGAAGGGTAAGGAACACCCTATTGGCTTCATTAGTCGCCAATTTAAGGACAGAGAGCTCAGATGGTCCACAGTAGAGAAAGAATGTTTCTCTGTTGTGTGGGCCCTAAGGAAGCTGAGGCCCTACCTCTATGGGACCCACTTCACTGTGCAAACTGACCATAAGCCCTTAAAGTGGCTAATGAACATGAAGAGAGAGAATCCAAAGTTGCTTAGGTGGTCCACAAGTCTGCAAGGCTTTGACTTCACTATAGAGCATAGGCCAGGTGTACAACATAGCAATGCTGATGGGTTGTCCAGAATGTTTAACCGACCTGAACAAGAAACTCATCCAGGGGTGGATTAGTTCCCCCTGTCCTTAGTCTGGGGGGGGAGGGGTGAGTGTTAGGAAATATTTCATAATTGTATGTAATTTTTCCTCCATGTGTCAACCCCCAAACTTTTTGCTGCAGTTTTAACACCATTGACTGACTTTGCCAGAGAAGCACAGCCCTCAGCTGCACTCCTCTGGGCTTTCGCTCACTTCTTATGGGGAAACTGACATGCCCTTAAGACAGTCGGTAATGGGAGACTTTGTTTCCCATAGTCCTTTCCTCATGTTGCAGCTTGTTTGCAACATGTAACGAGTGTGCAATGTAACTTACCTTACAGCACACTTGGGTCTCTAGTCCTTTCCAAAGGCCCTAGAAACGCTCGCTGGACTTTTTATGAACTGAGCAGATGTGTCATGGACTGGACTGGTGGCAGCTATTGTTTTCTTATATTTTTAACCCTTTCTTGCCATGTTAGCCGCGTTTACCGCGTTTGGCACGAATAGGTGGCCTGGCTCCAAAATGGCCATGCCACAAGGTTCTTTGTCCTGTCCTTTGGCCATCTTGCCCCTTCACCTTCCCCATGTCGAGTCATTATTTGGTCATGCACTTGCCCACGAAACCCAATGCTTTTGCGGGCTTCTGCATGTCTTGTGTGTGTGCCTCCAGGATGTGGGCTGGGATGTCTGTTCCCAATACACATCCTGGGTGCCAGAGAGTCTGGAGTGTCCTGAATGCCTGGGACCACCGTGGTCTGTGATTGGTCCACGTATGAAGTGAGTGTTTGGGAGCAGATCTCCCATTGGGTCCTCTCCGTTTTGGCGCGAAGGGAACTTTGGATAAGAGGAGGCTCAAAACACCACTACCATGTCGATCTCCTGAGTTCACACCGAACAAAGGATAAGGAGCCAAGTATCCTGCAACAAGAAGCCGAGTCAAGGAACCGCTGGTGACCCACTGGAAGGTTTGGCACCCTGCGCCCGCTGTCGTACCCTGAGACTCCTCTGCCTCTGATCGTCCTAGAAGGCCTGCAAAGATGATTTGACCCATTGGAACAGTGGGATCAACTATTGTCGGCACCTTCATCAAACCCTGCAAGTAAGCCTCTTCGGAAGTGTCCCTGGGCCAAACAGTGGGCGGACCAGCTTACACAGGACCTTTGGTCTGTTGCCGCCGCTGTTTTGAGGACACCCTCAAAACTTGTTATACTGCTAGCTCTGTGTCCATGGCACCCTCAGACCGAATTTCGTACAATTAGCATTCCCAGGTCTGAAGTGAGACGAGTGCGCCCGGACCGGAGTAAACACAGTTACCGTGTTGCCCTGCTGAGGCAACGACCTGTGCAAGTTCGCAGCATTTGTGACCTCCTTGCCCCTGAAACCTGCTGCAGTGGAATTGGGCTGATTCCTCCACCCTCAGCGGAGAAATCGCCACTGTCTCATTTGGGAATCCTCGCTGCAACTCGGGAACTACACGGTGTGGAGACGTCCTGACTGTCGCATTTGAACCTGCCAGGGAAGTGGACTGTACTGGCGAAGTTTGGGACTGCCTGCGTCGGGGACCGGTGAGTAATCCTTACCCCAACCAGTGGCCCCTAGCGCAGGAGCCCATTTTTATGTACAAGTGGCTCCTGAGGACCCCTTTCCTTTCCACAGCTATTGCGAGATAGCGACTCCATTCCGCACTCTCAATCTGACTCTGCCCTCAAGTGGAGGTCCTGCTTGAATAGTGGGAACGTGTTCTTCATTGCCTCATCCACCTTCCTGAGCTACTAGAGACCCTTGAAGAGACCCTATTTTGTCCATTGGCACAAGCGCGTGCATGTACTATTGAGCATAAGGCTCCTCTCTTCGTAGGGCTTGGACGGCCTCTTAGTTAGGTGTATTCTTGATGTGGAACTGGGTCTAAAGATTACCTGCACTGCCTGTTTTCCTCCCCATCTAGGTGGTCAACATATTTTGTGCTGTTAACCCCTTAGAGCCCATTGATCTTGTATATATACTGGCCCTCATTACGAGGTTGGAGGTAGCCATGGCGCTATTAGAAAGCAGCATTCACAATTACAATTAACTGCTGCCCAACATGCTTGCATGCTGGGCATCGTTTAATTTTTATTGTGTACACTGCAAACCATGCCAGCATGGTAAGCAGTGTTCACAATTACAAATAAATGCTGTCTGACATGCGAGTATGTCGGTCAGCATTTATCTGTAATTTTAAAAGCTGCCTGCCATGCGTGTATTGCAGGCAGTATTTACAATGGATCCCTATAGGGTCAGCCTGCTTTATGCTGGTGTTTAAAGCTTGCAGACTCCATAGGAATTGCCAGCATTTGCGCTGGCATGAAAATCCATGATGGTGCAAATGATGGAGTATTTGTATGGTGGAGAGGAAGGGAGGCGGCGGAAACACAAGTTGCATTCCATCCCTCCTCTCTGCCATACAAATGCAAAAAAAATGTTCATGGCATGAAAGGAAGTCGTTAAAGCCTTACTCAAGGCTTTTAAAGATATCATGGATTCGGGTTCCACCCATTTCTTAGATTCACGTTGTAATTTTCCATGCAATGAGGTTGAGCCACCATACAGTTGACAGACCCCATGCTTTTTATGATCTCATAAGGACCTCTCTACTGTGCCTGCCAGCATCTTATTGTCACTTGTGGGAAGGCAGACCAATACTTTGTCTCCGAGACCGAACGATCTTACTCGGGCCTGTAGGTTGTAGTATCTTTGGTTTGTTGTACTTATCTCAGAGGTTGTTTGACCAATTCACTGAGATTGAAGATCGTCTTTTAGTTTTGACACATGCTTGCTTAAGGTTATCCTCTCGGGTTGCTCCCATTCCTCTCTGACCATATCCATGAGAATCTATGGCTGTCTACAAAAAAGAAACACAAAGGATGAAAAGCCTGTCGGGGATTGAGTTGTGTCTCGGAGCACTATCAATAGCAATGGCTGCGCTTGTTCCCATTGGTTTCCTTCGGGGTTCGGTTATCCTCAAGAGCATTTGTTTGATCGTTCAGTTGTACCGTTCCATGAGCCCATCTGTTTATGGATGGTACACTGACATTCTCATCTTCTTTATTTGTAGTTGTTGACATGGTTGCTTCATTACGGTGGAAATGAAATTGTCACCTTCATCAATTATTATTTCTTCTGCTGTCCCTACTCATGCAAAAAAGGAATAAGCAGGTTGCATATTTGCATTGTTGATGTTCCTTTGCATGGGGAAAGCTTTGGGATGCCTAGTGGCGTAGTCCACTATAACCAATATTTACTTGTATCCTTGACAAACTCGTATAGCGGCCCTGAAATGGTAAATGTTACTGTTATTAGTGACATCCTTTGTAGGGGTGCCCTGGCAGCCAGGTTCCCACTCAAAGGTTGTCAGGTGGTGCAGGCTGCACCGTATCATGAGACGTGTCTGTATATGCAGGGCCAATAAAACCTTTTCATCAGGTTGGTTGGAGTTCATTGCGTTGCCATATGTCCGCCCGCTTATTGGCCATGAGCCAAATGAAACAGCGCTTCTTGATGTTGAATGGGTACCAACAGCTGTTCTCTTTCAGTTACTCCTCTCTTGAGAACAGGTCTTCCCTTGACCATTCAGTGTCTCTTCCTTCAATCAGGTTGGAGAACTGTGGTAAATCTGCCCATAACACAACCGGAGCAGGAAGGGTGGGCAGAAGGGCAGCTCAGACCCCCAATTATTTATTCTTGAATCATAAATTCACTACTTTGGAAGGTTATTCTCTCTCATCCCCATGAACACATTTTATTTGTATGGGTGTAATCGGGTCCCTATCCTGGGTACTTACATGTGATACCAGAGCTGGTGACTGGCTTCCGCTGTCAACCAAGGCATACGTTGGTAAGTCATCTACATGGACGTCCACTATATAGGGATATTGAGGTCGGCCATACTGTTGCATTACTCCAGCCTCCATCGGCTCGGAAAAGTTCCTCCTCGGACACACACGAGAAATGTGTCCCCATATCCCTCATTTGAAACACTGGGGTTGTCAGATTAACCCCGGGTTTCAGTGCGGAGGACTCTTTCCTCAGGTATTTTCCATCGGGTCGGGTGGTCTGATGCCCAATTGCCCTGGTTCTGGTGATGCCTTTGCAGGGTTAAGGGTCCTGAGAAACTTTTATATCTGCCCTTCTTATAGCTGGAGGCTATATTTATTGCCTCTGCTAGATGGGGGTGGTGATGTTGCAGTACCCATCGTTTCACAGGATTGGGTAAGGCCTCAAGGAATTGCTCCAATATGACTTTTTTGGTCAGCCTGGCCAAAGTAGTATTCGTGAGTTGCAGTAATTTCTCAGCCATAATCCTTCACTTTGCAGTACAGCTGTCAGGGCATTTTTCCAGGCCCCAGTTTGGTTTCCCTGAACTTCTGTTTGTAAGCTTCTTCACCGAAGCCCAATCTTTCCAGTTTAGCACATTTAAGTTCCACACAAGGGTTGTGCGCCATGGTGTTCACCACTTGGTATGTCCCTTACATTGGACCGGTGAGTAATGCGTCTATACATTGACCCCATTTATCTGGAGGTCACTGTGCAGTCTGGGTGATACGCTTGAAGCTGGTAAAGAAATAAACTGTGTCGTCGCCTTCATGGTACTTTTCAGCACCAAAGAGGGCACCACTAGGTGTGCTCTCAATGTCATTACTAAACTGGACAACTGCAGAAGGGATTCCTGATGTTTTTCTTGGGCAGTTGTCTGCTGGTTCCCCTGGACTTGTATCACTTGCTGGAACATCTGGCAATCAGCCTGGGCTTGTTGGCTCTGAACTTGTATCAGCTGTTGGAGCTGTTGTTGTCCATCCAATAGAATCTTCAAAAGCCCCTCCATAGCATCCTCTATCCCACTTCTGACACCACTTTGTGAGATAGAGACAACAAAACACCAAAGAGTATTAGAGAAAGATATATTGGGCCTCATTACAAGTGAGGCAGATCGGGTTCACGGGACCCGCTAAAGGAGGCGGACCCGTTAAACCCGTTCTGCCTCATTACAAGCTCCCCTCGCGGCACCCGGTAAGTAATGCCTGGTCAAACCAGGCGTCCTTACCGGGTCCCGCGAGGGGACGAGGGAGCAAACAACGGGTTGCTCGTAATCGGCCCGTTGTTTGCTCCCTCCCCCATTCCCATTCAGCCCTATGGGGGCTGAAATGGGAATGGGGAAGGTCTGGGCCCGGGTTCCTGGAGGGAGGAATTACCGGGCCCTCCGAACTCGGAATGGCCCGGTAATTCCCCATTCTGGGAACCCGGACCCGATTTTGGTGGCAGCCAATGCCGCCAAAATCGTAATGAGGCCCATTATCTTGTACAATAGATGCTTTTTTTTTGTCTGTGAAGAAATCAGGTTCCTTCACCTCTTCTTCTTGCTTCTGGGTATAGGTCCTCTACCAGATATCAACCTCTCTCCTCTCTTGATTCTCTTCTCCTAGTCTCCAGCAAATCTGTATGCCCACTCCTGAGAGGAGGCTTCTCCTGACCTTCCTTCCTCCTGGCTAGAAGAAAATGAGATACACTCCCAGTCAGGCACTGTCCTAGTTTTATAGATAGGCCCTTTTGAACCCACCAATCCCTTGGTTCTCATTTAAAGGGTCCAAGCTGCCATCCAATCCTTTCCCAAAGATTCTGCCCTCTTTCCGTGTCTCTCTTGGTTCAATGCAGCATTGCCTGCGTGTGAGTCGGCCATTCCTATGGTCTGGCTGTACCTGGATCCGTCACCAGCAGGTCATCCTGGCGTGAAGGCTTCCATCCTCTCTCCACTGACTCTGGGGCTGACTTGCGATATTACCGGGTCTGTAGCTGACCTTCAGGGTGGCTGTTGATAACCTGGGTCTTTGACTACCATGGCACCATGCTGCCATTTTCTGCTTTCGCCACTGTCTGCAGCGACAGAATCTGACTCTGCATCCCTGGTGTTCACCACCCCCTGTAGATATCCTGCCACCTGGGTAAGAAGGGGTGTGGGTGTTTCGGGAGTCTCTCTCTTCTCGGACCTGTCACAATGACATATTCATGGGACATATTTACATACACTGGATTTTAAGTGGGTGTTTACCTTGGTTATTCTGAAAACCTGGCTGGTTGTTGTCCCTGAGAAATTTTAGTGATTGTAGCGTGCCAACGCACATTTTGTCCCCTTCAACTTCAAACCCCTTCACCAATACCTTCATTCCTTTTTAACTTTAAAACTTGCATTATCACTGATTTTTTGCCTTGATATATCTGTGTTTTCATTAAAGTACTTTGTAATTCGGTCCAATACATGCATGCCGGACTGGTCTACCCCAGCCAAAGTATAACTTGATAGTGTCTTAGGAGCAACTTGTTAACGAGCAATCACAATTTTGCTATTATTGCCACTCATTTTAGATTCCATGCATTAAGAACAACGTTTTTAGAATGAGTACTTCTAGTATGGAAGAAAAATTTAATCTCTAAGTGTTAAAGATGCTTTTTCTGCTCACATGAAATTTAGGCAGGAACAGCTTGTGCTGATATTTTTCACTGCAAATTCTGTGATGTGAGAAAGGTGGGAGGTGAATCCTGGCTATCAGCCAGCTCCGATGGAGACACAGATGGAAGGAAACCCGAACGAGAGAAAGAAAAAAACAGCGAGGTGAGGTAGCATGCTAGGATGCAAGCCAGGGACAGCTTGTTAAGAGAGACACGCAGGAGGGAAGACTGACCCAAGGCCTCGTCCTTACTTAGAAGGAAACGTTAGTCCCATTTGATGCCTGGTCTTTCGCCACACATTGCTATTTTGGAATGCCTGCCGCTTTGGTGCTCATTAAGCAGACAGGCTGTCCTCTAGCCTGGCCCGTGACAGTCCGCTACGCATTTCCAAGGACGCCTCCCTGTTCTTAACACACGCAATTTCTGTTCTTCGTATAATTTTGAATCACGGTTGCGCTGGCCCTACCCAACACTTCATACCGATGCGGTTCCATCTCCCACCTCTTTCGGGAGTTCAAGTTTGGGTGTTTTAAATGCTTTGAGCTAGATTATGAAAAAGCAGTGCAAATGTAAGGATGGCAGGGAACAGGGGTGTTCCCAGGTCTGGAAAAGATCCGGGGCTACGCTATTGTCGGGACTGTAGGGACTCGGGGCTAGCTAGCCTTTTGGTTGTTGCCCCTGAGCTTCTATCTGGGGCTACAACCAAAAGACCCGGGGCTATAGTCCCCTCAGCCACCCCCTAGCAACGCCTCTGGCAGGGAATGACCTCGTTTCATTTGCGCTGCTTTCAGAAATGCTCAGGTCACCTTACAAACATTATTTATTTATTTGCATTTTTAAAGCGCTCACACAGCCCGCGGGCATCAAGGCGCTGTTACAGGTTTTGTTTTTGGATGCATACTTCTTTTTTTGTCTTAGTTGCATATTTATAACGCTCTTAAATACCCAGAGGTTTCTAAGTGCGGACCAAGGGATCGAACCTGTGTGGCTTCATGTCATCTTGCTTCAAATGCGAGCACGTTGCTATCCTCCCATGTCATCTTGCTTCAAAGGCGAGCACGTTGCTTTCCTCCCGGGACATTAGTAATGTATGACAGGCCCCTAACAACCATGTGGTTGCTGGAAGCGCATTGCACCGAGATGGGCCATAAACGGTCCATCATGGTGAAATGACCCAAAAAAAAATTATCAATGCTAGCGTGACAGCCACAGGTTAACCTGTGACGCTTAAAAATAAAATCATGAGAGGGTCAGACATGAGTGTGTCATGCTTTCCGCCTCCCCTGCTCCTGTATAAAAAGGCACTGAGGGACAGCCCTCGTTTCTGGGCATTTAAAAGCACATCCCATTTGTGAATTTGGGATGCACTTTAAAAAACGACCCCTTATTTGTGCAAATGCACAAAGGGGGAAATAGGACATCTGAATTAGCCCATCTAAGATGCCCTCATTCAGATGCCCTGATTCAGATGCCCTGATTCAGATACCCTCCTTCAGATGCCCTCATTCAGATGCCCTGATTCAGATGACCTGATTCACATACCCTCCTTCAGATGCCCTCATTCAGTTGCTCTTTGTGAATTGAGGAGATGGTGAGGGTCCAAGGTGTTCCCTAGATACTCATAACAGGGTCTTGATGTTCCTCCTGAACTGCAAGTAGCTCCATATCTGCAAAGCATTAAAAGTACTGATTTTTGACCCATGCAAAGAAAGACATGCTGAAGCATGTATCAAGTATAGGAAAGTTTCAGACATTTTTGTGAAGGTTTTTGCAAGAAAATTGTTATCTTTTGCTGGTATTAAGAAGGCAAAGGCATCCACTGTTCGAGTGGCCATACTAGGAGAATGTTCCACACTCAACACAGAAGCACATACGGCCAAACTCACAACAAAATGGGAACATTCTATTCAAAATAATCAAAGAGAGTGGATCAAGAAGGGTGAGTCTTCTTAGGACACTGGGTCTCATTACAAGGTTGGAGGTAGCCTTGCCGGTAAAACCAGCAAGGCTACCCCCAAACTTGCAAGAATGTCCAGCACCTGCGAATGGGCAATTACTGGGATATTCCAGCCCCGCCAGACCCGGTAATTGCCCTTTCGCGGATGCCGGAATTGGGTGATCCCCATTTGAGTTCTATAGGGCTCAATGGGAATGGGGATGACTGTAGCACCGGCACTGTCCATAACGGTGCCTGTGCTACAGGCATACAGTGCTCGCGGGTGCCTTTCATTCCGCCAGGTCAAACCTGGCGGAATGAAAGGCACCCGCGAGCACAACTCAGAGTTTGCCAGTCCGATACAACGGTACCGGTAAGCTTACCGGTACCGTTGTATCGGGACAGGAAAACTCATAATGAGGCCCACTGTCATCTGGGGGATAGCTCTTAGGGTGTCTATGTGCATTGTTCTCCCCTGTCCTGACTGCAGTTCTTGGAACGTCGAGACAAATGGAGATAAACTGGCAAGACGGACCCTTTTCAGGCACTAGAAATGGGATGGGGGTGATAACATACAGTTGGGGCGTTTCGGGAGTTTAGGAGTTTTGAGCTTACCTGAAACATGTGAGTCGCTCCCGCGAAGGAACAGGTGTCAATGTGTCACTAAGCTTTGTTCGGAGTGCTCCTGATGCTGTATGAATCGCTATCAACCCCCTCAGACTGCACTGTTCGCAGTCATCTGACTGTTTATTTTTCTTCCATTTTTAACATCAGACCAAGACCAATGTCCACAGTTATCAGTGCGTTTCTGTTTCACCGCAACAGGATATACTAAATGGCTCCCCTTTCTGCTTGCCCTTAATGTTCCACTGTTTGAGAGCTTTCTGAAATTGCATGCCCCCCCACGCCTCCCACCTGACCAAGAGGTTCATTTACCCTTAAAAATCATTTGACTGTTGCGTTTTTCACCCTTCCATGGATCTTCTCTGGAGACCATCCACAGTCCCCCTCTTTATTCCACTCTATCCTCTCCGTCCTTTTTCCAGGAAGAGCTTTTCTTGCCCAACCCAACGGGCACCCATCCGGCCACACACACCCCTTGCTGTTGCGAGCATGATCTATGCATACTGCTGTCCAATCACCTCCCAGCCTGCTTTAGTTATGTATGTTGCGGGCCCTACCCAACATTCAAGGACATCATTGAACTGTTTCTTGTATCAGCATTTTGTTGCAGTTTGCTTTCAAATTGGAGACAAGCCATCAAAGATTCTATGCAATGATAAGTAGGAATTCTGCTGAGATGTAATTACTGTTAGGCAGCAAGCACTGAGCCCAGGGTCTGCTCAGATGCCAGCAGGCTGATGTTGTGGATTCTGGCCGCCTCATCCCTCCATTTCCTCCCACTGGCACTCAGAACACCTAATAAGGCATCTATTTGTGGTCCATTCCGTCATTTCGTTTTCCCATCTCCACCATTTTAGCCCCAAAATCCCAATCTCTTACCATCACATATTCCTAATGAAGTTAGTCTGGGCTCTCTTCCACCTCATGCATCTTCTTGCAGGTCCCATTGGGCAGCTTAATTCCCCACTGCTCAGACTGCAGCCACTCTTTGATGCTCCCTCTCCATGTTGCCCATATGTCTGCGTCCATGCCCCAGTTTGGCAGTTCCTCTCAAATGGCAGCTGCTCATGGCCCTCTGGCCTAATGGTATTGATGCCCAAGCTCTGCCAATAGCAGCTAAGAAGGGTGCTTGATGCTTCCACTTAGTATCATTCGAGTGGAGGCATGGTAATCAATAGTGGTGAAAGCCATGAAAGACTCCCCACCATGGTACTGAGCTACAGTCCTTGAAAGTAAATAGATCGATGTTAAATAAAGAAGCAACTAAAGACATACTTTTCCAATATTAGCTAATGTGCGATTAAGTAGAAACAGACTTCACTGATCGATAGCAAATGTAATCTCAACAGTGCTAGAAAATATAACCCCACTGTACCAAGTGAAAGCACAGAAAGGCTCAATAAGCAATATATTGCAATGGAGCTAGAAAGAATAACAGTTAAGACGGATAGAAATCAATGAAAGACCAGTCTGCTGATTACTGAGCTTTAGTGTCAGATGTAGAATATATTGATTCTAACATTCCCTGTGTCCGCATTCTACTCGATCTCTCTTCTGCCTTTGACACGGTCAACCATACAATCCTGCTCAACCGTCTCCGTGACAACCTGGTTATCACCGATCAGGCTTTGGTCTGGCTGACCTCTTTCCTCTCTGATCAACTCTCCCAGGTCCAACTTGGATACTTCCTTTCTTCTATCTCCCTTTCTACCTGCGGTGTTCCCCAGGGGTCTAACCTCTCACCCTGGCTCTTCAACCAATATCTGGCAACTCTCGCCCTCCGCATTGCCATTTTCTGTTCCAATTTTCAGTGCTATCCTGTCAACACTCAACTCATTTTCAGGCTTCCCTCAGCCACCCCGTCTCCTTCTTTCATCTCTGATTACCTATCTGCCATTCAGGATTGGTGTGCCGCCAAAGATCTCTGCCTAAATTCCAGCAAGACAGAGATACTCCTCAACGGCACACTTTCACCCTCCTTTCCCCTCACTCTCTGGCCGGCCTCCCTTGGCCCTCCTCCTACCCCCACCTGCGAGGCTAAGAACCTCAGAGTCATCTTTGATTCCACGCTTTCCTCCTCTGCCCACATCTCTGATGTCTCTAAAAAGTCAAACTTCCAACTGCACCTCCTCACAGGTCCTATGCCTTTCCTCTCCTTCCCCCAGAAGCTCACTGTCTCCCGAGCCCTGGTTCTCTCTAGGTTGGACTATTGTAACAGCATCTTTCTCAATCTACCTGCCTCTACTCTCCACCCTTTGCAACTCATCCAGAACAGGACTGCGAGACTTGTCCTTGGCCTCAAGCCCTGGGATCGTATCGATCCAGCCCTGAAATCTCTCCACTGGCTTGCAGTGGATGCAAGGACTACATTCAAAAAACCTTTGCATTGTCCACAAGGCTATCTGGGGCCTGGGTCCAAAATACCTTCAGCTGTCCCTCTGTAAATACCTCCCCCCTCGAGCTCTTCGCTCCTCTACCTCTAACTCCCTCAGGGTCGGTCGTTTTTCTAAGAAATGAGCTGGGGGTAGATGTCTGTTTTCAGCTGGGGCCTCCCTCTGGAACAGCCTCCCTGCCACTCTGAAACTTGAGGAGAACCATCTCTGGTTCCGGAAGAACCTCAAGACCTTCCTCTTTGCTTCTGCCTTTGCCCCTCTTCTCCCTTTCTGATCTTCTCTCTCTCTGCACTGTGCACCTGGCCTACCCTCTGACTTCCGGGCCCATGTACATGCTCACCCTACCACCCAACCACACTGCCTCCAGGCAATCCCTTGCACTGGGGTCTGTCTCTGTAACCATACAGTGTCCCCCCTTTTTTCCTGCACTTATCAGACATACCCTGTCTGCTGCCTTAAACTCAGCACTTGCCACTTGCTGGCTGCACTATTTGTAGCCTTTTATTATTTATTTATTTTATTATTTATCTGTTTTCCTTCGCTCCGCATTTCCCACTTCTCCCCCCTTCCATGCACCTTTCCCCTTTCCCGCGTCCATGCACTTGCACATTCTCAATGTGACTGGGCCTAGTAGGATCATTGATTTTGTTCTCCCTTGTTCCCCTCCCTTGCCTTGTCGCGCTCTGAAGCACTTGTGAAGGAGCGCGATACAAATAAAATATCAATATCAATATAAATATCAATATCACTTATCACAGAAAGTTCCCAGAACATTATATTCTCACTAGTTCCGTAAAAAGGAACCAACAGCAAAACCTGAAGCTTAGATGTAAGCTGGGCCCTAAGACTATTGGGGTGTAGAGTGAAGATACGAGGCAAGCTAGAAGACCTACCAACTGGAAGAGACTACTGATTATTACATCTCTGTAAAGGTAGATAATATATAGCAGAGAGATCTGACTGAGGAAAGGGTGATATTCCATTAAGATATAAAGGATAATACTCTGCCTAAGACAAAAGACAGACTTCAACGAAGGACAGTAAAAGAAAAAATACTAGTACAGAAAGTACTAAACACATCTCCAGTGATCCTATAAATCATATACTTCGTGCCATGCCCATCGATATTGTGGCACAGTTGAATGAATGTGTTTTAAAGGTGTATGGTGGACCAGCCTTACAATGTTAGAGGTCCCTCACTGAAGCACCAACAGATCGAGATCCATGACACCACCATAACAAACATTTAAGCAATACTAGTAAGACCCATGGCAAGTACGGGAAGCAGTGCAAACGTAGCTGTGGCAAACCGAACGATTGCTTTAAATCTAGCTAAACACCTAATACAATATGATGACGAAATGAAACACTTAAAAGAGACTGCAAATAGTTAAAAGAAATAATACTTTACATAGGCAGTTGTGACGAATTGGATTCTGCCTTGCAGGAGTACAATGATGAGCAGGGACAAAATGGTCCACTCAGCCTCCACACTTCTACAAACCAAAACACAACACAATCTTGAAGGTAAAACAGGGACAATTAAGAGATATATCTCCTTCGCCTTTCGTGGTAACATGGGCCAAGAGAAGGCTATACTCTCAAGAGAGGTGTGAAGGTGTGTAAAGCACCAGAGGGGGGTTTCTGTACTCCTGCTCTCTATAAGGCAGAGGAGAGGCACAGAGCACCCCAGTCAAGGTTCTCTATGTTGGTAAAACGTGGTCGAGCAACCAAGGCTTAGTTCTCAGGAGGTGATGGGGGCTGGTTCTTAAGTGCAGTGTAGTCCCCAAGCACCCACAAAGAAATGTCCACACAATATGCTAGTGAAAACACTGTCTTTATATAAATAAGGTTCACGTTATGTACACAATCACAATAACACACTTTGTACTCTGGCAATACTATAATAGCAAATATATACAGGTCTACGTGGTAACACTCTCAACTATTGATTCCTTTGAACTGCATCAACTGCTAACAGTTCACAATGGCATAGGAATCAGATTATAAAATGAATCAACGACAGACACAGAAACAATGCAAGATAAATCAAGCAATGGCAGAACAGTCTATCCCACTCCCATGAGACGGTTCTGTGCGAGGATCACCCCACCTGGGCAACCTGTAAATAAAGCGTATTTGACAAGCCCAGTCCAATTAAGCTTATTATAACCTTGAGTCCTTCTAAAAGGTTCTATGACCCCAAAGAACCTGGTTTCGTAGAGTCCTTCGGTGAGTCATCGATGGGCCCTTCTTGAGGGCACTCCCTTTAAGGCAGGAGCCACAGGTCATCGAGAATCGATGAAGAAAAGGGTGAACACTGTCATGGCAACAGCAGCTTCGGTTCTTGTGGTGCTAGTTGAGTCGGGCGATGCACCTCGACGACGAGCCTTTGTTGCCACAAAGAGTCGATGAAGAACTTTGTCCCAGCAAGGGCGGTGGGTTGTCAGCGTCTCTGTGTTCTTTAGGTGGAGGGAAATCCACCAGTGGATTCTCCTCGGTCGGTGGCGTCCTTGACGGACAAAGCGGTCGTCCGTGCTGAGCAAGGGAATCCTTGTTTCTAATGTTCTTAGGCAATTGAGCCTTGCGGCCTCCGGTCGACGAGATCATCGTCGACGGTGATGGACTTCAATGTCCGGGCGCTTCACTTCATGATTCCGCAGCAGTCCCCGTCTCAGGTCGGCAGCCTTTCGAGGGTCTGACGTCCAGTGAGGTTTGGCAAAGATCAGCTTGTACACGATGGTCCCTCATAGCTCGGGAAGAGTTCTCCTAGCCAGGTCCTCTCTTGTATCAGTTCCTTGACAGTCACGCAGCTTTCAGATTAGCGAAGGACAGCAGCAGCCATTCTTCTTCTTCCAGCGGGCTTCAAGGTTAAGCATCAAGTATCAACTTCAGCTTCTGACCAAATTCTAGCAGTGAGAGGCCCCCAGTATACTGTTCTGTCTCTCATTCATTCTGCTGGGTCACACTCAGGCAATCACTCAGAAGGGCATTCATGCAGTCAGGCAGCCAATCAGACTCACAATGCATTCAGGCCATTCTTCTCCATCCAGACACTCACCACACGGAATGTGAATTCGGACAAGCACTCTGCCATTCAGCACTCCACACTGCATTCATACCAGTTGCGGGCAGGGCTGTCTCAGTCATTGTGTCAAACACCAGATACTAGACACCCACAATATTAAATGCGTATTCGTCACACACTCCATTCACCCAGGTCCCACGCCCCAGGCGTAACCACAACATACAGCCATTGGGAAGGCTCCAGCCAGTCTGGCCTGGACTTCCCCACAACACCATATATGGAACTTCCACCCAACATTCAGTCAGGGGGAAAGGACAGGGTCAGGGCTTCTCAGGACTTTGGGAAAAACAAGGTATGATATGATATGATATGATCGTTTATTTATGTAGCACCTATACACAATGTGTTTCAAAGCGCTTCAAGGCAAGGGAGGGAACAAGGGAAAATACAACCACATTCTTACAGGCCATGAACAGTAAGGATGTGAAATTAACTATCGTACTCGGCCTGACGACATTTCAGACAGTGTAAGAGCTAAGACATAGATAAGGAAGGGAGGGGGAGATTGGGAAGGAAATTGAAACAGACAGGCGACTACCGTACTAGGCCTGATGACATTTCTGGTAGAGCCGGAGAAAAATAAAAGGTGAGGGAGAGGGGTGCCGAAAGGGAGGGGAGGAACAAAACAAGCGACTATCATATTAGGCCTAACGACATTTCAGATAGTGCTGAAGGGGTGTTGGGGAGGAAAAAAACAGTAATGGGAGGATGGAGGAAACAGAAGAGGTTGCTATCATATTGGGTCCAGGGACAATTCTGATAGAGTAAGTGCATAGAATAAAGTAAGGGGAGGAGATAGGAAAAGGGAGAAGGGAATGGAGGAGAGAAAAGAGAGTAAGCAGTCAAAAAGAGTGGAGAAGCAAGAGTGGAGAGCGAATACAATTGAGGAAGTCAGTAGTAACACATAAAGTTGCAAGCCAGGGTACAAGATGAAGATGGGAACAGCGTGATTCAGGGCCACCATGAGTACAAGATGCAAAGGAAGTCCAGCATGAGAGTTGAGAAAGAGTGGCGCACCGTGAATGAATGAAGTCCAAAAAAGTCAAATCCAGCATTGGCCACAAGACAGTGATGGTGAAGGAAGGCACCAGGTGGGTGGGGCTTGCTAAGTGGTGAAAAAGAGCAGCAGGCAGGAAGGTACCAGGCGGGCGTGGTTTAGGCCAGGTGACCTAGATCCACTTGCACCTGCTCCCCATCTGCAAAGGAAAAGAAGCTGGAGGGCTCCTTAAGTAGGGAAACAGAGCGGCAAGCAGGAAGGCACCAAGTGGGCAGGTTAACAGGCAATAGAAAGCAAGAGGCCACAGAGTCCATCTTGTCTCCTATTAGGAATCAACTGATTCCAATGGCAGGGCCTGAGTATCCCAAAATGGAGGATACACAGAGCACCTGTCAAATTCAGCATGGAGCTGCCACCTGCCCATACTCTGCGGCCACACACAGGTGCCCCAAAACATACACTAGGAGTACAGAGTTGTACCCCTATCCATGGGTGCCATAAGGGTATCCCAAGGGTCTGTTCACCACGACCAAAAAGAGGAAGAGCTGTACTGCCAGGAATCCCACATGAACTCCTGCGCGGAAAACAAGACAGAACATATATGATAAAGCAATAAAAGCCAAGATTATGGAGGCCCTGTCCCTCCAATGCATTTCCAGCATCACAAGGTGAACCAGTAGTGACCCAACAGCACAGTATCACAGTCCAAAATAAAAGGAATGTCCAATCCAGGTTCTATACAAATATAAACATTTTAATTAAATGTACCATCTGAATGTAGAACGAAAAGAGATTACTTTACAAAATCCCACCCCAAAGTAAAGAACAGAGAAGATGCAGCAGACTGGAGAAAGTAGCACTCTGAGCATAGTTACAGAGGTGGTAGGTAAGGTGCTACCATAAAAAATATACTGGGTTGAAAACAGGGCTAATCATTACCTAACCAGTCTCTAGAGACCAAGTGGACCGTGGGGGCAGTTCAGTGCCATCAGTACCTGGATAAAGTTCTTGGTTTGCTGATGCATCAGACCCGGTGTCGAACGATGATGCAAGCTGATCAGGCTAAGTTTGGGCACGTAGGATTGTGGAGGCCCTGGCAGCAAGTGGGCATCAAGTAGGGGCGAATGCAAGTGCTCTTTTCAGTAGAACTTCAACTATGCAGGTCGCGGCAGCCACAAGAATTTGAAGTTGGCCAGGCTGAGTCAGGCTTTAGCCGCTGTGAGCAGTCAGCTAGTGGCGCTCCAGCATTCAAGTTGGTGGAAAACTGTCATCAAAGTGGTGATGGAGGGTGCATTGAAGTGCAATCAATGAGGAGGCAGTTCATGGGCTATCTGGGCTGAGCTGTGGTTGTAACCACCGGTTAGCGTTGGTGAGTGACTCTCTTGTGATTCGGTTCGGGTTCTGGCATTGAGTAGTCGCTTTGGGCCTTGCGGCTGACGTGCATAGCTAGGACACGAGGCTGTGTCGAGCTGGTTTAGGTGCAAGCAATAGTTTGGCTGGTCGGCGGTGTTGAGTTTCCTGACCCACATTTGAGCTATCATGCTGCAACATTTGGTGCTGTCGGCTTAGAAAACCCAAGATGGCCAAAAAGCCCACATGTACGCCAGAATAGGAAAACTGTGCAGTATTGGCATGGAAAACATCATGATGGCCAGAACTTCCCAGAAAATGCACAGGGAAATGCATGAAGAATAGGCTGCCACCCATTTTTGCCTATGTTGTGAGCACAGGATGGCACTGCCTAAAACCACAATTGGGCTACCCACACAGTAGCCTGTAACCATTGCAAAAGGGGCAATGCTGATTGCCAAAAGCAACCCACAACTATTGGGAATTCATTCCTTCAACGGGCACAAAATTATTTTACTGCAGAACCACACCAGTGCCATGTGCTGAACCTGGATAATACACTTCCATGTAAAATCTCTTGTTTGGAATGCATTCATTCAAGACTGATCCAAAAAATGGACGCAGTACCGATAAATACTGCAAGGCGGCGCTAGCGGTCTAAACTCTGACAGGGAAACTGCATGTCTGGAGTTGCAGGAGAGGCCTTTACATCAAAGGCTGGGAGTTAATTAAAATCTTAACCACATGCTGTTCCCAGAAGACAATCTGATTTGATTAACAGGCCAAAAGGCTGGGAAACCTCTCACCTCCAGAGATTCACACCAGGAGTTAGAATCTCACATGACCTCTTGATTGATAGAAGGCAGACTGGCTGGCAGCCTCCTGGAGACCACACAATAGGCTCTTGCACTTGAATAGAATATGTTGATTTTGACTGTTTCCTGTCAACAAAGGCCTGCCTGCCAGCAGAGGCATGGTTTCTGACCCACCCAAGTTTCTAGGAGGAGGAGACTAACGCTCTGAGAGCTGAATTGCAGTAAAAATACAGTTTATAAAAATACTGATAACTCTTTGTAATCAAATGACAGGAATGTATAACTTTGAGAGCCTTAATTTAAAAAATGTACCTTTGATTCAAGCCAAACTCCAATTTGTGTGATGTTCTGGGGCAAAACCCTGCTATTTATTGACACCACAGACACTGTATTTAGGCTACAGATATGGGAATTTACTGGAGTAGGTATGGACAGCCTGTGTATATGTGTATAACTTTTAATGAAGAACCAAGGTTGCATAACCCACTAAAATCGAAAATAAGTTGCCATTTTTGAATGCAAGCCCTCAGGAAGAGCAGATTTGGGACAGAGACTACCTCATGTGATAGGTAATATGTACATGCAATGACAAACCACTATGTATTTGAGAAATGTGTATTTTGATCAAATATAGATTTGTGTGCAATTTGACAGGGGAGTGTCCTTTCTGCAGGCCATATAATGACATTGCTTTGACACGCCACTTCTTTCCCCCAATCAAGAGAGAAAGGAAAGCTTGACCAATGATAAAAATTAGAGAGGGGCTGGATTAGTGATGCTGCGCACACACCCACTTTCAAAACATATAAAAGGAACATTGAAACCCAGGTGGAGGATTTTGAAATCCATTTGCTGCAACGTGCTCTGCCGGACCACACAACATCCAGAAGGCACCAGATCCAACACTTAGACTTTAAAACTCCAAAGAACTTGATCCAGAACTCAAAGTAAGGGCCTAAACCCACAGACTGAGAACTCTTCTCAGCAGGCCTCAGCATCCAGCAAACCTAACCAACTATCAACAGCCGGGTGAGCTGTTTGAATTCCCTGCCCAGAACATTGCCGGGACCAGTAGCAGTGTCCAGGAGCCGTGCAGATCAGCGCTGTGTCCGGAGAAAGCGGGACCAGGAGCCGTGCAGACCGGTGCTAGACCAGACCAGCAGAACCCAAGATCCAGGAGCAGTGCCGGTGACCCAGAAAGCAGAGCTGTACTCGGAACCGGAGACCAGATCGCTGTGAAGTGCTGTGCGAAGTGACCGGATCCGTGACAAAGTCGCCTTCCTGTCCAAAATCTCTTGTGAGTACTCCGCAAAACTCAGAACATATCCCTTAGTTTAATATAAGATAATTCAATCTATTTAACCTAAGTAGAACTGTCACCTGTTATTTCCTAGCTGCAAGCTGTAACATGTCGCTTTGAACTTTTAAAATTTCAAATCCGAAAAACAACCTTCACAAAATCGTTCATAACTCCGTAACCGTTTGTGCTAGGAACTTGGTTTAACTTTCCTCTGAAAGCTTAGAATCTCAGCTTTTCACTCCTTATACTCCTCCCGTAATCACGATTCACGAACTCGTGAATGTGTGCCGCGATTTGCGATTTGGCCTGATTTCAGCCACCTGTAAAAATCAGCAGCTTTTGCCTGAACTGCTAAAATTTTGTTCGCCTCTTAAGAACCATCTCTGAATCATTGCTAGAGTGAGCCTGAACTAATATTAACTAGATACCACTCACCCTGAACCTCATGAAGGGAATTAAAAGCATTCTCAGCATATATCTCACTGCATTGTCACCATATTCAAAGCATTTTGCCTGTGTTTCAAAACTCCTATCTGTTGTATAAGCTGCTGGGGGGGAATTGAACTGAATTCTATTTGATTGCATTCCCAAGAACTGTGTGCTCTCATCTTCATCTCCTTACATTGCATAAAGGGGGGGTGAATTGTCCAAGAAAGTGATTACATTGTCTTTTGCTGAAATCCTATCAAGTTATTTTCTGTACTGCATTTTCATTCCACATTGCATCTATTTGAAACCATAAAAGTATTGTTGCTATCTTATCCATCCTATACCCACTCATCATTGATTATAAAGAAGTGTGCTAGTGCCAGACTATCCATTATTGATTACTGCTCAGATTAAGTGTGATATTCAATTATTAATTCATTATAAAAGTGTGATATATATATATATATACTGTTTAATTTTTTTTTCAAATAAACCTTTTAAACTTGCAAAACAGATCTACTTCTTGGCTCAGTGGAGTCAGGGGGATTCTAAGAGAGGGGTGTTATACAGGGGTTGTCATCCAGAATATGAACCTGGACATAAAGATATATCAATAAGGGTTTTTCATTCAGTGTCCCAGGCTAGGCATTGACTTGGCTGTAGTGCTGGATTGAATCTTCTTACAAATTGGGGGCTCGAGCCGGACGTCTGGGTTAGATCTATCACTTGTGCAGATTAATACAGTGTGCCAGCTGACCAGATACACATATCCGGTTGGATCACCACGCTGTGTTATGCTGTAAAGCACTCCTCAAAGGAACGCTCTAAGGAAAAGGTCTGTTTTGCAATAATAAAATACAAACTTCTGTAAGTCAGGAAGGAACTCAAATTCCAGAATGATGACCTTGGTAGATATGAAAATAGCCAGAGAGCACTTCTTACATAAGCTATTTGTGAGAGGTGAGTGGACTCATCAGGACCAGACGGTCTGGTTGCAGGCAATCGCACCCCAGATCACTGAAACAGGGTCAGATATATGGAGAGACCAGGGTCCCTTACATGTGGCCCTGAGTGAACTATATATGGCCCCTAAGGCCAAGGATGAGCACAACAAGATTGCCACGGTAGCGGCATATTTATATTTACATATGGGAGCCATGCAGGACAAATGTGCTGAAGGCCAAGATCTGGCGAGTAGGCAACTGCTGGCATTACAGAAGGCCCAATCTGATCTGGACTCTTCTGAGCAGAGGCTGCAGAGGAGCCAGGAGTCAGAAAATGATAGTAGGCAGTATATCATTAAAATAAAAGAGGACATGGATATACTGCAACAGGAAAAGACAGACCAGGATACCAGAATTCTGGCTTTGCAGAAGGAGCACCAAGACAGTTTGGACTCCTTGCTGCAGAGCAGGACAAAGCTGGAGCAACAGATCAATTTCAACAGGGCATGCACAGAGCAGGTAGCCACCCTGCAAATCCAACTAGACAGAGAGAAAGAGGAAAGCAACAAATTGATTTTGAAAGTCCTGGATACCCAGGCAGAGTTTGATGAAGAACGCCAGAAAGCTGGTGCCTTTCAAAGGTAGAGGGACGACCTGGTGTCACAAATGCAGGCTCTTGGTCAGGAAAGGGATACCTTAGCCCAGGAAGTCTGCCACTTAAAAAGGAAAATGGAAGAAAATCACCTGGCCCTCCAGGGACTGGGTGACCTCCAAAAAGAACACCAGAACTTGTTAGAGCACACCAGGAGGGTGGAGGATGCTCTGGCAAGAAAGGAGCAGGCCAATAGGGACACAGCTCAGGAGGTAGCCCTCCCGCAGCAGAGACGGGCCCAGTACTCCAGGACCAGTCAGGAGGCACAGAGAGAAAATGAGGCTCTTTGTCAGCACAATGATAGGCTCCAGCAACAGGTAGCGATGCAGCAGAGACTGATAGAGTCTAGTAAGGCCTTAACTGAGGAACTGAAAGCGCAGGCTCTTGCATTGCAACAGGGAACAGGGGCGGATAGAGATGAGGTTCGCTGGGAGAGGGAGACTCCTGAGCATAACCTCAGGAGCCCTAGTACCAGAGGCTTTCATATCTCTCAGTCCCTGGACTCTGCCACCCCCATGTCCCCTCGCGCACATGAGCCCAGGACCACGGGGTTGGCAGATTACTATCCAACCAGAAGTATGGGGCTGATAGGCCAGTACCTCCCAGGAATGGAGGGGCGGGCATCCGGGTATGGGCACCCAAGCACAGTGCAATTTAGTGGGGAACCCCAGGAGAGTAGGCCCATTAAGCGCATCCTGAAAACTTCTGCCCAGTTAGGTCAGTGGGGGGGGTACCCATCAAATCCTGGCAGCAAGGAGGAATCTGAAGACTCCTCTGAATGGCGCAGGACACAGGAGACCAAGTCCCCACATTCTGCCAGCCATTCTCAGGCTCGCAGAATCCGGGAAAACCTGGAAGATCAGACAGGAACCTCTGGGAGCAGTGCCTCTGAGTCAGAGGATGAATGGACCAGGGTTACCCGAACCAAAAAGGCCAATAAGGCAAAAAGGGCCTTGCTCAAGGACCCATTGAAGCAAATAAAGGCAATAAGGAGTGTCATCACGCCTTATCATAAGAACGCCAAGTATTCCGTTTGGGAACACTTGGAGCTCTATGAGCAAATGATGGAGACTTCCATTTGAAGGACAGCAGTAGCTGCATCCAGTATGTTAAATGGACATTCTCCCCAGAATACTCCAGTTTCTTTGCGGGGCTGGAGGACCAAAATCATTTAAGATGCTCCACCTATAAGGCAGCCATCTTGAAACATTTTTCTGTTCACAGAAATCCTCAAGAGGCTCGCAAGGCAGCCTACAATTTGCAATGTGGGGAGGATCAGGCCCCACAAGAGTTTGTGCAAGAATTAAAACGTGCTTTTGCGCAGACCACCAGAAGGGTGCGCACGGATAGCAGAGAATTTATCAATACGCTTTTCCATGCCTTACACAAATACATAATGACCCAGCTCATGAGAGATTTTCATGAGAAAAGATCTTTAGACTGGGTCATTGAACAGGCTACCCGGATCTATGAGGTGCAGAAGCCTATCGAAAATAAAAATAACGCGCCGAAAAACCAACAGCACCCCGGCTGCTGCCAAGGTGGCAGAGGTAAAGGTTGCCCCCGTTTTAGATTTGGAGATGGGGGGGGCCTAAAAATCTGCCTGCACCAAACAATTCACAGCCCAGAAGGCCCTCGGGCCAGTCACAGACAGGGAGTCGAGGAGGTAGTCCCACAAATGGGGTCCCCCGCTCCCCTGACTATGTAAGTCCCCGCTACAAGGGAAACCGACCAATCCTGGGTTATGTGTGGACTCCTCCAGCCCAAGGGGGGGGGGGTCCAGCCAAGCACCTAACCCAGGGAACTTCCCTCCCAACTTCCCACAGGAGGGCAGAAATTCTCCAAATCCTGGGCAGAACTTTTTCCCCAGGTATCCACCCAATTTCCAACCCCAAAACCATCCATCCTTCTTTCCCCAATTCCCTGAGCCCAGACAACCTAATCCGGGAGAGAGGAGGCCAAGGGTGGAGGGGTACCAAAATCTTCCCAACCAGGGGTACTACCAGAGAAGGGATAGCTACCCTTCCCGGGATCAGCCCAGGGGAGAAAATAGAGCCCCGTATCAGCCTGAGCGGGTTTCCCAGTTAGAGCGCCAGGTCCAAAATATGGCACGGGATCTGGGTCACATACTGAGGGCTCAACAGAACCCTCAGATGAGCATGCCACCACAGAATGCCCCAAACTCTGGACCTGGTGCTCCAGAACAATGATGGGGGCAGCACCCCGATAACACACCGGTTCCCAGGGAGGAGGCACAAGGGAAAGGGGGGTGTAAAGCCTTGGAGGAAGCTTCCTTCCCAACTTGTAAACAGCCCCTGGAAAACCAGGAACCAGAAACAAAATCTCCTGCCCCTGAAAGCCTGCCTCCTAAGGAGCATAGAGGGGGTAGGAGAAACAAAGGACCCAAACAGTTCCACTTTGTGGAGGAGGTACAGGTCTTCCCATTTGAGGGAGAGGGATCCTCAGAGGATCCTGGAGAAAGGATCTTCTCCTTTAGAGATGGGGGAACTCCTCCCAAGGAAAAATGGGTCCCAAGGGATGCCAATTCAGACTGAGGAGATATGGAGACTGAGCTACCGCCGCCCATCATCTCATCCCTGAACCCACAATACCGAAATCCCCTGGTTCAAACCCATCCTGATGACTGCCTCCAAAAAGGGCGGGGCGGCCCAGAACCGGAACCAGGGGAACCCACAATGGCTCTGATCTCCAGTTGCCAACTTTTTCTTTCAGATTCCCAAGGCTCTCCACAGAATTCTGCCCAAATCTCTTTGCTAGCAATGTCCAAAACCAGAAAGTTAGCCCACCAGTTGTCCAAAAATGTGCATTATCTGTGCCCCCTTGAGGAGAAGGAGGGAAGATACTATGCCCCGGTACAAGTACAGGGGCAGGGTACAATTTTGGCACTGGTGGACACTGGATCCCAAGCTACCCTTCTGTCCAAAAGGGCCTTTGAGGAACTAAATGCAGGAAGGGGGGAGAATTACCATATTCCTCTCACCTCTCTTCCTGGACAACTGCAGAACTTTGACGGGAAGGAAATTCCTGTCGAGGGGACTGCAGACTTGGACATTAAAATTGGGCGACACAAGGTGAAACACCCGGTCATAGTAGTGACTCCAGAGGGCACCCCTTGTTTACTAGGGAATGACCTCCTGAGAAGGTTGTCACCCCTAATAGATTGTGTAAACAAGGTCCTCTGGACCCAGACTAGCCGACCAATAAAATTAAAACAGAGTGACAACCATGTTAGTTTAAACGGCACCTGCCACATGGTTGAACAAAAATCTGACCAAGTAGAATTTCACTTCCAGAACAACCAAACTCCAGACGTGACGGTAATAGCAGTAGGACAACAGACTGGTGATGGGGGGTCCTCTCTATTTCTGAAAATCAACCTTCCTTCCAGTTTAAGGTGGTATTCCACACTGGAAGGAAACACCCTGAAATTCTTTACTAATCCACAATCAGAAACTCCCACTCCTATCGTCCAGAAAGATGTGAAATCAGCTCAGAGCCTGGCTGATATTCAGCAAATTGGAGAGCAGTTGTTCATCCCTGTCCAGTTAAATGATGGGAAGGACTCTGTTCTCGCTCAAGTGTGTGTGAACAACGGTAAGAGCTTCATCAGTGAAGCCATGTTCCGCCAACTCCCAAAAGCTCCAGCCATTCCCACATTCAAACTGATAGACAAATGGGAAATGGACCTGGAAGCACCTAATTCCAAACATCTCCTGCCAAGCAGGTGTATGCTCAAAATCTCCATTGGCAACAAGAGCATAGTCCATAATTGTTGGGTCGTGCGAGACGTCACTGCCGCCTTTTACTTAGGCAGTGACATTCTCAATCGCTTTGCCATTAGTTTGGACCTAATAAACTTCAAAGCTTGGTCCCGATTAGCGGATAATCCCATGGGCTTTGATGATCCAGAAAAAGCATTTAGGTCAGCTCAATTGCTACCTTATGCAGTTGAAATTCAAATCAAAGAGGAAGTCACCATCGAGAAAGGACCCGACAATTCTCCCTGGAAGTGAAAGTTAAAAGAGGACAAAAATTGCAAAACCCTGATGCTTATATACATCTAAATGCTTCTCTCCAACAGCAAGGGTTGGGGGTAAACCCAACACCATTAGTCAACATAGAACATGACACCATTCCAATAGAGGTGGATAACAGCGACTTAAAGAGTATTACTCTAGCCGCAGGCACCATTATTGGAATGGCGGTTGATGACCGACATTTTTCCATTGATTTAGGAAATGAACTGTTAGGACCAATCCCCAAGGATTGTTTTGACAGTGACAGTGAGGACAATACAACACCAGACAGGATTTTTACTCGGCATGGGGGGAACTTCCTGGTGTACACATCCTGCCCTTATGGTAAGGAAGATGTGACTTGTGACTTCAGGAGGGATGAGGTGATTTTCCAGGTCCATGAGGGTTGCCTTTCCCACCTGAGGCCTCCAGTCCAAATCAGCACTCTGACCAGGGACTTCTCCACCCAGCTGGAGGAGGCCGCTGAGATAGCCAAACCAGAAGTCTTTCCAGGCTTTAGGCAGATGGTGGAAGAGAGAGTCAACCTAGCTGATGCCTGTGTGACTCTGGAACAGAAGCAAAAGTTGAAACAAGTTTTCTTGGATTTCCAAGATCTCTTTGCGGTAGACTCATATGACTGTGGTCGCACCGACATCCACACAACAACAATTCCCACGGACCCTGGAATGACTCCAGTGTTTGTTAAGCAATTTCGTTTGCCTCTCGCATCCATGGAGTCCCTCACTGAAATAATTAAGAACCTTGAGTCCCGGGGAATAATTTGTCCAATACACAGCACCTTCAATAATCCGGTGCTGGGAATATTGAAGCCAAACGGCCAGTGGAGACTCTGCGCCAACCTCAGGGAGCTCAACAAACGGGTCCATACTTCCCGATGGCCTCTGCCCTACATTGACCAAGGGCTGGCCCAGATCCAGGGGTCACAGGTATTCACTGCAATAGACCTGACCAATGGATACTGGACTGTGCCTGTCAGTAGGGAGGACCAATACAAGCTGGCTTTTACCTTGGGGGGCCAGCAGTACACATGGACCCAGACTCCCTTCGGACACCTCAACTCCGGCAATGAATTCAACATTTTCCTACACAAGGCCATGACCAACCTGGGTGCAAGGGGTAACCTGGCTTATGTAGATGATGTCCTCATCAAAAGTTCATCTGTGGAGGAACACATAGCGGAGATCCGTTATGTTCTGACCCAGTTGAGGGCCGCCGGAGCAAAACTTTCCTTTCAGAAAGCACAGTGGTGTAGAACCCGTGTTAATTTCTTAGGGCATGAGATTACTCCTCAGGGTCTCTGTCCCCAGGAAAAGAAAGTGGAAGCACTTCAGAAACTGAAAGACCCCACAACTCTGCGGGAACTAAGGAGCCTCCTTGGACTGACTAATTACAGCAGAAAGTTCATTGAGGGCTACACAGAGATCACCATACCCCTGATTTATCTCCTGAAGGGGGGGGTCAAGTGGGAATGGGGTCCAGAACAAGCCGAGGCAGTAAGACACCTCAAAAGAAGCCTCTCACAAGCACCCTGCCTAGCTTACCCTGTCAGAAACAAGGAGTTCTTCCTGGAGACAGGGTTCTCTAATACGTGCTTGACGGCAGTATTATACCAAAAGCATGACAAGGTCAATAAAGTAATCTCCTATGCGAGCAAAACTTTATCCTCTGTGGAGGAAAAATTCAACGATTGTGAGAAGGCACTCCTGGCAACGGTGTGGGCATTGAAGAATTACCGCCCGTTTATCCATGGGGAACACATCATAGTGGAGATTCCACACCAGCCTCTGCAATATCTCCAAAGTGACAGAATCCGGGCAGGGAATGTGAGTAATTCCCAAATTACTTCCTGGATTCTGTCAATGCAAGGCTTTCCTATGGAGGTCAGATATGGCCAAAACAAGAAGAGTCCCCTCGCGCAAGGTCTGGCTGACTTGCATGATTGTGCCAGAGAAAACTGTCTCGAGGAGGAAAGTCTAAAAATCAAGGACAACATGGAGGCATACCTTAATTCCCCACACAAAGTCTTTGAAGAGGACAAGTGTGAGGGAATGCCCACTGTCTATGTGGATGGATGCTCTTACCATGTTGACAACGACGGGGAGAAAGAACTGGTGGCTGGCGTAGGGAATGCATGGGTGAAGGAGCTTCCAGAACCCTCCGCTGGATACAAAATTGGTCCCCGAAGTAGTCAGGTGGCAGAATTGATGGCTGTGCAACAGGCCATCCGCACTGCTGTCCAACATCAACTCCACGAACTGGTCATAATCACAGATTCTGATTATGTACAGAACAGGTTCGTGGAGCACCTGGTTAATTGGAAAACCAGAGGCATGTTATGTGCTAAGAACAAACCCTTGAAACATGGGAAGTTGATCCAAAACATTGATGATCTGGTCACCTCGAATGAGATGACCATCTATTGGAAAAAGATCAAGGGTCATTCCAAAGTAGAGGGACCAGACAAAACTGGAAATGACTTAGCTGATCAGCTGGCCAAAACCGGGGCCATCCAAGGGGATTTAATTGAGATTGAGTCCCTGTTGGGGGAAATCCAGGTCGCTGCTATCACTAGGTCCCAGGCAAATGCTCACAATGATCTTTCAATTGCACAATGGAGTAAGGAGACCCCTGATGCTGATTTGATTACCGCTCAGAAGGGGGATCCAATAATTGGTAAATTTTACCAACACATTGAGGACCCTGAGAACTTTCCCCTGACGGATACCTATTACAACGGGAAAGAGGACCGTAGAGTGTTGATGAAATGTCCAAAAATGTTCCGGATCCAAGACGGTTTGTTGGTAAGGAAATCCCAATCTGGCCATGATCAGTGGGTGGTTCCTACCTCCTTCCGAAGACTGATGTTAAGTCACGCCCATGATGCGGCTACCGCCGGTCATAGGGGGTTTCATACAACACTTGAGATCTTAAGAGAGGTTGCCTACTGGCCACACATGGGCCAGGACCTCAACCAATATTTGAATGGTTGTCTTGTGTGTGCACAATTTCAGCCAACATCCCTCACACACCGGGCGCCTCTCCAAAAGAGGGGAATGACACTCCCATGGTCAGATTTACAAATCGACTTTGTAGGCCCCGTGATTCGCTCCGCTAGGGGGAATAAGTACATGTTGACTGTGACATGCTTGTTTACCAAGTGGGTGGAATGTCTCCCAGCCCCAAACTGCAAGGCAGAAACGGCAGCTGCCTTGATGATTAACCACATCTTTACCCATTTTGGTCTACCTCAAAGGATTGAGTCAGACAGAGGTAGCCACTTCACCAGTGAAGTGATGACAAAGATATGGGAGATACTGGGGGTCAAGAGAAAGCTACACATTGCTTACAGGCCAGCTTCTTCTGGAGCAGTGAAACGCTACAACCGGACAATTGTGAGCATTTAAAAAAAGTTTGTGGCAGATTCTGGGCCAAGTTGGGATATCTGATTACCTCTGGTCCTAATGGCCATCAGATCTACCCCTTCATCTGCAACCAAAATGTCACCATTTGAGTTGATGACTGGACGCAAGATGGAGCTTCCTCAGCATTTGCTCTACAGGACCCAAGAGCAAACGTTGATAAATGCCTCCACAACTCATGAGTATGTGGAGAATTTAAGGAAACACCTTCAACATGCTTTTGCCTATGCTCAGCGGAATCTAGAAAGATCAGCCGAGAGTATGAAGACCCACTATGACCTGAAAACTTCCAGGAAGGAATATCAGGTGGGGGACCGGGTCTATCTATACAATTTCCAAAGGAACCAGGCCAAACAGCGCAAATTTTTGCCTACATGGAAGGGACCCTTTGAGATTATAGACAAGATCTCCCCTGTGGCCTACAAGATCCGCATCCCCAAAGGCGGTTTGGCAGAGGGGGAAGACAAGTGGGCCCACATAAACCAGTTGAAGTGTTGCTATCCCAGGCACACTTTGCAGCAACTGGAGGAGTCCTCTGTAATCCCAGTGGGTTCCGCTCCAGAGTAATTCAATTCCAACCCTAAAATATCCTACATATAACCTATCAAATTCTGTGTTTCTCAAGTTTATGTGTTCCTGTCTCTTAAATTAAAAAAATGTGCATGTTCATATCTGTTGAGTTCTAAAATAGATAGGCCACCCCACTATATCAATGGTGGGGGAGAAATGTCCATGAATAGGTATTGCCGCTTTTGCTTTGTCGTCCTAGGAGAAAGAAAACCTGGAGACTGGCCAGGGAGGACGATCCGGAGACCGGGAGCAGAGACCCAAGGGGCCGGGGGTACCGCCCAATATTCCCATCAGGACCGGCGAGGAGAACCGATCGATCAGTACCGGATGGAGGAAAAGATGCTGAACTGTGCCATTTGCAGAATTGGAAGAAGATTATGCGGACATACCAGTGCGTGGGTCATAACCTTCTGTGCACCCGACTCCCCATCGACTCAAATTCAAAGTGCAGTCACGTGGGGGGGCTTTTCTTGGGTGTCCTGACCCACGTTTGAGCTATCATGCTGCAACATTTGGTGCTGTGGGCTTAGAAAATCCAAGATGGCCAAAAAGCCCACATGTACTCCAGAATAGGAAAACTGTGCAGTATTGGCATGGAAAACATCATGATGGCCAGAACTTCCCAGAAAATGCACAGGGAAATGCATGAAGAATAGGCTGCCACCCATTTTTGCCTATGTTGTGAGCACAGGAGGGCACTGCCTAAAACCACTTTTGGGCTACCCACACAGTAGCCTGTAACCATTGCAAAAGGGGCAATGCTGATTGCCAAAAGCAACCCACAACTATTGGGAATTCATTCCTTCAACGGGCACAAAATTATTTTACTGCAGAACCACACCAGTGCCATGTGCTGAACCTGGATAATACACTTCCATGTAAAATCTCTTGTTTGGAATGCATTCATTCAAGACTGATCCAAAAAATGGACGCAGTACCGATAAATACCTCAAGGCGGCGCTAGCGGTCTAAACTCTGACAGGGAAACTGCATGTCAGGAGTTGCAGGAGAGGCCTTTACATCAAAGGCTGGGAGTTAATTAAAATCTTAACCACATGCTGCTCCCAGAAGACAATCTGATTTGATTAACAGGCCAAAAGGCTGGGAAACCTCTCACCTCCAGAGATCACACCAGGAGTTAGAATCTCACATGACCTCTTGATTGATAGAAGGCAGACTGGCTGGCAGCCTCCTCGAGACCACACAATAGGCTCTTGCACTTGAATAGAATATGTTGATTTTGACTGTTTCCTGTCAACAAAGGCCTGCCTGCCAGCAGAGGCATGGTTTCTGACCCACCCAAGTTTCTAGGAGGAGGAGACTAACGCTCTGAGAGCTGAATTGCAGTAAAAATACAGTTTATAAAAATACTGATAACTCTTTGTAATCAAATGACAGGAATGTATAACTTTGAGAGCCTTAATTTAAAAAATGTACCTTCGATTCAAGCCCAAACTCCAATTTGTGTGATGTTGTGGGGCAAAACCCTGCTATTTATTGACACCACAGACAATGTATTTAAGCTAGAGATATGGGAATTTACTGGAGTAGGTATGGACAGCCTGTGTATATGTGTATAACTTTCAATGAAGAACCAAGGTTGCATAACCCACTAAAATCAAAAATAAGTTGCCATTTTTGAATGCAAGCCCTCAGGAAGAGCAGATTTGGGACAGAGACTACCTCATGTGATAGGTAATATGTACATGCAATGACAAACCACTATGTATTTGAGAAATGTGTATTTTGATCAAATATAGATTTGTGTGCAATTTGACAGGGGAGTGTCCTTTCTGCAGGCCATATAATGACATCGCTCTGACACTCCACTTCTTTCCCCCAATCAAGAGAGAAAGGAAAGCTTGACCAATGATAAATTGAGAGAGGGGCTGGATTAGTGATGCTGCGCACACACCCACTTTCAAAACATATAAAAGGAACATTGAAACCCAGGTGGAGGATTTTGAAATCCATTTGCTGCAACGTGCTCTTCCGGACCACACAACATCCAGAAGGCACCAGATCCAACACTTAAACTTTAAAACTCCAAAGAACTTGATCCAGAACTCAAACTAAGGGCCTAAACCTACAGACTGAGAACTCTTCTCAGCAGGCCTCAGCATCCAGCAAACCTAACCAACTATCAACAGCCGGGCGAGCTGTTTGAATTCCCTGCCCAGAACATTGCCGGGACCAGTAGCAGTGTCCAGGAGCCGTGCAGATCAGCGCTGTGTCCGGAGAAAGCGGGACCAGGAGCCGTGCAGACCGGTGCTAGACCAGACCAGCAGAACCCAAGATCCAGGAGCAGTGCCGGTGACCCAGAAAGCAGAGCTGTACTCAGAACCGGAGACCAGATCGCTGTGAAGTGCTGTGCGCAGTGACCGGATCCGTGACAAAGTCGCCTTCCTGTCCAAAATCTCTTGTGAGTACTCCGCAAAACTAAGAACATATCCCTTAGTTTAATATAAGATAATTCAATCTATTTAACCTAAGTAGAACTTTCACCTGTCATTTTCTAGCTGCAAGCTGTAACCTGTCGCTTTGAACTTTTAAAATTTCAAATCCGAAAAACAACCTTCACAAAATCGTTCATAACTCTGTAACCGTTTGTGCTAGGAACTTGGTTTAACTTTCCTCCGAAAGCTTAGAATCTCAGCTTTTCACTCCATATACTCCTGCCGTAATCACGATTCACGCACTCGTGAATTTTTGCCGCGATTTGCGATTTGGCCTGATTTCAGCCACCTGTAAAAATCAGCAGCTTTTGCCTGAACTGCTAAAATTTCGTTTGCCTCTTAAGAACCATCCCTGAATCATTGCTACAGTGAGCCTGAACTAATATTAACTAGATACCACTCACCCTGAACCTCCTGAAGGGAATTAAAAGCATTTTCAGCATATTTCTCACTGCATTGTCACCATATTCAAAGCATTGTGCCTGTGTTTCAAAACTCCTATCTGTTGTATAAGCTGCTGGGGGGGAATTGAACTGAATTCTATTTGATTGCATTCCTAAGAACTGTGTGCTCTCATCTTCATCTCCTTACATTGCATAAAGGGGGGGGTGAATTGTCCAAGAAAGTGATTACATTGTCTTTTGCTGAAAACCTATCAAGTTATTTTCTGTACTAAATTTCCATTCCACATTGCATCTATTTGAAACCATAAAAGTATTGTTGCTATCTTATCCATCCTATACCCACTCATCATTGATTATAAAGAAGTGTGCTAGTGCCAGACTATCCATTATTGATTACTGCTCAGATTAAGTGTGGTATTCAATTATTAATTTATTATAAAGTGTTATATATATATATATTGTTTACATTCTCAAATAAACCTTTTAAACTTGCAAAACAGATCTACTTCTTGGCTCAGTGGGGTCAGGGGGATTCTAAGAGAGGGGTGTTATACAGGGGTTGTCATCCAGAATATGAACGTGGACATAAAGATATATCAATAAGGGTTTTTCATTCAGTATCCCAGGATAGGCATTGACTTGGCTGTAGTGCTGGATTGAATCTTCTTACAGGTTGGGGGCTCGAGCTGGACGTCTGGGTTAGATCTATCACTTGTGCAGATTAATACAGTGTGCCAGCTGACCAGATACACATATCCGGTCGGATCACCACGCTGTGTTACGTTGTAAAGCACTCCTCAAAGGAAAGCTCTAAGGAAAAGGTCTGTTTTGCAAAAATAAAATACAAACTTCTGTAAGTCAGAAAGGAACTCAAATTCCAGAATGAGGACCTTGATAGATATGAAAATAGCCAGAGAGCACTTCTTACATAAGCTATTTGTGAGAGGTGAGTGGACTCATCAGGACCAGACGGTCTGGTTGCAGGCAATCGCACCCCAGATCACTGAAACAGGGTCAGATATATCGAGAGACCAGGGTCCCTTACATGTGGCCCTGAGTGAACTATATATGGCCCCTAAGGCCAAGGATGAGCACAACAAGATTGCCAGGGTAGCGGCATATTTATATTTACATATGGGAGCCATGCAGGACAAATGTGCTGAAGGCCAAGATCTGGCGAGTAGGCAACTGTTGGCATTACAGAAGGCCCAATCTGATCTGGACTCTTCTGAGCAGAGGCTGCAGAGGAGCCAGGAGTCAGAAAATGATAGTAGGCAGTATATCATTAAAATAAAAGAGGACATGGTTATACTGCAACAGGAAAAGACAGACCAGGATACCAGAATTCTGGCTTTGCAGAAGGAGCACCAAGACAGTTTGGACTCCTTGCTGCAGAGCAGGAAAAAGCTGGAGCAACAGATCAATTTCAACAGGGCATGCACAGAGCAGGTAGCCACCCTGCAAATCCAACTAGACAGAGAGAAAGAGGAAAGCAACAAATTGATTTTGAAAGACCTGGATACCCAGGCAGAGTTTGATGAAGAACGCCAGAATGCTGGTGCCTTTCAAAGGCAGAGGGACGACCTGGTGTCACAAATGCAGGCTCTTGGTCAGGAAAGGGATACCTTAGGCCAGGAAGTCTGCCACTTAAAAAGGAAAATGGAAGAAAATCACCTGGCCCTCCAGGGACTGGGTGACCTCCAAAAAGAACACCAGAACTTGTTAGAGCACACCAGGAGGGTGGAGGATGCTCTGGCAAGAAAGGAGCAGGCCAATAGGGACACAGCTCAGGAACTAACCCTCCTGCAGCAGAGACGGGCCCAGTACTCCAGGACCAATCAGGAAGCACAGAGAGAAAATGAGGCTCTTTGTCAGCACAATGATAGGCTCCAGCAACAGGTAGCGATGCAGGAGAGACTGATAGAGTCTAGTAAGGCCTTAACTGAGGAACTGAAAGCGCAGGCTCTTGCATTGCAACAGGGAACAGGGGTGGATAGAGATGAGGTTTGCTGGGAGAGGGAGACTCCTGAGCATAACCTCAGGAGCCCTAGTACCAGAGGCCTTCATATCTCTCAGTTCCTGGACTCTGCCACCCCCATGTCCCCTCGCGCACATGAGCCCAGGGCCACGGGGTTGGCAGATTACTATCCAACCAGAAGTATGGGGCTCATAGGCTAGTACCTCCCAGGAATGGAGGGGCGGGCATCCGGGTATGGGCACCCAAGCACAGTGTAATTTAGTGGGGAACCCCAGGAGAGTAGGCCCATTAAGGGCATCCTGAAAACTTCTGCCCAGTTAGGTCAGTGGGGTGGGGGGTACCTACCAAATCCTGGCAGCAAGGAGGAATCTGAAGACTCCTCTGAACGGCGCAGGACACAGGAGACCAGGTCCCCACATTCTGCCAGCCATTCCCAGGTTCGCAGAATCCGGGAAAACCTGGAAGATCAGACAAGAACCTCTGGGAGCAGTGCCTCTGAGTCAGAGGATGAATGGACCATTTGGTAACCCGAACCAAAAAGGCCAATAAGGCAAAAAGGGCCTTGCTTAAGGACCCATTGAAGCAAATAAAGGCAATAAGGAGTGTCATCACGCCTTATCATAAGAACGCCAAGTATTCCGTTTGGGAACACTTGGAGCTCTATGAGCAAACGATGGAGACTTTTCATTTGAAGGACAGCAGTAGCTGCATCCAGTACGTCAAATGGACATTCTCCCCAGAATACTCCAGTTTCTTTGCGGGGCTGGAGGACCAAAATCATTTAAGATGGTCCACCTATAAGGCAGCCATCTTGAAACATTTTTCTGTTCACAGAAATCCTCAAGAGGCTCGCAAGGCAGCCTACAATTTGAAATGTGGGGAGGATCAGGCCCCACAAGAGTTTGTGCAAGAATTAAAACGTGCTTTTGCGCAGACCACCAGAAGGGTGTGCACGGATAGCAGAGAATTTATCAATACGTTTTTCCATGCCTTACCCAAATACATAATGACCCAGCTCGTGAGAGATTTTCATGAGAAAAGATCTTTAGACTGGGTCATTGAACAGGCTACCCGGATCTATGAGGTGCAGAAGCCTATCGAAAATAAAAATAACGCGCCGAAAAACCCCAAAACCAACAGCACCCCGGCTGCTGCGAAGGTGGCAGAGGTAAAGGTTGCCCCCGTTTTAGATTTGGAGATGGGGGGCCTAAAAACCTGCCTGCACAAAACAATTCACAGCCCAGAAGGCCCTCGGGCCAGTCACAGACAGGGAGTCGAGGAGGTAGTCCCACAAATGGGGTCCCCCGCTCCCCTGACTATGTAAGTCCCCGCTACAAGGGAAACCGACCAATCTTGGGTTATGTGTGGACTCTTCCAGCCCAAGGGGGGGGGTCCAGCCAAGCACCTAACCCAGGGAACTTCCCTCCCAACTTCCCACAGGAGGGCAGAAATTCTCCAAATCCTGGGCAGAACTTTTTCCCCAGGTATCCACCCAATTTCCAACTCCAAAGCCATCCATCCTTCTTTCCCCAATTCCCTGAGCCCAGACAACCTAATCCGGGAGAGGGGAGGCCAAGGGTGGAGGGGTACCAAAATCTTCGCAACCAGGGGTACTACCAGAGAAGGGATAGCTACCCTTCCCGGGATCAGCCCAGGGGAGAAAATAGAGCCCCGTATCAGCCTGAGCGGGTTTCCTAGTTAGAGCGCCAGGTCCAAAATATGGCACGGGATCTGGGTCACATACTGAGGGCTCAACAGAACCCTCAGATGAGCATGCCACCACAGAATGCCCCAAACTCTGGACCTGGTGCTCCAGAACAATGACGGGGGAAGCACCCCGATAACACACCGGTTCCCAGGGAGGAGGCACAAGGGAAAGGGGGGTGTAAAGCCTTGGAGGAAGCTTCCTTCCCAACTTGTAAACAGTCCCTGGAAAACCAGAAAACGGAAACAAAATCTCCTGCCCCTGAAAGCCTGCCTCCTAAGGAGCAGAGAGGGGGTAGGAGAAACAAAGGACCCAAACAGACCCACTTTGTGGAGGAGGTACAGGTCTTCCCATTTGAGGGAGAGGGATCCTCAGAGGATCCTGGGGAAAGGATCTTCTCCTTTAGAGATGGGGGAACTCCTCCCAAGGAAAAACGGTTCCCAAGGGATGGCAATTCAGACTGAGGAGATATGGAGACTGAGCTACCGCCGCCCATCATCTCATCCCAGAACCCACAATACCGAAATCCCCTGGTTCAAACCCATCCTGATGACTGCCTCCAAAAAGGGCGGGGCGGCCCAGAACCGGAACCAGGGGAACCCACAATGGCTCTGATCTCCAGTTGCCAACTTTTTCTTTCAGATTCCCAAGGCTCTCCACAGAATTCTGCTCAAATCTCTTTGCTAGCAATGTCCAAAACCAGAAAGTTAGCCCACCAGTTGTCCAAAAATGTGCATTATCTGTGCCCCCTTGAGGAGAAGGAGGGAAGATACTATGCCCAGGTACAAGTACAGGGGCAGGGTACAATTTTGGCACTAGTGGACACTGGATCCCAAGCTACCCTTCTGTCCAAAAGGGCCTTTGAGGAACTAAATGCAGGAAGGGGGAGAATTACCGTATTCCTCTCACCTCTCTTCCTGGACAACTGCAGAACTTTGACGGGAAGGAAATTCCTGTCGAGGGGACTGCAGTCTTGGACATTAAAATTGGGCGACACAAGTTGAAACACCCGGTCATAGTAGTGACTGCAGAGGCCACCCCTTGTTTACTAGGGAATGACCTCCTGAGAAGGTTGTCACCCCTAATAGATTGTGTAAACAAGGTCCTCTGGACCCAGACTAGCCAACCAATAAAATTAAAACAGAGTTTCAACCATGTTAGTTTAAACGGCACCTGCCACATGGTTGAACAAAAATCTGACCAAGTAGAATATCACTTCCAGAACAACCAAACTCCAGACGTGACGGTAATAGCAGTAGGACAACAGACTGGTGATGGGGGGTCCTCTCTATTTCTGAAAATCAACCTTCCTTCCAGTTTAAGGTGGTATTCCACACTGGAAGGAAACACCCTGAAATTCTTTACTAATCCACAATCAGAAACTCCCACTCCTATCGTCCAGAAAGATGTGAAATCAGCTCAGAGCCTGGCTGATATTCAGCAAATTGGAGAGCAGTTGTTCATCCCTGTCCAGTTAAATGATGGGAAGGACTCTGTTCTCGCTCGAGTGTGTGTGAACAACGGTAAGAGCTTCATCAGCGAAGCCATGTTCCGCCAACTCCCAAAAGCTCCAGCCATTCCCACATTCAAACTGATAGACAAATGGGAAATGGACCTGGAAGCACATAATTCCAAACCTCTCTTGCCAAGCAGGTGTATGCTCAAAATCTCCATTGGCAACAAGAGCATAGTCCATAATTGTTGGGTCGTGCGAGACGTCACTGCCACCTTTTACTTAGGCAGTGACATTCTTAATCGCTTTGCCATTAGTTTGGACCTAATAAACTTCAAAGCTTGGTCCCGATTAGCGGATAATCCCATGGGCTTTGATGATCCAGAAAAAGCATTTAGGTCAGCTCAATTGCTACCTTATGCAGTTGAAATTCAGATCAAAGAGGAAGTCACCATCCCCGAAAGGACCCGACAATTCTTCCTGGAAGTGAAAGTTAAAAGAGGACAAAAATTGCAAAACCCTGATGCTTATATACATCTAAATGCTTCTCTCCAACAGCAAGGGTTGGGGGTAAACCCAACACCATTAGTCAACATAGAACATGACACCATTCCAATAGAGGTGGATAAAAGCGACTTAAAGAGTATTACTCTAGCCGCAGGCACCATTATTGGAATGGCGGTTGATGACCGACATTTTTCCATTGATTTAGGAAATTAATTGTTAGGACCAATCCCCATGAACTGTTTTGACAGTGAGGGCAATACAACACCAGACAGGATTTTTACCCGGCATGGGGGGAACTTCCTGTTGTACACTTCCTGCCCTTATGGTAAGGAAGATGTGACTTGTGACTTCAGGAGGGATGAAGTGATTTTCCAGTTCCATGAGGGTTGCCTTTCCGACCTGAGGCCTCCAGTCCAAATCAGCACTCTGACCAGGGACTTCTCCACCCAGCTGGAGGAGGCCGCTGAGATAGCCAAACCAGAAGTCTTTCCAGGCTTTAGGCAGATGGTGGAAGAGAGAGTCAACCTAGCTGATGCCTGTGTGACTCTGGAACAGAAGCAAAAGTTGAAACAAGTTTTCTTGGATTTCCAAGATCTCTTTGCGGTAGACTCATATGACTGTGGTCGCACCGACATCCACACAACAACAATTCCCACGGACCCTGGAATGACTCCAGTGTTTGTGAAGCAATATCGTTTGCTTCTCGCATCCATGAGGTCCCTCACTGAAATAATTAAGAACCTTGAGTCCCGGGGAATAATTCGTCCAATACACAGCACCTTCAATAATCCGGTGCTGGGAATATTGAAGCCAAACGGCCAGTGGAGACTCTGCGCCAACCTCAGGGAGCTCAACAAACGGGTCCATACTTCCCGATGGCCTCTGCCCTACATTGACCAAGGGCTGGCCCAGATCCAGGGGTCACAGGTATTCACTGCAATAGACCTGACCAATGGATACTGGACTGTGCCTGTCAGTAGGGAGGACCAATACAAGCTGGCTTTTACCTTGGGGGGCCAGCAGTACACATGGACCCAGACTCCCTTCGGATACCTCAACTCCGGCAATGAATTCAACATTTTCCTACACAAGGCCATGCCCAACCTGGGTGCAAGGGGTAACCTGGCTTATGTAGATGATGTCCTCATCAAAGGTTCATCTGTGGAGGAACACATAGTTAATTAATTAGTTAATTACATTTATAAAGCACTCACACAGCCCGCAGGCATCGAGGCGCTGTTACAGGAAGAGTGTTTTTGTCTTAGTTACGTATTTATAACACGCTTAAACACCCAGAGGTTTCTAAGCGCGGACCCGGGGATCGAACCTGTGTTGCTTCATGTCGTCTTGCTTCCAAGACGCGCACGCTGCCACTGAGCTATCCTCCCGGGACAGAGCGGAGATCCGTTATGTTCTGACCCAGTTGAGGGCTGCCGGAGCAAAACTTTCCTTTCAGAAAGCACAGTGGTGTAGAACCCGTGTTAATTTCTTAGGGCATGAGATTACTCCTCAGGGTCTCTGTCCCCAGGAAAAGAAAGTGGAAGCACTTCAGAAAATGAAAGACCCCACAACCCTGCGGGAACTAAGGAGCCTCCTTGGACTGACTAATTACAGCAGAAAGTTCATTGAGGGCTACGCAGAGATCACCAGACCCCTGATTCATCTCCTGAAGGGGGAGGTCAAGTGGGAATGGGGTCCAGAACAAGCCGAGGCAGTAAGACAACTCAAAAGAAGCCTCTCACAAGCGCCCTGCCTAGCTTACCCTGTCAGAAACAAGGAGTTCTTCCTGGAGACAGGGTTCTCTAATACATGCTTGACGGCAGTATTATACCAAAAGCATGACAAGGTCAATAAAGTAATCTCCTATGCGAGCAAAACTTTATCCTCTGTGGAGGAAAAATTCAACGATTGTGAGAAGGCACTCCTGGCAACGGGTTGGGCATTGAAGAATTACCGCCCGTTTATCCATGGGGAACACATCATAGTGGAGACTCCACACCAGCCTCTGCAATATTTCCAAAGTGACAGAATCCGGGCCAGGAATGTGAGTAATTCCCGAATTACTTCCTGGATTCTGTCAATGCAAGGCTTTCCTGTGGAGGTCAGATATGGCCAAAACAAGAAGAGTCCCCTCGCGCAAGGTCTGGCTGACTTGCATGATTGTGCCAGAGAAAACTGTCTCGAGGATGAAAGTCTAAAAATCAAGGACAACATGGAGGCATACCTTAATTCCCCGCACAAAGACTTTAAAGAAGACAAGTGTGAGGGAATGCCCACTGTCTATGTGGATGGATGCTCTTACCATGTTGACAACGACGGGGAGAAAGAACTGGTGGCTGGCGTAGGGAATGCATGGGTGAAGGAGTTTCCAGAACCCTCCGCTGGATACAAAATTGGTCCCCGAAGTAGTCAGGTGGCAGAATTGATGGCTGTGCAACAGGCCATCCACACTGCTGTCCAACATCAACTCCACAAACTGGTCATAATCACAGATTCTGATTATGTACGGAACGGGTTCGTGGAGCACCTGGTTAATTGGAAAACCAGAGGCATGTTATGTGCTAACAACAAACCCTTGAAACATGGGAAGTTGATCCAAAACATTGATGATCTGGTCACCTCGAATGAGATGACCATCTATTGGAAAAAGATCAAGGGTCATTCCAAAGTAGAGGGACCAGACAAAACCGGAAATGACTTAGCTGATCAGCTGGCCAAAACCGGGGCCATCCAAGGGGATTTAATTGAGATTGAGTCCCTGTTGGGGGAAATCCAGGTCACTGCTATCACTAGGTCCCAGACAAATGCTCACAATGATCTTTCAATTGCACAATGGAGTAAGGAGACCCCTGATGCTGATTTGATTACCGCTCAGAAGGGGGATCCAATAATTGGTAAATTTTACCAACACATTGAGGACCCTGAGAACTTTCCCCTGACGGATACCGATTACAACGGGAAAGAGGACCTTAGAGTGTTGATGAAATGTCCAAAAATGTTCCGGATCCAAGACGGTTTGTTGGTAAGGAAATCCCAATCTGGCCATGATCAGTGGGTGGTTCCTACCTCCTTCCGAAGCCTGATGTTAAGTCACGCCCATGATGCGGCTACCGCCGGTAATAGGGGGTTTCATACAACACTTGAGATCTTAAGAGAGGTTGCCTACTGGCCACACATGGGCCAGGACCTCAACCAATATTTGAAGGGTTGTCTTGTGTGTGCACAATTTCAGCCAACATCCCTCACACACCGGGCGCCTCTCCAAAAGAGGGGAATGACACTCCCATGGTCAGATTTACAAATCGACTTTGTAGGCCCCGTGATTCGCTCCGCTAGGGGGAATAAGTACATGTTGACTGTGACATGCTTGTTTACCAAGTGGGTGGAATGTCTCCCAGCCCCAAACTGCAAGGCAGAAACGGCAGCTGCCTTGATGATTAACCACATCTTTTCCCGTGTTGGTCTACCTCAAAGGATTGAGTCAGACAGAGGTAGCCACTTCACCAGTGAAGTGATGACAAAGATGTGGGAGATACTGGGGGTCAAGAGAAAGCTACACATTGCTTACAGGCCAGCTTCTTCTGGAGCAGTGAAACGCTACAACCGGACAATTGTGAGCATCTTAAAAAAGTTTGTGGCAGATTCTGGGCCAAGTTGGGATATCCGATTACCTCTGGTCCTAATGGCCATCAGATCTACCCCTTCATCTGCAACCAAAATGTCACCATTTGAGTTGATGACTGGACGCAAGATGGTGCTTCCTCAGCATTTGCTCTACAGAACCCAAGAGCAAATGTTGATAAATGCCTCCACAAATCATGAGTATGTGGAGAATTTAAGGAAACACCTTCCACATGCTTTTGCCTATGCTCAGCGGAATCTAGAAAGATCAGCCGAGAGTATGAAGACCCACTATGACCTGAAAACTTCCAGGAAGGAATATCAGGTGGGGGACCGGGTCTATCTATACAATTTCCAAAGGAACCAGGCCAAACAGCGCAAATTTTTGCCTACATGGAAGGGACCCTTTGAGAAAATGTAGACAAGATCTCCCCTGTGGCCTACAAGATCCGCATCCCCAAAGGCGGTTTGGTAGAGGGGGAAGACAAGTGGGTCCACATAAACCAGTTGAAGTGTTGCCATCCCAGGCACACTTTGCAGCAACTGGAGGAGTCCTCTGTAATCCCAGAGGGTACCGCTCCAGAGTAATTCAATTCCAACCCTAAAATATCCTACATATAACCTATCAAATTCTGTGTTTCTCAAGTTTATGTGTTCCTGTCTCTTAAATTAAAAAAATGTGCATGTTCATATCTGTTGAGTTCTAAAATAGATAGGCCACCCCACTATATCAATCGTCGGGGAGAAATGTCCATGAATAGGTATTGCCGCTTTTGCTTTGTCGTCCTAGGAGAAAGAAAACCTGGAGACTGGCCAGGGAGGACGATCCGGAGACCGGGAGCAGAGACCCAAGGGGCCCGGGGTACCGCCCAATATTCCCATCAGGACCGGCGAGGAGAACCGATCGATCAGTACCGGATGGAGGAAAAGATACTGACCTGTGCCATTTGAAGAATTGGAAGAAGCTTATGCGGACATACCAGTGCGTGGGTCATAACCTTCTGTGCACCCGACTCCCCATCGACTCAAATTCAAAGTGCAGTCGCGTGGGGGGGCTTTGTTGGATGTCCTGACCCACGTTTGAGCTATCATGCTTCAACATTTGGTGCTGTGGGCTTAGAAAATCCAAGATGGCCAAAAAGCCCACATGTACTCCAGAATAGGAAAACTGTGCAGTATTGGCATGGAAAACATCATGATGGCCAGAACTTTCCAGAAAATGCACAGGGAAATGCAGGAAGAATAGGCTGCCACCCATTTTTGCCTATGTTGTGAGAACAGGAGGGCACTGCCTAAAACCACCATTGGGCTACCCACACAGTAGCCTGAAACCATTGCAAAAGGGGCAATGCTGATTGCCAAAAGCAACTCACAACTATTGGGAATTCATTCCTTCAACGGGCACAAAATTATTTTACTGCAGAACCACACCAGTGCCATGTGCTGAACCTGGATAATACACTTCCATGTAAAATCTCTTGTTTGGAATGCATTCATTCAAGACTGATCCAAAAAATGGACGCAGTACCGATAAATACCGCAAGGCGGCGCTAGCGTTCTAAACTCTGACAGGGAAACTGCATGTCAGGAGTTGCAGGAGAGGCCTTTACATCAAAGGCTGGGAGTTAATTAAAATCTTAACCACATGCTGTTCCCAGAAGACAATCTGATTTGATTAACAGGCCAAAAGGCTGGGAAACCTCTCACCTCCAGAGATTCACACCAGGAGTTAGAATCTCACATGACCTCTTCATTGATAGAAGGCAGACTGGCTGGTAGCCTCCTGGAGACCACACAATAGGCTCTTGCACTTGAATAGAATATGTTGATTTTGACTGTTTCCTGTCAACAAAGGCCTGCCTGCCAGCAGAGGCATGGTTTCTGACCCACCCAAGTTTCTAGGAGGAGGAGACTAACGCTCTGAGAGCTGAATTGCAGTAAAAATACAGTTTATAAAAATACTGATAACTCTTTGTAATCAAATGACAGGAATGTATAACTTTGAGCGCCTTAATTTAAAAAATGTACCTTCGATTCAAGCCCAAACTCCAATTTGTATGATGTTCTGGGGCAAAATCCCGCTATTTATTGACACCACAGACACTGTATTTAAGCTAGAGATATGGGAATTTATTGGAGTAGGTATGTAATAAGTTGCCATTTTTGAATGCAAGCCCTCAGGAAGAGCAGATTTGGGACAGAGACTACCTCGTGTGATAGGTAATATGTACATGCAATGACAAACCACTATGTATTTGAGAAATGTGTATTTTGATCAAATATAGATTTGTGTGAAATTTGACAGGGGAGTGTCCTTTCTGCAGGCCATATAATGACATCGCTCTGACACTCCACTTCTTTCCCCCAATCAAGAGAGAAAGGAAAGCTTGATAAATTGAGAGAGGGGCTCGATTAGTGATGCTGCGCACACACCCACTTTCAAAACATATAAAAGGAACATTGAAACCCAGGTGGAGGATTTTGAAATCCATTTGCTGCAACGTGCTCTGCCGGACCACACAACATCCAGAAGGCACCAGATCCAACACTTAGACTTTAAAACTCCAAAGAACTTGATCCAGAACTCAAAGTAAGGGCCTAAACCCACAGACTGGGAACTCTTCTCAGCAGGCCTCAGCATCCAGCAAACCTAACCAACTATCAACAGCCGGGCGAGCTGTTTGAATTCCCTGCCTAGAACATTGCCGGGACCGGTAGCAGTGTCCAGGAGCCATGCAGATCAGCGCTGTGTCCAGAGAAAGCAGGACCAGGAGCCGTGCAGACCGGTGCTAGACCAGACCAGCAGAACCCAAGATCCAGGAGCAGTGCCGGTGACCCAGAAAGCAGAGCTGTACTCGGAACCGGAGACCAGATCGCTGTGAAGTGCTTTGCGCAGTGACCGGATCCGTGACAAAGTCGCCTTCCTGTCCAAAATCTCTTGTGAGTACTCCGCAAAACTCAGAACATATCCCTTAGTTTAATATAAGATAATTCATTCTATTTGACCTAAGTAGAACTGTCACCTGTCATTTTCTAGCTGCAAGCTGTAACCTGTCGCTTTGAAATTTTAAAATTTCAAATCCGAAAAACAACCTTCACAAAATCGTTCATAACTCCGTAACCGTTTGTGCTAGGAACTTGGTTTAACTTTCCTCTGAAAGCTTAGAATCTCAGCTTTTCACTCCTTCTACTCTTCCCATAATCACGATTCAAACACTCGTGAATTTTTGCCGCGATTTGCGATTTGGCCTGATTTCAGCCACCTGTAAAAATCAGCAGCTTTTGCCTGAATTGCTAAAATTTCGTTTGCCTCTTAAGAACCATCTCTGAATCATTGCTAGAGTGAGCCTGAACTAATATTAACTAGATACCACTCACCCGAACCTCCTGAAGGGAATTAAAAGCATTTTCAGCATATTTCTCACTGCATTGTCACCATATTCAAAGCATTTTGCCTGTGCTTCAAAACTCCTATCTGTTGTATAAGCTGCTGGGGGGGAATTGAACTGAATTCTATTTGATTCCATTCCTAAGAACTGAGTGCTCTCATCTTCATCTCCTTACATTGCATAAAGGGGGGGTGAATTGTCCAAGAAAGTGATTACATTGTCTTTTGCTGAAATCCTATCAAGTTATTTTCTGTACTGCATTTTCATTCCACATTGCATCTATTTGAAACCATAAAAGTATTGTTGCTATCTTATCCATCCTATACCCACTCATCACTGATTATAAAGAAGTGTGCTAGTGCCAGACTATCCATTATTGATTACTGCTCAGATTAAGTGTGATATTCAATTATTAATTCATTATAAAAGTGTGATATATATATATATACTGTTTAATTTTTTTTCAAATAAACCGTTTAAACTTGCAAAACAGATCTACTTCTTGGCTCAGTGGGGTCAGGGGGATTCTAAGAGAGGGGTGTTATACAGGGGTTGTCATCCAGAATATGAACCTGGACCTAAAGATATATCAATAAGGGTTTTCATTCAGTATCCCAGGCTAGGCATTGACTTGGCTGTAGTGCTGGATTGAATCTTCTTACAGCGAAATGCTGACACCAGCGCCAATGTCTTCCTTGTTGTTGAAGAGGCGGAAAACACAGAGTGACTGGTTCGGTGCCGTATAACAGGGAGCTTCGGTTGATCTGACCCTTCGGTTGCTGTGAGGCCTTCACAAAGGACCAGAGGATAGGAGACTCCAGTTCTGTGTCTGATCTTCTGGCTTAGAAGATCCATTGCAGAGTGGTTTGTCCTGGTCCAAAGCACTGGTCACTCCCGATGTTCCCCTGGAGTGGTCAGGTGACAGATCTTCTTTCTGTCTTAGATGGCTCCTTCTTTACTTCAGGCTGAGGGCCTTGGATGGTACAACTGTCACAAAGGAAGTCCAACTGAGAATCTTCAGAGAGTCTCTTTGGCCTTAAAGCATCCTTGAAGCTCTGAGGGAATTCTGTTGAACGGGTGTGAGACTCCTTCTTTTTAAAGACACAAGTCCTCAGGTGATTGGTCTAAAGATGGCCTGCTTTAGGGGAGCCAACCCTGCTCCTGGATGGAGTGGACTTTGCCCTATTGATCTTGCACCCAAAGTGCTTTGCTCCAGAGGAAGTGGAGGAGATTGCAAAGGGAAAGAGAGAAAGTGAGAAACAAGATGGTGGAAGGCTTCTTCCAGTGTCCAGAGCACTTGTGCCGCTCCTATTCCCACCCCCTTGCAGCCTAGTGACAACAAAGATTTTTAGATATGGAGCACTCTGATGTGAGGCTACTCCTCCTAAATTGGTGTACTCCTTTGATACCTGGGTCCAGGACAGCTGCCTGCTGCTGATTACGGGCCCTCCCAAAGAGAATAAAAGAGAGTCTGGGTCCTCTGGGTTTCTGTCTTGCCGTGTGGCAGTATCAGTCTTTCTGACTTGAATACACATCCCCTTCCAGAGCAGAGCTGACTCACAGGAGTTGACACATGTGTAATATCTTGTGTATAGGCACGTTATAAATACCATATCATATCATAACATATCAATTGTGATGTGGGTTCCATGATCATAAGTATCACCATGCACTATGCCTAAACTCAGGAATAGCTTATTCTTAGAGAGTACCCTGCCACGGGCATAGCATGGCATACTCATGATCATCATAGTTTGGATACAGGGGGCATATCTTAAATGTTGCCCCTTTGCTGCAGTGACTTTGCTGTTGCTGCAGCAGTCTAGTGGGCATCTTGTGACCTTTGAACCTGCTCTGTGCCACGAGCACAGCAGGTGCTGCAGATCAGGCCACTGATATAGCAAGGCACAGGTACACTATGCTTTTGGTATGGAGTTGTGATAAAAGGGATCTGGTTAGCAGATTACCCCTTTAGAGATGGAATCACCCCCATCATTTTATGTACTAATACAATTTTAAAAAGCCCTGTGTCTGCACTCTTGTCAGATGGCAATTTCTCACAGCAGTCTATCTCGACCACCTCTATATACGGACAATCGAGCAAGGGGATTTGTATTGACCTGGGTCGCCTTGCCAGGATTACGTTTTTAGAAGTTTCTGTTTTAACATAGGCTAAACTCGACCCTCAAGCAACCTATTTGACACACATCCCACCCAATATTTCCCCATGTGCAAAAATGTATTCCACTTGTGCAAGCAATAAGGGCTAATCTTCGTTACTGACATCAACCTTTGAACCATAGGAACATGAATTCCTGTAGGTTATGCACCCAAGAGCTTCAGCGTAGCTAAATTGCCCAGTCCAGTAGAACCTGCATTTAAAGCGCTAGCACACTACCTGGTTTATATTTTGGTAATCAAACTACCCAGTTATGAGGAGGCTGCCATCAATACCCCTACTGTGCATCTTGACCTCCCCGTTGACCCACTTTGCTTCAGCGTTCCACCCTGCCATCTCTCTCAGAGTATGCTCTTCCTCTTTGATGTACTTCGGTATTACACAGCCTGCCACGACTTGCACTTTTTTAAAGCGAGTTCTCTTTTTAAGTACATTTTATCTAGCTATATTTATTTAAATTAAAAGCTATGCACAGTGGGAAATGTGTGTCTGTGGCATGTGTGAACAAGAATTATTTCGTAAGATCTTTCTAAGCTGGTTGATTTAGTATGGGATCAATTTTTCTGTTGCTATTTTGCCATGTAAGAATGTTTTTTAAAAGAGGTCTATTAGGGATTTTATTTTATATATGCTGCTCCAGGCTGTAATGTTTTTGTAATAATGATGCTGTATTTTTTTTAAAATGTTTACATTTTTTGTTGTGATTGAATACAGGGAACTAAAAATACCAAATTGACCAAAAAATAAATTAAGCCAAAATACCATAATCCATCTTCAAACTAGATCTGCCATTTTGGGTAAAACACGTGCTATACATACGCCGATAAAAGAGTATCAGCTGAAAAACAGAATCCCCAGATTCAGTGGTAAGCACACAGCTGGATTTAATAGATCATGACATTAGGATCACAGGTAACGCAACTACCTCTGAGGCCCCCAGGAATCAAGGAAACATGCTCGCCTCAAAGAGGTGGACCCCTTAGGAAACTGCAACTCTGGGGAGTGAAGCCATGTGGTTCTCTGGCATAGCTCTGATTCCCTTTGTGATGTCCTTATGATTACAGCTTCCATGAGCCAATGAGCCAGGGCAGTTTTGGGGATCAGTGCTTCAGCCATAGGGGTGCCAGCTGTGCTAACCGTAAGCGGTGGGGCAGGAGGCTGATGATGCGATCTAGGCTGTGGGGTCTCCCCATCCTTTCCTTCTAATAGTAGATGCAATAATGTGGGTCTCTCACATGGCGCTATTTGCTCTGTGCACCACAGCTGAGAAGATGAGAGACTCCAAGGACGAGCCCGGCCGGAGTTGTGAATCAGTGATCCAGGAGAGACATGGAAGGGATGAACAGTGGCTCAGTTTGGGCTAGTGTGATAATAGAGGCAGGCTCCTGTTATTGGAGAAGGAGGCTGCCACTTGGAGAGAACCTCTAGGAAGGAGTTAGCAGAGCCCTGATAGTTTCCTTGCACTGCATTTGCAGATGATGACCAGGATGGCTTTAGCAATGGCGCAGAGGTCCCAGAAGTGTTAAAGGGCTGATTTCCTTCAGCCAAGAATGCAGGCTGAATGGACTCTGATGATGGAGGATGCTGCTAACGCGGTCCGGCAATCTAATGGCTCAAGAATCTAATAGTCCAGGAAATACTCACATAGGAAAATTGTGAAGGTGTAAAGAAAAATGAAGGAAGCACAGACATTAGGAACATCTTTGTTGGCCCTGGTTTTGAAGTAAGGTTGCTGAGTTAAATGGAGAGAGAGTTATTGAAAAAAGGCCACCGTAACCAAAGGTAAGGAAGGGCCCATGAAAAGACTGTGACAGCCCATTCTGTACAGATTGCCCTGTCCCCCTCCCTGCCACTGATGAGATGGACCCTCTCATCATACTAATGCAACTTGATGGACCGAACCCCGGACGAACCACCTGAAAGAGCAACTACCCTGGGTTAGCCACGGCAGAACCTCCGGAGGGCCCCGGGCCCCAAGAGTGAAGTGCATTAAGGCTATTTGCCCAGGGCAGTCTGCTTTACCTCTGCCCCAGAGAAACAAATGTGACTGTGCCAAACTGTTTTTCTTCCTAGGCCTGTGCACTGTAGTTCATCAACTGGGAACCAAATGCAGTAAGGGTATAAAGGCCAGTACATGTAGGTCCTTCATGGGTCAGCAAGCTGCTCTGCCTTTGCCATTTGCATTCAGCAGTGGTGAGGTCTCCCACAGAGGTCTGGCAATACAGCAGCCTTTTTTCTAGATGGACAACCCCACATCGGAAGTGTATATACCCTGTAACAAACTCTTTTTGTGTGTAAGTCAATAATACACATATCTTCCCCAAACGTCTAATATAATATGCAACTCAATGCGAAATGGGTCTTCCCCAAACGTCTAATATAATATGCAATTCAATGCTAAATGGGTCTTCCTCAAAGTTCTCGCATAATTCAAGATGCTTTTTGTGAATTTAATGACAGAGAACGCTTATGATAAGTAAACAGGCTGCAGTGTTCCTGTGTGTTCCTGAGTTTAGTCCAAGTTTTTTATAAGATGATTTGCAAATACGTACATAGGTGTGTGTTGTGCGCAGGTATAGTGTGTCCCAGCCAGCCAGCGGGGAAAGTGGAGGCGATGTAGCAATGCATACCATTCTGGACGCTGTGTTATTCAAAGACCTTATTTATTTATTCATTGCATTTATAATACGCCCAAACCATTGGGTGTCACAGCGGTGTCGCACCTTGAGATGGCAAATCCCGTAACCTATTTCCTGTGTATAGACACAGGTAAATAACCAGGGTAACGCAAATCTGCCTGAGCCCCTTCCACGTAAAAAGAGCATTTTGGCTCCTGATATAGTCCGTTAAGGATGTCCAACAACGTGGACGACAGGGACGTTTTTTATTTTTTATAGTGCAACATAAAGCATATAGCTGTCCATTAATGAACACAGAATTCTCTTCTTCCTTGATCTGAGTACACAATCCACCATGAAGAGAAGGAAGTCTCTGCTGACATAGGGTATTGTCCTCAATGTGGTTTCTGGCTGGATTAAAAGTCTTCTGCAAAAGGACAAAGTTTTAATTCTCAGACACTCATGCAGCAAAAAAGATTTTGGACAGGGTTTTGTGGGAGTCTGACTGCCCTCTCGATGATAGTAGACAGGAGTCACCATAAATGGCTTGCATGGACTGTTGTTGGTCACGGTGAGGATCCTCCCAAGCACTATTATGTAGTAAATTATGGCGGGAGCCTGGAGGCAGGTACGTGGTGTAATAGTGTTGTGTTTAATCAGGCATTTCTACATCATCTACAATCAGGGTTCACAATATTGCCCTCTGTAATGAGGTACAGATGAAACTGAGTTTACGAGGTGGAGCAACGTCTTTATGAAAGCTAACATTTGGAGATTAAAGACATATTTTTGCAGACTTGCACTCTTATGTGTTGCTTGCAAATCGTGCTTAGTTAACAATTACTGGGAGTTTCAACCAAGATATGAAAAGAATTTCCCTGCATGCAAAACAAACGACACACAGGAAAAAGCAGCGAAGTATGATTGAAGGTATTAGCAAGTTCAATCCTTTAAACCTGCCATGGACAGAACTAACACAGGTTGCTCCGATAATAGGGGTAGTGAATGCCAGAGTGAAGAAGTGGATTTTCCCAATGTTTCTAAAGTGCCAAACTACCAAAAACAAGAAACTCAGCTGACAAATGTGGATTGGTCGAGCCCACAAAACCCCATATGAGCCTATCCCATATGCTGCATAGGTTACAGGACTTCAACCAAGCAGTCGATAAACAGGGATTGGGACTAAGTTCACATGAAAAGTAAAATGGAGTTACTTAGGCAGCGAATCAAAAAGCTAAAGTCTCCAACTACCTCATGATCGATCTAATCACACCCACTCAGTGAATGTATTCGGCCATGGCGTCATTGCTTACCTTGGGAGCCAGGTAACCCGTCTAACAGAAACCTGCTTCATAAACATATTCACCAAAAGCATACGTGAGAACTGCTCCCACTTGGGTAACATACAGCTACAGCTCCTGAAAATTAAAAGCACCTTCCGCTCCCATACGGTCAAACAGCAGGCAGCAGTGGAAACAATGACTCACTTTGATCACATCTCTATTATTTCTCATATGATTCAGTACAAGATGCAAGAGCAACGATAGTAACAGAGAACCGCCTAAAGGCTCCCACCCTCAGTGTCATGAAAATCCTTTAATTGAATCCATCAAAGAAAAACAAAACCAAAAAAAACTAGGAAGAAAAGTAGACAAGAATGAAATAACCGGGAGCTCCCCAATTTGGAAACAGAAGTAGAAACCTGTAAATGCTGAGGGTGATGATATAACCTGAAAACAGACAGAAATTCTGGCCATATTCAGAGAGAGATGCACCGAACAAAAAAGGAATGCTATGTGTACTGCAATAATAAAGCCCTGACACAACCATACATACTGTCACTGGACCACAAAATTGCAGCAGCCTGACCATACTGAAGAACGTTTTAATAAAATGATTTATCCTATCTTCAAACGAGTCCCCGCTATAAAGACTTTATTTACATTTTCTTCATAAAATCATCTTAAAGCCTCCTCCACTGACCTACATGTTTAAATCCTACACAGAGTCTTACATTTTTAAATCCTACACAGATTGTAATCCTAAAATCCTAACAAACAAAGTATGTTTAGCCTTTCACATGCAAAAAAAAACATGATCTATATTTTGAACATGTTTACCACACTATCTGCCCAATCTCCTATCTTCTGAGGTTAATAAGCCCATTCTAAAGGAGATAAACATTTCCCTGGGCCAGGGGCATGGTAACTCAGGGATATACCGGTTTTCCATACCTATCTCACCAAATTACACCAAGGTATGAATATTGGATACATTAAGTACATCCCTGTAATCTATGGCACTGCTCTGCAACTGTTTACCCGTTTAACCTGGCTCTTCAAAGAGACTGAGTAAGATTGATATGGTGTGACCAAATACAAATATTTCACTTTTCAACAACATTTTTTGCCTGGGCCAAAACATTACTTGAATGATTGGCACAGCACACAGGCAATTCTGAGCGTATAATGATTTACCTTTGAAGTTTAATTCTTAGCCCTGACCTTCAATGAAGTTATCTAAACTATCCAGGCCATAATTGTTCCTCAATCACAATACTACCCCGTTCTAATCTCAGGGTTATGTTATAGGAGGTCCATCTCGCTGCAAAGAGTGTTTCCCATACCCAACTTTCCAAATCTTCTGAAAGTCTATTCCACTTGGTACTCCAGATTTCTGAGCCGTAAAGAATAGTTGAAGCTATTTTGTCATTGTATATATCAATTAAAGGTTTCAAGGAAATAGTCCCACCAAATGAGCTAATTTGCATAACAGGTCAAACATTTCTTTCACCTTAATTCTGGTGATATGCCTTTCAACTTTCCATGACAGTTCCGAGACAACCTGATTTAGATTCCTATAAAATAGGAATAAAAAAGAAAGGAACACACAAAAGAGGAAGCCCTAAATATGTTTTATCAAGCATATGAAGGTGAGTATCCTGTAGAAAGACCTATCACGGATGAAAATCCCTTAGCTTGCTCAGCAATTGCCCTCTTTTTATGGTGCTCCTCAAATCGTCTGAATTTTAAATATCACTCTTAACTAATGTCATGGTTTATGAGAACATGCAAGATCTAATGCCCAATAGTGTAGATAGCTACAATACTGTATGTTGTGGCCATTATACTATAAGCTAATTCTGGTCTTCAGCATGCAATGAATATTGTGTGTAATGGTACCATTTACCTATATACGGCTATCATGACACTACATTTCTTTCTGTCTAGAAATGTAGTGTAATGATAGCCATATGCAAGTAAATGGTACAATTACACACAATATTCATTGCATGCTGATGACCAGAATTAGCTTATAGTGGAATCTAGATTCCAGTCTAGATTCTAGACTAAAAAAAAAGAAATTGCATTTAAAAAAACAAACAAAAAACTAAATAAAATTCAGACTGTGGGTGTGCAAACCCCTGGACACGCCCCACAGTTTAAATACCGCTGGTCTAAAGCCTACTTGTGCCTGGTCCAATAGTTGGTTATTTTCTACGTGTTCCAGTATTTGTTTGTAGACATAGGTCTCTAAAGGTTTTGCTGAGTAAGTAATGTTTGAGATCGGTCTGTAGTTTGAGAGGTCTTCCACAACGCCTGTTGTATCCTCGAGAAGTGGTTTGATGTAGACAGATTTGAACGTTTTCTGTACTCACCCTGTTGAAAGTGATAGACTGAAGAGGTTTAGGTAGCATTCCGATGGTGTACCCTGTGTAAGGACTGATTTGTAGATGTCTGGTGGACAGGGTCCATTGCAGAGCCTGTCTTGTTGCATTTTTCACCAAGCTGATGAGTTTTTCTCTTGACTTTTGGGCAAAGATGTTCAGTCTGTTCTGTGGTCTCGGTGTTTGAAGGAAATGGTGCATGGTCTGGTTGATCGGTCTACTTTGTATGATCCACTGTATGTCAGTGATTTTATTCTTGAAATGATCTGCAAGATCCTTGCATAAGTTTTGCAAAGGCACCACTGTGTTATTGTATTCAGGGGATTTCTCATCTCGTTTACAATGTTCAATAGTTCTTTCTGAGTGTTGGTGGCTTTTGTAATCCGGTCATAGTATTTCTTTTTTACTTTAAGAATTTCCATTTTGTATGATTGGATTTGTTTTTGATATGTTATTCTTTTGTCTGTATTCTTTGTCCTGTACACATTCTGTGTCAATCACCAGAGGCTTTAGGGTGCATGCAGTAGATCCAAATATGTTTTTGAGAAATTGATTTACTCCATAGATGATCAGGCATTGTGGGTTTTCTCATTTGTGGATCTTTGGGAGCATATAGAATGTCCCAGGATTTGGATTCCTTGGTATCAGATTTTGGAGGCATTCTTCAATCTTACTTGGCATGATACTGATGATTTGTTCCAGAGTTGTTTATGCTCTATAGTGGAGGCATGACTACGTTGCTGGTACAAGTGCGTGTCAAGTAGTTACCTTCATGCTTCTCATTTGTATTTCAGTGTACCCATGTCTACAACAGCAAAACATTTATCACATGATTTTATTACGATTTCCATGCTTGTTTGGCGTGTTCTTTTTTCCCTTTTCTCTTGGGCAGTGGTGTTCTGTTCAAAGGGCAGGATGCACTACTCATGCTGCTTGACATGTTGGCAGCTTTCAACATGGCTGACCATTCTCTACTGGTGACCAGATTCATGGAAGTAGGTGGCTTCTCAGATAAGTCTGCTTTGTGGATTCAATCTTTCTTGAATAACAGACAGATTAGGGTTTGTAGTAAGGACGCAGAGGCTGCGCTGCCACCATTGTTGTTAGGCGTGCCACGGGGGGGGTGTCTCTCCCCCTCACTATATAATATCTTTACAGTGGCCCTTTTTGACATGTTGGAGGAGAGGGACATGTGGTTTACAAATTATGCAGACAATACACACTGTGCTATCCCCCTCTCTGGCAGGCAAGAGCAGGACATAGAAAAGGTGAATGAAATATACAAATGAATACAGGCTTGGATGATGGAAAGTGGTCTCGCTCTGAATAATGAGAAAACCCAGCTGTTGATTGTAGAAAAGAAAATCATCACGCTCAGAGAAGAATACTTGCACTTTAAGGTAGTAGGATGCGTGATTCCCACACAAAAGAAAGTCAAAACACTGGGCCTATTTTTAGACCAGAACCTCTAAACATGTGGGCCCAAATAAATAGCTTAGTATCATCATCAGCATACTATATAGAATTGTAGGCCCATCTACGACCTAACATTTCCACAGCAAACTGCGAGACGGTTACTAGGGCCATTGTTGCCGCTAAAATGCACTACTGTAGCAGTTTTCTGCTAGGGATTTGTAAGAAGGATTTTGCCAGGCTTCAACTAATACAAAACAACACTGTCAGGACCACTTTTGGCCTTAAGAAGAGAGACCATGGGCCTCATTACAGGTCCAGCAGTAGCCATGCTGGTGCTACCGGCAGGTTGCTGGTGGACCTGTAATGATTTATCAGCACCTGACTTCCCGGTGCCACCGGGAGATTACAACCCTGGTGGCCCGGAAAGTTAGGCACCAGCAAATTGATTGTCCCCATTCCCATACGGGAATGGGGACCACGGAAGCACCGGCACATTTGTTAACGGTGCCGGTGCTTCCGTAACGGGTCTGCCTACCGTGGCCTCTGTGCCCAGCAGGGTCAGACCTGTCGGGCACGGCGGCTCCAGCAGGCAAACCCATAGTTTGCCAGTCCGGAAACAACGGTGCCGGTAAGCTTACCAGCACCGTTGTTTCCGGACTGGCAAAATTAGAATGAAGCCCCTTGTGTGTAAGGTAAGAAGAGGCATACATTGGGTGCCCATTGAGGCAAGAATTGAATATCGGCTGATGATGAGCACCGATACATGTGTGACATTGAATAAACCGTTATACCTATCTGAAGTATTAACAAGCAATTTATCCAGTCAAATAGCCTAAACCTACTGAAAGTGCCCAGATGTAAACTAACACGGTGGAAAAAGGGGCCTTTTTGCAGCAGTCCGAGAGCATGGAACAGGCTTCCGCCGGATCTTAGGGAAATCAGATATATGGAAATCTTCAAAAAGAAGTTAAAAAGGTTATTATTCAGATAATAACGTTTTCCATACTTAACCAGTTTTAACTGCTTGCCTGATCTGTTCTGGATATGCACCCTCTTGTACTTTCTGCTGCTGGCCTCTTTGTTTTGTCTGTCTGCGACACACCTGCATGCCTATGGGCTAATTGGTGCGCTACAAATATATTAAATTAAATTTAATTAGTTACCTGTTATGCATTGAGTACATCAATTCTTCCACTTTTCTGAGACAGCTGATGTAAATTAAAAAGTTTTGGGCTATGGGCATCTGGAGATATCCAGTGTGATCTCTTTGCTTTTGACCTTTGGCATTTCTCTGCCTATAGATATATTCTTTGAGATGCAATAACTGTATGCAGTGTTTAATTTCCCCTCAACGTAGAATATTGTCTAGTGCTTGGCTCGGGAAGAATGTCAGTTCCTTGGAGAGTGTATAATATTCAGCATGTGCAAGTTCAATACCCAAGAGTTTGATCAATTGTAGTTTATTGGTGGGGGAGGGAAGGGCTCTCCTATTGGGTTCTCAGTGGTGGTCCTGTTTGATGCGCAGATCCCAGTTTTAGGGTGATCTGTACCCTTCCCTGTCCCTGAGCAGTACCTATGTCATTACTTGTAGGTCATAGAGTGTCTTATTCTTCCAAATTATTAATAAATAATTCAGTCTATTAATAGTTCTTTTTGAGCTCCTGTTGAAGTTGTGGTGTAGGGCCATTTATTTGTTCTCTCAGCCTTGTTATCAGACTGTTTAACTCCTTTTTCAGTCTGGTTCTCTTGGAGTAGAGCTGTTGCATGAGATTGCTCCTTATCTACTCTGATGCTTTCCTGCATACCTGTTCAGCGTATACCATGTTCTGGCTTATTCATCATCCCCTTCTTGTGCTAGCCTGAAGACAGAGCTGTCAAGGACATTGCCAATGAGAAACACTGTGGCAAAAAAAAAACAAGGATTACAGTAAAGGACCCCGACACATCTTTTTTTTTATAATAAAGCAGATTTTGAACTCTGCTGTCTAAGATCAGAATGTTTTAATAATGGCCCCACAATACCAAGTAGACTATACCATTCTGATATAAAGATGGCAGGATTCCATTAAATTTCTGCATATACCCCCACATGCCTAGCACAGGAGCCAACTATACCAGCTGGGCCAGATTACAGAAACTTTGCACCGGTGCAAGTGCAAAGTTTGCACTGTATCAGTACTAGGGCAAAGTTTGCCCTATTTTTGAAAACAATGGACACATTAGAAAACTATTTCACCATGACAAGTGAAGTTTGGCAGGGTATAAGCACCAGGGCAAAAATTGCCCTCGGGCAAAAAGATACATTTTCACTGCATTATTGCAACAGGGCAAAGTTTGCCCTAGTGCTAATACGGAACTGTATTTGCACTAGGGCAAACGTTGCCCTGGTAAAAGAAATGGCAAAATCCTAGCATGTCATCCACTGTCTCTACTCCGGTACAAGTTGTGTTACCAGGTACAGTTCCTTTGGCACCACCGGAGAGGTTTGCTGGTGAACCACGAAAATACGCAGCTTTCATGAATCAGTGTCGCCTTCATTTTCTTTGCAGACCGGGAGCATTCCCAAATTACCAAGCCCGGGTAGCCTTTGTTTTATCATACCTTAGTGGCAGCGCCGCAGATTGGTCGGTACCATTGGTGTCCCATGATGACCCTTTATTACATAACTTTGGAGACTTTCAGAGGGAAATGGAAAAACTCTTTGCTCGCCATACCCGAGAACAAGCTGTGGACAATGAACCCCTTTCCCTCCGACAGGGGAATCAGGATTTCTTAACGTACATCGCTACTTTCAACCGATTGGTTGCTGAAGCTAGATGGCCTGAAAACAAAAGAACCACGTTGTTTCATCGGGGCTTACCAGGCGAATTAAAAGACGTTTTAGCTCAAGTGGTTAATCCTCCCAGAATTCATAGACTTGGTTGTGCAACTGGACCACCGGTTGCAAGACCGAAAAGCAGACTGTTCTAAAATGGACCCTCGGCCAGTGTACGTTCGGCCTAGAGACAATGTAACTCGAGTGCAAGAAAATACTGTGGAGCCCATGCAAATCAGAGGGGTACGACCCCCACTAACAAAACAAGAGTGAGATAAAAGGAGACAACAACAACTATGTCTGTACTGCGGAAGGTCAGGGCATTTCCTGAAGGACTGCCCAGTGAAACCTCTGAGGAAGATCGTTGGAGCCACGAAAAAAGATGAAGAGAAGGAGTGTCAGTCAGGAAACTGCCCAGCTCGGCAAACGTAGAGGTCAGTTTGTCAAGTGAGGGAAAAGAGCCACCGACATCACACTTTGCAATCCCGGTGATTAATAACCAACGGTCGTCAAGAATGCATGCCATTGAAGCATACATCGACAGCAGAGTAGTTGGGAATTATATAGATCAGGACCTAGCTGCAGAGATGGGGCTTCCCCTTTGATCCAAGTTGACTACAGACAAGGTAACGACGGTGGATGGTACAGAAATCGCTTCCGGACCCGTAACCCAGCGCATAGCTGAGATAACGTTGCTGTGCCAGGACGGACATCGGGAATTTATTTCGTTCGATCTCATCAATGCACCTCAACTCCGGCTCATACTAGGGATGCCATGGTTAGTTGCTCACAACCCTTTGATTGACTGGCGGCCAAGAAAATTAACCTTTCCTAGTGACTGCTCTCCAGCCTGTTATTGCCAAGAACAGAAACCTGCTTTCAGTATCTCTACAACTCCTGAAGTGGCAACTTTGGGAGTGACTAGTACCTTGCCTGAGAAATACCAAGATTTCCAGGCTGTATTCCAGAGGCACCAAGCAAACACACTGTCTCCGCATAGGCCCTATGACTGCCAGATCAACCTTGTTCCCGGTGCTCAGGTTCCTTGCGGCAGAATCTATGCTCTCACGGAACCCGAAAACCTTCATCTGAAAACGTATGGATTCATCTGCCCATCCAAGTCCCCTGCAGTTAGTCCTTTGTTCTTCGTACCGAAAAAGAAGGGGACCTAAGAACCTGTATTGACTACTGCGCATTAAACCAGATCACTGTAAAGAACCGTTACCTCTTGCCGCTCATCCCAGAAATTCTGGATCAGGTCAAAGATGCCCAAATTTACACCAAACTGGACCTTCGATGAGCATACCACCTGGTGCGGGTCAGAAGCGGAGACGAATGGAAAACTGCTTTCCGCACCAAATATGGTTTGTTCGAATATCAAGTCATGCCCTTTGGGTTATGCAATGCTCCTGCAACGTTTCAGTATTTTATGGATGACGTTTTGAGAGAGTTACTTGATGTCGCGCCCTAGTGTACATAGATGATATCTTAGTGTACTCAACTTCAAAACAAGGATCACATTAAGCACATCTGTTCAGTCCTCTTCAAGCTCCGGGAACATCATTTATATGCAAAGCTGGAGAAGTGCTTTTTTCACGTCACCAAAGTTGAGTTTCTGGGTTTTATTCTTACTCCAGGAGGCATCAGAATGGACCTGCATAAAGTGGGGACTGTTTTGAAATGGCCATCACCAACGTCAGTAAAAGGGGTACAGAGCATGTTGGGCTTTGCAAACTTCTATCAGCGGTTCATACCAGACTTCTTACAGGTCGTACACCCGATCACCATATTGCTAAGAAAAAATAACAAGAAATTTGCCTGGACCGAAGAAGCAGAGAAGGCTTTTCAGGAACTCAAGAAAAGGTTCACCTCCGCGCCAATCCTGCGACATCCTCGCCCTGATCTTCCTTATATCGTGGAAACAGATGCTTCCAGCATTGCGATGGGAGCTGTCCTCTCGCAAAGAGATCCAGTAACAGGCCAGCTACATCCAGTGGCCTTTTGGTCGAAGACATTTTCTCCCCCGGAGATGAATTATGCCATCACGGACAAAGAACTCTTGGCGATCAAATCCACCTTTAAGGCCTGGCGGCCCTACCTTCTGGGGGCCAGACACACAAATACAGTTATCACAGACCACCGAAACCTGCAATACCTGAAGACAGCTAAAGCCCAGTCTTCACGCCGATTGCGGTGGGCCCTTTTCTTCGCCGAATACGACTATGTCAACACTATTCGACCAGGGGTCAAGAATGGAAAAGCTGACACACTCTCTCGTACAGGCACTGATGACTTGGTATATACGCCCCCAGATCCAGTCCCCATCATACCGGAAGACAAGCTCTTGGGCCTCACTATGGCCTTAACCCAAGTTGAACTGAGAGATAAGATTCAACGAACCATGAACCCAGATGCCTTCCTCGCATGGCAAGTGCAAGGAGAACAATATTCCATTAAAGATCACTTACCCTTTTTTAAGGATCGGTTGTATGTACCCACCAAAGACTTACAACAACAAATTGTTGCTAGTTATCATGATTCCCTGATCGAAGGGCACCCAGGAATCACCAAGACTCTAGCCAAGGTAAAACAGAACTTCTGGTGGCCTGCCTGGCGTAAAGATGTCATCCAATATGTTCAGTCCTGCGGAGTCTGTGCGGAAAAGAAGTCGCAAAAACAAAAACCATCCGGTCTTCTGCAACCTTTAGACATTCCTCCCACTCCCTGGCACACTCTTTCCCTCGACTTCATCACTGACCTACCTCCCAGTCAAGCGTTTAACACCATCCTGGTAGTCGTGGACTTGTTCTCAAAGATGGCACACTTTTTTCCACTCAAAGGCCTCCCTGACGCACCCACTCTAGCCAAAGTGTTCCTGGATGGTATTGTAAAACTACATGGCTTCCCATCAGTCCTGATCTCCGATCGAGGTAGCCAGTTCATCTCCAACTTCTGGAAAAAATGTTGTGCAATGGCACAAATTGACATTCAGGCTATCCACTCGCCATCACCCACAAACGGACGGTCAGACCGAGAGGACCAACCAGATCCTCGAACAATACCTAAGGTGCATGTTACACCATGAACTAAGAGACTGGAAAGATTTGTTATGGATAGCCGAGTACGCATATAACAACTTCTTGAACTCCAGTACTGGACAAACACCGTTTTATACCCTTTATGGTAGACACCCACGTACCTCAGAACTAGATGTCCCAACAAATTTGGAAATGCAAGCAGTAAAAACTCTTCACACCAACATCACTCAGGCTTTCAAAAAGGCCAAAGAACATCTTATTTTGGCCAAAGAAAAACAGAAGCAATTTGCCGACCAACACCGGAAAAAGGGCCCAGACTATCAGGTAGGAGACAAGGTTTGGCTGGCTGCCAAGTTTGTACCCATCAAGGGAACACAGACTTTTCAACCCAGGTACTTAGGACCTTACACCATCAAGGCAATTATCAATCCAGTGGCCGTCAAACTAGACTTACCACCTAACCTACAGATTCACCCAGTATTTCATGTGTCCCTATTAAAACCGATGCAGCCCGGTAGACAGGTTGGGACACCACCAAAACCCATACTTATTGACAGAGAACCAGAATTCGAAGTCAAAAGCATCTTGGATTCCAAGTATTTGAGGGGAAGGTTATACTACCTAGTCGATTGGAAAGAATTTGGACCCCAAGACAGATCCTGGGAACCCTGTGAAAACATTCATGCACCATGTCTGATTAGAAAATATCATCGTAACTTTCCAACTAAACCAGGGCCGGACAGAAGGAACACCTTGAGAGGGGCCTTGTGGGGGAGTGCTGTCACGACCTACTTCCTGAAACCCCCCCGGCAAGCCCATGGGCCAGGAGGGGTCTCGGCTCGGGCCCCCAACAAGCTTACGCATCCTTTGCCTAGGCCCTCTTGGGGCCAGTCCTGGCGCCTTTGGCGCCAGGCTCATACTTAATGAAGACTTGTGCTTGGGAACTACTTTATTTCAATGCCAGTCAATATGGAGGCATCCACTTAGCTTGGCTCCTTGGAACCAAGCTATGCGGTATAGTGTTTTGGGTGTGGTAGCCTAGGGACTATTTTACCTGGACTACTTTCTTGATGCTATTTAAACAACACCGGACTTGGAGAACATGCTTCGCGTTACTTTGCAATCCTTCAACGTGACGCTCATCGTGTTCAGCAGCATCTGCGAACCTCGGAAGAACAGCACCTGAAAAACAAAAGGGACATCGTTATTAGCAGCAGCTTACCTGTGATTCCACCGCTAGCTGCCCTCTGCTCCTGCAAACAGCATCCAAGGAACAGCGAGCCTCCCGGACCGTCGGGATATTTGCATGCCATGGTTCAACTCATCAAACAATACCAATTGGTGTTTCAGATGTACGCAACGGATACTCAAATGTATCTGCGCTTCGTCAAAGAGATGGGGAATCACGCCAAAATAACTGAATGCTTGGATCAAGAATAGCACTGGATGATGGAGAAATGTATGTGCGTCATTGGAGGACGGGGCGCCTGGTTGCTGCCTTGCTCTGCCCAGGTAGGTACACTTATATAAACAACACAATTGAGCAAGGTCATAAAGGTCTAACTGCTGAAAATAGAAATACTAAATCCTGAGTTTTTCAAACAAGGACTCGGTGGACACAGATTTTTTTAAAAAGTATATATACTGCAGTTCTTATTTAATATGTGTGTAGTAAATGTAAAGATACATTTGAATCTATGGGACATAGGATATTCAACATTAAAACATACATGGTGTAGTACCTGAATTGTACAAATCAAATGACAAATATTTGAAATAACCATTTTTCTTGCATTTGCATTCTCTAAAGGTCCCTTGGGGAGGAAACTTGAGAAATCAGTGTGGTAATAGTCAGGTCATCAGCACATTGGTTGCAAACAATCAAAAGTTTAACAACAACATAAACAACAAGTCAACACAACAGTGTTTTGGCCATTTAGAGCTAAACTTGGGAAGCAGTAGTATAGCAGGCCTTCATCAGGACAGAATATTCTTGTGAGTGAAGTATCCTATGTAGTCTGTTGGAGTAAACAGACAAAGAATATATCAGGAGTCACTAAAATCTAAGCAGTCTAGCAGTAGAATTGTAAACTATATACATTGAGAGCATGGGGGATTGCAGTGCTTACCGAATCCGCAAAAGCACAATGGCTTAAGGCATCTTAGTGTCTATGTGCATTGAGGTGGGCAGGAGAATTCTCCTTCTGCTGGACGGCCAATCCTGTGGGTAAAGACTGTGGACTGGTCAGTGGTACTGAATTCAGCCATCTAATTAATGTGTAGGTCGTGCAATAGGTATGTCTTACCTATTTGGAGCCTGTCAATAAGGTTGAGTAGTGACAGCTTGCAGCGCAATTAATGCAGTTTTGAATCCGGGAGAAACAAGTGGATTTCTCACTGCCGATAAAATAAAAACAGAGTTGCTCAGCAGGGAGCCAAAGGGTAATACCAAACAGAGCTATAAAAGTACTAAGTACGGTAGTCTAAATCCGTGGTGACATTCAGGATTGAAATGAAGCATTGATGAGTGCATGCACTGCTGCTTTGTTCAGTCTGTGTGCTTCAGCATGTTGGCTATGTCCTTGGAATGGCGACGGGCCAAGACTTTATTCTGCAGCCTTTTGAGTAGTAAATGCTGCTCCTCCTGCAACTATACTTCTGTGAGCTCCTGCTACCCACACTCAGTGACAATAGCAGGAGAGAAAGCATTGAGAATTCTCCACTTCCTCCTCTGATTTCTCTGATTCACCGGTTGAGAAAAGGTTGAGGGGAGGTATGACTAAGGCTGATTGTCACGACCCACTTCCTGGAACTCCCCGGCAGGCCCATGGGCCAGGAGGGGTCTCGGCTCGGGCCCCCAACAAGCTTAGACATCCTTTGCCTAGGCCCTCTTGGGGCCAGTCCTGGCGCCTTTGGTGCCAGGCTCATACTTAATGAAGGCTTGTGCTTGGGAACTACTTTATTTCAATGCCAGTCAACATGGAGGCATCCACATAGCTTGGCTCCTTGGAACCAAGCTATGCGGTATAGTGTTTTGGGTGTGGTAGGCTAGGGATTATTTTACCTGGACTACTTTCTTGATGCTATTTAAACCACACCCGACTTGGAGAACACGCTTTGCGTTACTTTGCAATCCTGTAACGTGACGCTTATCGTGAACAGCACCTGAAAAACAAAAGGGACATTGTTATTAGCAGCAGCTTACCTGTGATTCCACCGCTAGCTGCCCTCTGCTCCTGCAAACAGCATCCAAGGAACAGCGAGCCTCCCGGACCGTCGGATCTGCAAAAGGAGAGAAACAAGACATTAGACATTTACAATTGCGCCAGCAGCTTACCTCTCAAGTCGCCCATTGACCAGCCCTGCCTTGGGACTTCTTGCTCCGGGTGAGCACCGCAACCTACGGGAACAAAAGACAACAGGTTAGCAAAGGCAAGGCATCATAGAGCTGTGCATAGCGCCTACTTACCGCATCAAGGCGCTCTCGAAACACCATCACATGCTGGTGAGTCCAAATTCTGCCAACGTTCCACAGAGAACTTCCGCGCACCTAAGGAGAGAGAAAAGACATTATTGAATCCAAGAAATGCTTACAGTATAACAGTAATAATACCTACCTGAAAGACTCTAAAGGGCAGCATCAGTGAAGTAACTAGATCGCACTTGCCCACCAAGGACAATGCGCCCCTGCCAAGAAGGCAGGACGGAGAGCACGCCAAAACCCATAACAAGGTGAGGAAAGGTCCGGGGAGGGGCTGCGAGCATACGGGGTGTTGGGAGGCTCTTACCCCAGTTGCTCAGTCTTGAACATTGCCCACCTGTTTTCCTGACAGAACTTCCCCGCTGATTATACCAGGGAGCGGCTGAGAAGGGCACCAGAGTCCCCGCAGCTGGGTGGGGCCCCCGTGGATACCAGGTGAGCGTAACGCTGATTTATGCCTGAAAGAACTAATCAACCTGATGGGAGTCAACATCTCTGTCAGGAGTATCAAGTTCAAGATATAGATCTTCCAGAGCATCATTACCCTCATATCTTGGGGGGGATTGGCTGGCTTCCCTTTATCTGCTAGATGCCTTCTTCCACGTCCTTATCCATCACTTGCACCATCAATTCTTCCACTTTGCAGTTGGACAGAAAATGTCCAGTTTGTGGTTCTTCTGTTTGGCCTAAAGTCAGACTGTCAAGTAGTTACACAAGTGCTAGAACCCTTGTTGAGACGGTTGGAGGAGTAAGGAGTGTTCACCTTTAACTCGAGGACTGGTTAGTGTAGGGGTCCTCAATATTGGAAGTGGAGGGAAACCAGAACAAGACATGTGCTATGCTGTTCATCCATGTCTTTCTGATCATCCTCTGGAATGGAAGTCCCATTTTTTCTTATTTTATTTTATCTTATCTGAACTTATAAAGCATGGCGTAAGCCCAAGGGCATCATGGCACTAAAGCTGCAGAGGTGAAGCCAACCTGGTTACCAAGGAACTAGAAGAGACAAGTTTTCATAGCTCGACGGAAAGGCAGATGGTCCTCAATGACACATAAGGAGAGACAAAGAAGGCTCCAGGCCTTAAGTGATGCCACCAAAAAGGCACGACCACCCACCCGAGCAAGTCTGGCACTAGGGGGCTGAATCGTCTTCAGTGTTTGCAAGAGGAGTGACCTGCCGAGTTGTAGAGAGGTCTCTGACTCAGAGACTTCAATTTATAGGTGCTGTCTTTCTCACAGAGGGCTGCTTCATCTTCCAGGGAACAGGTCTACAACTCTCTACCAGGTGATGGTTAAGCTTTGCCTTTCCCTGTTGTCCCCTGGTCAGATTTAGTTTCAAGCACAGGAAGTGAGAGAGGCAATACTCTTTGCCACTCTTTGGGCAAGCCTCCTCCTGTGGCCCTTCCCGTCTCACCTTCACAGATCTTGGGACCCAAGATGTCAAGTCTACGAGAAGCAAATTCCTCTCCCAAACTCTATCAAGCCCTAACTCCTGTGCTGGATGGATCAGCAGAATTTGCTGAAGGGTTTTCCGGCTGAAAATCCCTTCTTCCCTTGTTCTCATGATGGACTCCAGATCACTGTGATCAGGTGCCTTCCTTGGTCCCGAGCCAACTCAGAAATGTTGGTCTTGTTCGCAGGCTAGAATGTCCTCAGTTTTCCACTGTGACTTTCCCTGCTCTTTGGTCCTTTGCTCTGGCACCAGGTTCAGGCTGTAATTTTCAGGTCAGAAAATACCCTGTCCCTAACCTAAGTAACTTTACAAAGCCCCTGAGAAGATAGCTTGGTCCCAAGGCCTTTGGGCAGAGACCACTCTCCTCTCCCTTATGGTGGTCCAAATTCTGGGTGTGTACAGTTTGTGTCACTGCTTCTCACCGTTGACGAACTGGCATCTCTCTATGAGCACATTTCAACTATTCAGAGGTCCTGATGCTCACCCGTGATCAACATATTTGCTTCACAGGAGAACTCCTTTCTTTCTCTTTTGTTCTCAACTCAGGGAAGTCTCTGCCTGAAGGATGGATGCTCTGTTCTTCTCATGCACAGGAACGTTTTACCTATGCCTTTGCCCCATTTCCCCTAATTTCCTAAAGAATCCAGACTTTCGGGGAAAAACAAATCCCAGGGTAACCCATGCGTGGCCTAGGAGGGCCTGGTTTCCCCATCTGGTGAAATTATCAGCCTCCCCTCTCTTGGTCCTCCCAGAGGTCCCCTCTGCGGGACCTTCCCAGATTGCTCTCATCTGAACAACAGGTGAAATGGAAGCTTGGTGTTTGAGAGGGAGGGCTTTATGCATCAGGGATAGTTTCCCTTTTCATTCAGGGCTCCTGCAAAACCTTGACCCTCTTTTCCCACTATCGACATCGGATTCCTTTGTGGCGTGTGCTATTGATGTGGTGACTTGTCTCTGGATTGAGGGGTTCCACACAGGGGTGTTGCTAGGTCTGGAAATGACCCGGGGCTATGCTGATGTTAGAACTGTTGGGACTGGGGGCTAGCTAGCCTTTTCGTTGTAGCTCCTGAGATTCTATCCGGGGCTACAACCAACAGACCAGGGGCAATAGCCCCCTTAGCCCCCCCTAGCAACGCCTCTGGTTCCACAATTGACTTTATTCTTTCAGAAGGGTTTCAATCTGGGTCTTGCCCTCTCCTTCCTCAGGGCTTAGTGGGCAGTAATCATGGCACTCTGTGAACCATGGAGTGTGATTTATTTAGGGGACCCTCTCATTTTCTGCTGAGTTTTTCCATCCGACCTTCATATAGATCTGCATCCCGTACAAGGTCCTCCTTTAAAACTTTTGGCTTGACCAATTTAAACTTTTCATCACTGAAAACAGTGACTAGTACTTTGACCAGAAGGATGGTTTTGCCTGGAGCTCTTCTGTGCTCCCCACACTTCCTTGAGCTATGCTCTGCCACCATAACTGCGTGCTGTGATCTTGTTTCTGTCCCTAGCCCAATGTGGTCTTGTCCTTCCACCTCTCTCATGGGATTGTTCTCTCTTCCCTCCCTGGTGGTCTTTTAAAAGCTGACTCCCCGAACATGCCTCACGTTGATGTGACAGAAACTCTCCTGACTTATCTGCAAATAAGTCCCACCATACAGGCATCAAACAGTCTGTTTGTGACCTTCAGCTCTGCAAGAAAGGGAAGGAACGCCTTTGGCTGAAATATACAATTTCCAATTCCTAGCTGCAGAGTGACCTTCCCTGCCCCCTTTGGATCCTGTGGTGTACCACAAGGGAGGTGTCTTCTTGCTGGGCCGAGGAGAGGCAAACCTCTACCCTGTAGACCTATAGGCCTGCCTCTACCTGGGCCTCTCACGTGGATTTCACACTTCACTATTGTTTGTATCTTCCAAATCTGAACTGCAATAACTGCGTATTAAACCTGGCAGATGTGGGTTAACGCAATTATTTTTTGCAAATTCAGAATGCAAAGTAGTTTAAATGCCTTTTAGCAGGTGCTAAAAGCAGACAGTTTCCATACGATTTCAATGCTTTGCTGCCAGCATGATAATGATCTCCAGGCAGAAAACCATTAGGAAGGCAGAAGAATGTTTCATGCCCACACTCAAGCATCAAGTTCATCCGAAGAGCAAATGGTGCTGTTAAATCTGGCATAATACTTTTACTCCCGGCTTTAACACCATGTTTGTGCACCCAGGGTTAAAAAATGAGCCCCGCAGCATTTGAAGCTCTGAAAATAATGGACAAGATCCAAATCCATTTCAAAGGATGTAGCTGCTTGATTAATAGTGAATAATCATTTCTGCAGGAGGGAAAAACTGGAGCAAGTGCATTTTGCACTATGGGCCTCAATACAGGTACGGTGGTAACGGTACAAACAAGTGGTAGTTAAAACACTTCCCATTTTTAAAATACCAGCTCATTACATGCTGAGATAGCACAATATATTTGCAACATGGGTGATGTAGAAGTAAATAATGTGGTGGGTAAATAACCCAAAATCATCCCATAAGGTACTTTCTAGCAGGGTCAGACTCGGGCATAAAGTTGTCCCGGGCACCAATGAAAAAGTGGCCCACATTTGCAAATGGCAACTCATTCCTTTTGTGACAGACTGTTTGAATAGTACCCAAGTGGGAGTTTTTGGGCACGATTCATGGAATTATTTGTGTGGGAAATAGGGGACTTGCATGCCAAACTGTGCCCAAATCCGTGTTCGTTCACTCATGGAACAGACTGCGCAGAACTTTCTTGGGACTTGCGTGGAGATTGCGCAGGCCCGGCACATCAGTGGCAGTCGACGAGCACCTTGCACGAGACTCCATGCAGAGAGTGGGCCAGACCTCCACATCGACAGGGGGTGGAACAGGCAGAATGAGGAAGAACATGCGAAAAGGTGGTCGTATTCAGAGACGTTTCACGGCCAAGCAATCGCACGGCCAAGCAATCGCACGGCCATCGTCGCCAAATATAACAGTATTCATGGATTTGGACTGAGATCGTCAGGTCGTGAAAAAGTCTGTGCAAATCTAGGAACCCATACGCCACATGATAGCAGGCATAAACGTCAATGCGCATAGCAAGAAATGCATATAAAGCACACAATATACACCAAATGAACATCTACAGCCATGATGACTCCTGCAATACTCTGAGCCATTGTGCACAGACACCGCAGGAGAATCCCCAGGGCCTCTTTTCTCTTGCTATCCCTACTATGTCAAAATATATTTAGTTTAGGGTACTATAAGGTATGCATATTGGCTTAAGCACATTTGCATCACACTACAATTATACTGCTGCAATAATGATGGTCGGCATCTTAGATGCAATGTTCAGTTCCCTGATTATTCTGCGTTTTCGGTCGGAACGCGGTAGAAGACCGCGGCTTGAACTCTTAGACACTTATAAGACAGGAATGCACATTCTGCAGGGCGTGTTGTTTGTCTTACACTGTAGAACCTTGAAGTCCTTGCAGGAGCGTAGCTAATCTAAAAGTTAGGTGCCCACCTATCTCGACCATGTTTTCTCCACTAAACCATTAATTGTAATAAATGTGCAAATGGAACGTGCTCCTCTAGAGAATACCCTATTCCCAAGCTTTAGAGCAGACTGACCTTAAGCTCCAGGAGCACCATAGATAAGCTGTACAGCAAATGTTACCTTGTACCAGAGAACACGAAATGCCCCCATGCACTGCTTTGCCCTGCTCCGAGAAAGTAAATTGTCAATAGGAGGATGGGGGAAAATGCAAGAACGATATCTTGGTAATACCATCTACGTGGAAAGGTCATGAACCCTGTGGTCCCTATCACACGAGGGGGCTGTACAAGTGTATTGCATGTTATTCCTGAATGTATATATGTGCCGTGCTCTAGCTATTCGTGGCTCTCTCCCGCCAGGTTGTCTGTATCGCATGCATCGTGGGGTGCTGAGACCCCAGTCATGACTGTAATAAACATTGTTCTTTGACCTCGTGACTGGCTATTTCCGTTTCTTTGTAGTAAGCCTCATTTTCTGTTCTTTCAATTAGATAGATCCCTATCAGATAGGCGGCGAACTGCCGGCCACCTATGGAGAGGTTGCCCTGACAGGTTTAAGGTGTGCTTACCATCAAGGGCAGTCTTTGTGTGTTTTCTGACAGTAACATGTAAGTGCAAACTACTATATATATATATATATATATATACAATATATATATATATATACTTCGATGCCCATTCTTTTGTGTTATAAAAGGTTGGCCCTAACGGGAGGAATGCAACAGAAGTAAGCAAGACTTATAGCTTCACCCTGTTTTTGTCATTTACATTCCAACAGACAAATCTGAAAAGCACTTGCTTACCTCAAGGGTACTGTGAGTCTCTATCGATCTTTAAATCTTTAATAGGGTCCTCCAGATGGACGTAGGCAATATTGAGTTGAAAGGGAAAAGCATTGTGTGGCAGTACGTAGATGACATTTTGGTTTGTAGCACAACAGAAGACCAATGTAGGCAAGACTCAGTTCAATTGCCACTTTTGTAGCTGAACCCGTGGCAGAGGGTGAGCATGTACATGACTGCGCCAGTTATGAGGAATCATTTGAAGACATACTGCTTGTAAAAGAAGGGGAGATACTCTTTATTGATGGGTCGTCAAAAAAAAATCAAATAAATGGAGAACGATTGACTGGGTCAGCTGTGGTGAGGCATAGAGAGAATGGGGAATTTGAAATTGTGGCAAGCATAAGGCTGTCATCTCAATTTATGGCACAAGCAGCAGAAATGGTGGCGCTTATTATTGCGCTTCAGAAATAGGAAGGAGAGGAAGTGACGGTGTACAGTGACTCTGCCTATGTGATGTGAACCGTACACCCAGGGCTAGCATGTTGGAAAAGGAGGGGCTACCACCGAGCGGACGATACTCCTGTGCAGCACGCAGCATTATTGGACGGGCTTATTAAGGCACTACAGTTGCCAGCAGCCATTGCAATAGTCAAATGCGCAGCTCACACTAAAAGAGCTGATTTTATTCCACGCGGAAACAAAGCCGTGGATGAAGAAGCCAAGAGGGTTGCAACTTCTTCAGACATTTCAAGTTTTGATACTCCTTACATAAAAAAGGGAGAAGTGATGGGTGTAATAATGCAGGATGGTTTTAATCATTTGCCGAAAACACAGTTGATGGAAATTCAAAGCAATTTTCCACAAGATGAGAAGGAGTTATGGGAAATGAGGGGATGTTCCTTATCCCCCTCCAAAGCCTTATTGCGGCAAGATAGCACTGGGAAGCCAGTAATGCAAGTAGCATTATTAAGGGTATTGCTTGAACAGCTGCACTACCCTGCGCATGTAAATAGGAAAAGCCTTGCTGCAGCTATTACAGAGGATTGGTTTGTACCAAACCTTTTGGAACACGTTGCATTTTATGTAGTAAATTGCATTGTATGTCAAAAGTTTACTGCTGAGCACACATTGGGAACAATCAGGGGTGTGATCCCTAGACCTAATGGTCCTTTTCGGCATTTACATATCGATTATGTTGATATGCTGCAGGTATGGAGTGGATACAGGTATATGATAGTGGTGGTGTGCCCGTTTTCGAGATGGATTGAAGCCGGTCCATGTACACACCTGGACGCCACTTGCATAGGGACATTTTTAGTATAAGAAGTATTTCCTAGATGGGGAGTATGTGAGGTGCTGAGATCAGACAATGGTTGTTAATGAATTATTCGAACAGATTAGCTTGTTACTAAACATAAAACATATGTTTTCTTCTGCTTATCATCTGCAAATGAACTGGATATGTAAGAGACTCAACGGTCTTCTCAAAGAGAGAATTGCTAAATTAAAATTGTCTTTGAAAAAGGGAGGCTCTATTGTCTACCCTTGGCATTAAATGCATTAAGGAATCAGCCCGGGTCGGACCACCACCTCACACCCCATTTACTAATAATGGGGAGGCAAATTAGAACGCCTCTGACTCCTCCATCGAGGAATAGAAGTGATGCCCAGAAGACAGCAGAAATGTTAGGAAATGAGTTACTTGCTTATTTAACATGTATGACCGCTAGTATCTCTGTCATTTCAGATCAACACAGAGACAAGGGGTGTCGTCTCAGGACACAGATGAAGACCATTCAGCAACCGGATTACAGAAATTATTACCTGTACCAAAATTATATATGAGAGACCCAATCCTAATTCGCAACTTCATTAGGAAGTGGCATGAGCTGCATTTTACTGGTCCCTACATCATAGAGAAGATTACTCCTTCAGCAGTAAAAGTCTGAGAAAGATGTGCCTGGACTCATTTAGGCAACGTTAAAAAGTATGCTGGCTAGACCGATCCACCGCCACCCATTTATTCAGAAGCAAGTCATCACAAAGTAGTTCAGCACGTGCAAACTTGATCGATGACGAGGAAGAAGGACGCAGAAAGTGCTGAGTAAATAAGTGCAAGTGTGCATTTGGACTGTGACTTACCGTGGACACTCCTTATAGATTATAGCAGGCGTGCAAACTTGTGCTTGAGCCACAAGAATCTCTGAACGGAACTAAAAGGAACATGTTGGAACATTGAAAAATATGCCAAATCTGGATTTCCTGTTCAGTGACTGGAAGAGGGAACAATCCCCCGATTCCTTCCTTACTGAATTTCTCTTTGGACACACCAATGGTCCTGTCTGATGTCGACATTCACCAGCTCCTGCTTATTGTCTTTTTTTATTTTTTGGACATATCCTGTACTTGTGGGGAGTACTAACATTCTTGTGTTCTTGCATGATCCTAAAAAGGGTCCAACGATAAGGAGACTTCTCTGAGCAATCATTGAGCAGATTCTGCAACTACCAGAGCACTTGACGAATTTGCCTGATTAAAAGGGTTTTTTCCTTTCTTAAAAAATAGTACACAGGCATAATGAGGGATCCTGAAAATGATGCAGTGGTGGAAAAGGTGCAGGCTCAGCAACGTGTAAGGAATCACCGTTGGTGGGGACTAATGTATTGGTGCCTGATATATGTCTGCAGAGCATCTATTATAGTTTTCCTGTTTCTATTAATGCATGCTGCTTATCTTGCCGGTCCAAAGCAAGCAGCAATCCCCTTGATCCTTCCCACACCAGTGACCCTTACAGACATATCTGTTGCACAAAGGCCAAGACCATATGTGATTATCCCTACACCAATGACAAGTGCAAAGTCACCTATTTCACTGACAAGTGTCCCTATGGTTCCCCCTGAAGGAAGGTCTGTTTTTGATTTGCTCCATGATCATTGGGTACACACTCACTATACAAGAAAGAGACCTAAGAGAAGTGCAAGAGAGAATGATTCTGAATGAAATAATTATCTAGACAGTACAGCACATTTGGGGAACAACATGTGGTATCAGCACATGAAAGAAGTAGTAAAGAGAACCACTGAGGAGCGCTGCTGTGTTTGTGCTCTCCTACCCTATGCATTGGGGAATTCTAAAAATATTTGTAAATATAGAAATAGATGTTCAGACCGCACATTGCCTAACACAGCCTGCACTTTGCCATACGAGAGGTCAATTTCAGGGTCAAACAGCATCCTTGGTATGGGTGACAGAATGGACAGCACCAGAAGAAGATGATTATGTTTAAGATATGAAAACAAGAGCAATGCCACACACAAAGGATCATGTGATTAGATACGAACAGCCTGGAATGAAGGGAGCAGGAATCAGATGGGAGATAAATAAAAAGCTCAATTGCCAAAGGAAAACTGAAGAAAAGGTAGTAAGATGCAAAGAGAGAGGCCAAATGCAGATATGGGGAACAGTACTTTCACCAGATGGATGGGAAGAAGGCATAGTCGTATGCAGAGCAGGGGCACTAACTGGACATCGCAAACCAGTTATAGAACGTGTGGAGACAGGATGTAAACCTCTTTGGCCACAGTTTTCCAAGCTACTGACCTGGGTTGAAGATAAAGGAGGCCCAGTGAATACAGTGCCTCTAGCCAGTGCAGAACTATGCTTCAGAAACAATGGCACAAGAAAAGCTGGAGAAAATCAAAATTGCAGTCAAATCTTTGATGTACCAGGAATGAAGGATGGGACAGTAGTAATAATAGACCCCTACCGGGCCTGTGGATCCAGAGCTTATATGAAGTTACTCAGATTTTGAGGAGGACTGTGTTCCATGGTGATTATTCATGTTCCAGCATTAGTGATCCCAAGAAGTGACTTGAATATTGGAGAATTTCCAAAAGCTGATGCTCACCAGAGGAAGGAGAGGTCGCTTGGATTTCTCAATCGAACAAAGAAGGAGAACTACTTCTCAGCCAAATCAATAGAAGCTTTCAATGCTATTGCATATCAGCACAGGTTGTTCAGCAAGACTGCATCAGTATTCACAACTATCTTTATGCCAGGGATCCTGACGATGGCGAATGCCACATGGTTACAGATAACCAGATGGGAGCTCTTGCAGATGATCAACACCACCATAAAGGAAAGGGATTCAACACGATTAAAGAAGAGCTGATAGCCATAAGACTGATGACTCTCCAGAACAGATATGTCCTGGACATGATTACAGCTATGGATGGAGGTGTTTGTGCCAAAATAGGGGAATCATATTGCACATTCATACCGTCTCATGATGACGAGAATGGGACCTTGACAGAGGCCATAACGTTGTTGACGAACTTACATACCAAGATGGAAGATAAAGTAGAAGATACAGCAGATGACAGCTGGTTTGCAGCAATCTTCTCATGGGTACCACAGTGGATGGCGAATATCTTTAAGTTCTTAGGAGCATTATTACTGATGATAATGTTTGGATTTTGTGTGATCAAAATAATAATCACACAATGCAAGAAGACAGCAAAGAAGGCAGTAGGAATAGAGATCCTAATCAATGTTGAATCTGGATTTGAACCCAAAGAGCTGACTTATGAAGAAATCAAAGACTGTATAAAGGCCAGCATCCATGCACCTGAAGGAACAAAGTTCCTGTATCCGAGAGACCACAAGAAGTATGTGGTATATGCATCTACTGCAGCCCAAGTGGACAATGCAGGCTTATGACCTGGAGCGTTGATGACCATGTAAAATCAGCAGGATCTTTGAAAGGTTTGATGACGTTATGGACTCCTAAGAAGCACTACTTCAAGAGAGGATGTCTTGATGTGGAGACTGGTGAGAGAGTGGTCGATGAATCAACCAGGGGGGGGGTGTAGAGGAGGAGCCAAATGCCTCCACCAGAAGTAAATTGCCTATATGTTGGGAACCGGAAATAGTAACAGCAAGACACCTGTAATGATGCCTATAACACGAGCAGCCTTTGAAGCAAAGTATCCATTGAGAAGACCTTTCTTTATGTACCCATGAAGAGCTGACAGCCTTTTGGGAAAGATCCCTGAAGAGCTTGTGAAGACAGATGAAAGAACAGATTAGTGACATCACATGAAGAAAGTGACACACCTCAGAAGAGATGACAAGAGAAAAGCTATATGGACCATATAGAATCTGATGACGAAGTAAGAACCGAGTAAACGTTCACATGCGAAATAAAGATCACACGTGCGAAGAAGCACAGAAGAAAATGACAATCATTTTATAATTGTACAGATGCAGTAACGCAAGTAGACAAAGTAATCATAAGGCTGGCTATACGTAGTGAATAGATTGCGGCGATGCGCCAAGGTATATATATATACATAGGAATATGGAAGTTCTACATCGTATATGAGCAAACTGGACCCTGAGAATAAAAGGGCTGGAAAAGTGTGGCGCAGCAAGATAAACTCAGTTGAGAATAGAAGGAGTATCAAGAGGCCTGCTTGGCCGAGTGTCAAGGGGTGAAGAAGCCAAGAAACTAGTGAATTATAATGGAATGATACAATGTACGAGAAGGTGAGAAGCCAAGCTCCTGTTAAGGTGTGGCGGAAGGACATTGGGTGCCAAGTTCTATTAGTTTAATACCATTAAATACAGCAAGGAAGTTCAAACGTGGTCTCCAGTCACATGGTCAGATGAAAATAGACTCTTGTACAGGCTACACCGAGACCAGAAGATAAAGTCATACCCACACTGCCTTTTATTCCTAGGAGCAGTGCTATTTTACAATGCCGAGTACAAAGACTATTCTCATGGCAGACAGCTTGAGTAATGATGGGCTAACTGGGTGGGGAGGCATGGTCAAGCCTGACCCTCTGGCACCTGGGGTATCAGCATGCATGCTGCTAATGAGTGGAATATTCCAGAATGGTACATTCATGCCAACCAATTATAAATGGCCACGTACCAAAGAGCCCTATAGTATAGAGACCCAATAAGACGTTGTGTATTTTACGATGCTCACAATGACTTTTACTAGGAGTGGGCAGAGTTTTCCACCTGACAGTAGAGATCCAATCACAACATCAACTCTCATAGAAAAAATACCTAGATGTTTCCTGTTACCCAACCACATCCCTCCATACGTTTCTTAGTTTGCCACGTAGGATGATGTCACCGATGACGAATATTTACTATATAATCATGTTTTTTAATAAATACGAACAAGACCTTACTGCTGGACGTTGGATTATGTCAGTTGTACTCCCTGTTTTAGATAATTGATATTAAAACAGACAAAAGTATTTTGACAACTTCCTGAGTCGGTTGAATTATTGATGTTTGAGTAATTTATCCATCCCCATCCACCCTGTAGAGTGTTACCTCATCTTAAATTATCTAAAACGGTTCAACACTGGCCCGACAGGTCTGACCCTGCCGGGCACTGCGGCCACAGTAGGCAGACCGTTCACGGAAGCACTGGCACTGTTGGCAACAGTGCCAGTGCTTCTGAGTCTCCACTCCCATAGAGGCCTATGGGACTCTATGTGAATGGGGACTTGCATTTTGCCGGCGCCTGACTTCCCGGGCTGCCGGACTTGTAATAGCTTGGTGGCACCGGGAAGTAAGGTGCTGGTAAAATATTACGAGGCCGGCGGCAACCCTCAGTAGCACCGGCAGGGTTGCCGCCAGACTTGTAATGATGCCCAATGTGTATGTGGTCTGTGGGCACTCATGCAACTACACTCTGGGAACAACGCAATGTGCCTTGACAGACAGCTGAGAAATGCATTGTGACAAGAAAACACATAGGAGCAGGCGACAAATGGAACATGCAACTTTGGATGATATGGCGTGTAAGTTAAACTTTGTCTGCATGCACCGGTCTAGCAGTGCAGATTGAAATGCAAAAAGAATGTAGCAATAAACAGTACTTGTAGGTGTCATATGGTGCACATGTGCTGGGGGAGTACCCTGTGGGGGATGTGTCCTATCAGTTATATCAAGGCTGTTACTGTCACCACCTTCTTAAGAAGCCTAATCTATGTCCAAAGGACCCGGACAATTTTAGGCTGATTACAAACTTCAATTTCCTTCTTAAAATCTTGGATAAATTGTCCACGTCTCAATTCCAAAGTTACATTGAGGCAAATGGTATCCTGCACAGCAGACAATCAGGTTTTCGACCCTCTCATTGTACAGAGACAGATCTAGTTGACGTACAGTTCCATATGTTGAAGATTATGGACGAGGGCAGGGCTGGGCTGTTGGTCCTGTTAAATCTGTCGGCGGCTTTTTATTTTGTGGACCACGATCGCCTCTTGCATTCCTCACATCACCTTGGACATTGCTCTAAAGAGGCCACCGATTGGTTCCACTCTTTCCTAACCAAGCAAGAATCCAGGATCCAGTGGGGCCCTGCATTTTCTCCATCTGCACCGTCCCTGTGAGGGGTTCCACAGGGAGCATGCCTTTCACCGGTTTTGTACAATCTATATATCTGCTCCCTCTGTTCTCTCCTTGATGAGCTGGGTATACTGTTCACAAATTATGCCGATGATTCCCAATTAGTTCTGGAAATCAGGGCAATCACACCCATGATTTTTCTATTCTACGACCAAATCGAGGCATGGATGGCAAACAATTGGCTCTGTTTGAATGGCAGCAAAACTGAACTCCTCATTTTTGGTTCCACACAGGCACTGGCTAAAATGAGTGTAGACTAAATTTCAAATCAGGAACAGTGTTGTCGAAGTACAAAACAAGGTTAAAATTCTTGGATTTCAGTTGGAGGCCCCTCTAAATGTGGATACCTATGTCAATCAGGTGAGCCAAAATTGTAGCTATTATCTTCGGCTACTTAGGAGCATCCATCCCTTCATCACAGAAAAGAACTGTGCTATCGTGGCCCAAGCAGTCATTCTGTCGCGGCTTGATTATTGCAATTCGCTATTGATTGAAGCCTCTTCCTGTAAAATAAAAAAAATGGCAAGTACTTCAAAATGACGCTGTGCGTGTTGTTAAAAAGATTTCAAGAAGGGTCAATATCTCCAACCACCGGAGGGATCTTCACTGGCTCCCGATACAGGAGCGCATACATTTCAAAGCCTGTACTTTGGAAAGGCGCCTCTGCACTTAAAGCCCTGGATCCCCTGCTATATGCCAAGTAGAGTGCTTCGCTCCTCAAACCAATAACAGGAGCTATGCCATAGCTTCAAACGCTCCAGAAGCTTTGGCAGATCCTTTCCAGTACGAGCTGCCAAGCTCTGGAACTCATTGCCCTCTGCCCTCAGACAAGAGGCTGACCTGAAGTCATTTCGGAAAGCTTTGAAAACTCATTTCTTTGGATAATGTATTCCAATTCCTGTTTTGAAGCTTCCCTCCCAGTTCCTATTTTCTGGCTTCTACCACCCAAGTCCTTCTTGTCCCGTTCTTGATGTTTGTTCTTGAATGTGTAAATGTTGCGCCCTGATGCCTGCTGGTTTTCGGCGTAGTATACAAATAAACAAACAAATAAATAAATAAATATGTGCCACAAATGGCTGCCACATGGGCTACGCCCAGTATGATGGCCAACTGACATGAGTCTGTACGTCACAGGACATGTTTTACCCAGGGCTGTCATACGAATGCAGCTGGATGTGGCAATACACAATTGATGTGGGTGATGCATGACTTGCAAAACACAGGAGGCGCAATGACGTACACTCACCTGATGTATCCTCATAATTCTCCAGCCCTCCCATGTCTTGCACCTGCTCAATGAGGATGAATTGGCTCATGGCCTCTTCATGCAGTGTGAGCTGCTTCTCCTCTGCTTAATCCCCTCCAGCTGCCTTTGCAGCGGCCAGGTTAACACTCAGCTTGTGCTCGATACAACAGGTGAGACCATTTCAGTGCTTCAGAACCTGTTTGTTTAAGGCGTTTATCTGGTGACATGCTGACAATGCACCATACGTTGTGTGGTTGTCAGTGTGCTCCCCACATACAAGCACATGTCACGGTGGTGATCGTTCACGTATTCAATGAGGATCTGGAACTCCTCATCAGAGAAGTTGTTCTTCCTGTGCGGGCCACTGTCATGTGCCGTGTCTAGCGGATGAGCCTCTTACTGATGTGCAGGGTGTCCCTTCCTGCCATGAGTTGCACAGGGGGTGGAGCTGCTCCTGTCTGGCTGGAACCACCTTGGCATCCAGGTGCTGGTCCACCTTTGGACTGGGGCTTGCAATGTCCTCCTGGGTCTGGGGCAGATGTCTCAATGTCACGTTTCTGAACCCCTGGGGTTTAGGAAGGTGTTTCACCACCACGTTCCGCACTCGCGGTGCTGGGGCAGGTGTTTCACCACCACATCCCTGACCCCCCTGGGCTGGGGCAGGTGTTTCACCACCATCTCCCCCACCCAGTACCGCCTGCCCCCTTTCCCTCTTGAGGCCATTCCACTCATTTCAAAGGTGTAAGGGATGAATGGGAGGCACACCAGTGATTTAGGGAACAGTCTACGTGATGTACAATGTAGATGTGCGGTCCAGCAAGGCTCAAATCTACCCCTAAAAGTGAAAACATGGTATTTGATGTGCAGTGGCACCCAAAGACACAAAAAGTGTGTATGCGGTACCCGGAAAGCCTCCAATGACTGAAAAAGTGGTACGCGATACGCAGTGGCACCCCTAAACACAAAAACAGCATATGCGGTACCCGGAAAGCATACAATAAATGATAAAGTGGTACGCGATATGCAGTGGCAGTCAGAGATCAAAAAAGTGCTTACACAACACACTGTATGCCTCAAAAAGAACACAAAAACATGCGCATATCAGCAGAGGTAAACACCCCCTCAAAGAAAATTTGGTACACGATACCTGAAGGTGAGATTTCCGTAGGAAAATACACATACGACTCCAGATCGTAACCTTTGTGCACACCCAGTGATGCACTTCGCTTGATTTATGAAACAGCGTCATTACCCTGAACCGTGTAGGCGTGCCCTGTATGTGCGCAGTGTCAAGTTACATGTTTTAGACCGTTACTCTGCAAGACGCACACCAGTGTTCCTCCTGCCTAAATTCGTGCTGATTTTGCCTCCTATGGCCCTGATTGACCTCATTTGGTCCTATAGTGCTGCTGCCTGCTGGAGAGTGAGTGCCTGCCTGCAACCTGCACTGTCTTGGTGTGCCAACTGCCCCACTTTTGCCTGGAGTCCTGTGTTGGCCCTGTGACCACCTCCTCTGCACTTTCCACCACCATTGCGCCACTACATCTTCCCAGGAGCAAGGAAGCCCATACCTGATATGATATGAAATGATATGGCATGAACGTGCCTATACACAAGTGTTTCAAGGCGGGACGAGGCAAGGGGGGGGAATAGAGGGAGGACAGACAGTAATCCTACTAGGCCAAGTGTCATTCAGGTCACACAAGTGCATGGGAAGGGAAGGAGGAGAAGTGCGGGGGTAGAGTGGGGGGGAGGTAAGTGCAGTACATGGGATAAAAAAATAACAATAAGTAAAAGTACAGCCAGCAGGTGGCAAGTGAAAGGGTAAGTGCAGACATCAGGTGTCAAGTGCTGGTAGTGGGACTGTAGGGACACATAAACAGTCCCCAAGTGTGGGGGTTGCCAGGAAGGCAGTGCAGGAGTGCGACCGGCGGGTGAGGGGACCTGGGCCTGAGATCAGAGGGTGGCCAGGTAACCAGTGCAGTTTCAGTGTCAGCCAGGAAGTCAGCAAGGGAGAGGAGGAGAAAAAGCAGACGCAAAGAGAAAGGTTTTGAGGTGCTTCCAGAACCGAAGATGATTCTCCTCAAGTTTCAGGGAGGCGGGGAGACTGTTCCAGAGGGAGGCCTCAGTCGAAGAAAGAGATCTACCATTGTAGTGATACACGAAATTGCAACCTTGCCAATCAGGGCTTTAGATGACAGCATTAGCCGCTGAAAGCCAATAGTGTATTCAAAGTATGTGCTAAAAATGCTGACAGTAGTCTGTTGTAGCACTTCCATTATGCAGTAGTGAGCTACAAGGAATATGCAGGCCTAGTATGAAATAGGTCACATTATGCATTGTTGATAGACAGGCAGGGAGAGGGCCCCAGCTATGTAGCTAATAGGTATTTTTGGAGTGTTTGGAACATCATGGCACCTATATAGCGCTTAGATAGCCAGTCTTAAGCGCTATAAACACTAAGCTATGAGTGCATGCCTTTTAGAGCTTGCAGATGGGGTTAATACATCCCTGCTTCCCTTAGAATATTCAGCCTCACTAACGGTAGCCCTGGCTCCAAGCTAATCTTCCTTTTCTCTGGGAAGGTACTGATAAGACATTCCTCAGCCAGCGCAGATGGGAACCAGGGAGGGGTAGGAGCGAGCAGGGTGCCTCTCAGAGAGAGTTGGGTTTTTTCCATGAGCCAGTTGCACAGGGAAAGTTCTGGAACTGTGCGTCATGGTGACTGACAGCAAGAGATTATAAAATATCCATGCACACATGACTCGGGGGGAGATCGTCCTGTGGACTTGATTCATGCACGGTCAAGTGCCCGGAATTGGCTCTCACGGTGTCCTCCAGCATTGTTTTTCTGAGCGGGGCTTGTTTTTACAGCTAGCTTATGAAAAGCCAAGGTCTCCCAGTGCTGATTAAAGGGACGTAAGACTGTGTTTCTCTATGTTTTCTCTATGTTTCTCTATATTTCTCTATGTTTCTCTATGTTTATCTAAGTTCCATGTTTCACTATATTTTGCATTGTTCTAAGTTTATGCTTTGTAATATTCTTTAACTTGAATCCCAAATGTATATGAAATTCACTGCTTAGAATAAATATGCTAAAACTTTGAGGGTGTCATTTGTCACTAGCATGAGATCACTGCTCAGCACAATAGAACCTGTATTTTGGGCTGAATTGGGTATTTTTGCTCTCAAAGGGCTGGCCCCGAGGAAGATTTTGCCCATATCAAGACATTTGGTGGCAGCTTTGTGGGATTTGTGAAGAGCAGTGCCATGCTATGACATGACAGTGTGTGAGAGAACACAGTGTAGAGTGGGGAGCAGGCTGTCGCATTTCCTTGATGGTCTCACTGCAGCTCTGAGACTTCAAAAGGCAGCAATGTTGTGTCGGCTTGCCGTGGCCGATAGCTTGTGTGGTTAAGACTCCCTTCAGTAAATCAGTCGTGACTGACTTATTGCATGGGATTGGTGCCAGGGAGTACAAGGCGATAAACGAGCGGGAAATGGCTTTGTTTAAAGCACTCCGATGAATGGTCAAGATAGATGTATGCTCAATTAGAAAAGAATTTTATCATGCGGTTTCCCCAGTTTAAAGTTGTAATTTGGAATGCATAGTGAGACGGAGTTCTCATCTCTATTCTGTCATGAGGGCATGAAAAAAATAATTGCAAGAATTTGACATGCAAATTATGAATAGTGATTTAACCATTGACTCAGCCCCAGTGTGCTAGCGAGTGGGGACTGTAATGTTCGGAGGCGAAGGTTCGCTTTTTTGATGTATGCTTTTGAGTGTTGGCATTCCTGAATAATGAGGAAGGGGAATGAGCCATGCTTAGGGGAATGAGTAACATCTGTGCTGAGAGCCTAAAGAGTTTTTTTTTTTCCTTTTGGCAACTGTAAAATTCCATGTGCTGGTGGTGGCGAATTCTGTTTTAAAGGAAACACACTAAAATGATTATATTGCATTTTAAGCTGTGCCATGCTTTTAATGGGTGAGAGACTCACTTAAAAGGAAAGTGAGTGAATGTTATTTGGATTTTCGATTTTTGTTTATTGATTTGAATTTGCAGAATCAGTTTGCAGTGGTTTGGGGGAAAAACAATTTATATTTTTTCTAAATTGCCCCTGGAGTATTTTTGATCCCCATGCTATGCCATGGATTTGTGCTGTTGCCTTATAAGTGATGCATGATTTGGAAATAGTGTCCTGTTGACTGTGATACATGATGAAAAAATGTTGTTGACACATTAAACAGCCCACAAGCAATATATAGAGTGTGGGTTGCTCTTGCAGGAAAACGTGCAGGGAGCTGCACTAAACATTGGCATTTTTATTTTTTAAATGCACTGAAATGAGTGGTTATAGTTTGGCAATGGTACAACAGAATCGACATCTGTGTGTGATAAGATAGCACAAAGATTTAATGGGTTGTGAGTTCTCTTGAAAGATCGCACATTACAAGAAAAAAAAAGACGCTTTGACATTTTGCAAAATTACATGGAGTAGAATCTGATGACAAGAAAAGTGCCGCTTTTGAAAACAAGAGTCTTGCTGTGTGTGCAGAGCTTGTGCCTTGAAGCTGTCTTGGGCGAGGTGCGCGAAAGCGAAGGCAAACAAAAGCAGAAACAGTACAAGAAAGAGTTAATCTGGATGAACTGTCTTGAACGAGTGCTTCCCATTGAAGCCGCCACAGTATAAGAGTTATAGGCAAAAGAGATAAGCTGCGTGCTCATGGCGCTGCCAGGTGCACACGAAAGATAAACAATGCCTGCATTCCTGAGGAAGGAGGTGCAAAAAACAGAGAGCTGTTCAGAAGTAAAGAATTTGCCCAGTGAAACTGTGGTAGGGAAACAAAGGCTTCATGCAGGATGGCAGACGGGCACATCACATCTGAACATTTACCTATGCATCTGTGAATGGGCCAAGAAAAGACAGCTGCCCATTCCAACAGACATTACTGTGCAAACCGCATTCCCATGTGATGTGATGTGAAGTGAAGTGAAACGCTATTGCTGTGCAAGCTGCATTCCAATGCTCCATGTGATGTGAACTGAAGTAAAGCGCTGTGCACTGGAGAAGAGACCTCTAGGCGCTTTGAGAAGAGAAAATACACATCTGGCAAACTGCAAGCTACATTGCCAGGGATGGAGCAACTGACAGAGACATTATGGCATTCCAGATGGAAGCAAAACTGACAAAAGTGCTTAGCCGTTTTGCAAGAGACAACATGCAGAGCGGGGCTTTGAAGTATAACATGAACACTGCACATTAGCCATGATCCAGAAGCCACACGGCTTAGTGCAAGAATGAATGATTTGTTGAAGCAACAAAAGAAACTGACTTAGACTATCGCACTCAAAGGGGTGGTTCAGGAAACAGCAAACACCCTTTGAAAAAATGACAAGTGAAAAAACCAGAGGCCTGAAAGACACTGCCTGTATGAAGAATAAACAACGCTGCTGCTTGTACAACTGTAGGCGGTATTGGACTGAAAGACTTTACCTTTGAAAAATGGAGTGATGCCAGCAGGGCAAACTAAATCAAGATCATGAGACACTGGAAGCAAGTTGGCGCCTGGCATTTGTGATCGCTTTGGTGAAAAAGAAAAGCATTGTGCGACCTGGGTACTTACTATATGGCTTTGTAAAAGCACAGATCAGTCTGAGGTACCATTGACCAACTATGATCGCATTGCACAAATGAGTTTGTGATTAGGCAGTTACACCCCGTATGGTTGAGTGTAAATAAGCCCCCAGAAACATGCAGCAAGGTGATAAATAATTGCAGTAGCAATGATAAAGTGTGTAGTTACCTGATGAGACTTTTTGAAGATGGGGGTGGTATTATGGGAAGGGGTGGATAACGCTGATATTGAAGTTTTGATGACATCCTAACATGAAGAATAATGATATTGAACTTTTGATGAAATCCTAACATTTCTGTTTGTATTTTGCCTAGGCAAAAAAGACAAGGCATTTCACAATATCAGAAATAGATGTGTGCAGTTTGTGGGTGACACTGATCAAAGAAGGGTCAGACGCATTCTCAGAGAAAGCGAGCCACTGCGACATGCTATTTCAACTTTAACGTGCCCTGCACCGCACTCAATGCTGTAACCTGCGAATGGTGTCCAACAGAGTAATAACTCTTGCTGAACTGGCACGATGCAGACTTGGCTAATTACCAAGTATTTGATGCTACACATTTAAATGATTCAGTTGCTGGAATAACTTAATTGACATGACTTGCCCTTTCTTGTTTAAAGGACTATGGACAATGAATTGTGGACTGTAACATCAGGCACCACAAACAGCTGTGTGACACAGCAATTGAATGCTAACACAATGGTTTTTAAATGCACTGTTGAGATGAATCTGAAAAAACGAAATGGTTTTACTCTTCCAACTGAATTGCTTTAACCAGAGATGTTTTGTTTTTTGTTTTGAAAAAAAAAAAATATATTCTACATTGCACGTAGGCAGGAGAATGATTTATGAACTGTTGGGGCAGCAGAATTATGCAAGCAGGAGCGTAATTTATTTTGAGATAAGATGAGCGCGCACATCAAAGTCACCTGTGCGTAGGTTAAGATTCTTAATTGAAGTAATGCTGCCAAGTGTATGAGCTATAATTTGAAATGGTAATCTTTGAAACACTGGATACTTTTACAGCCAGCTTAAGGCAGGTAAATGAAACCATGACTGACTTGATGTTTGATTTTATGACACAGAGTGTGACACGGTTTTTGTTAAACCAACCAGTTTCATGTTTTTGTGGGGACAGCTGTCTCCAGCACACTAATGCAAAGAGTCACCTTTTGATTGTAGACATTTGGAATAATTCTTTGGAAAAGCGCTACAAATGAGTATCCACATGGAATTGCTAGTGTACTGGCCAGGCACATTGTCGGGCATCTTTTGTCACTGAATGGATACAACAATTTGTTAATCTGTCTAATGTGATGTTTTTCTGACCAAGTACTGCAGCGAGTGTTCTCGCCAAGATTTTATGGACTATAACTTGACTAAGGCATTTTACCATGGTGTGATGAAACAGCCACTGCCGGATAGTAGTATGGTGTTTGTGGCTAAAGTTATTATTGTATATGGTAGATATCCCACTTGAAGAAGAGTATTCTCCAAGTCACAATAGGTAGACACTGTGAACCTGTTAGATTTTCCAGTAGTAAGGCAACATGTAAATTGTAGGCTGGTAATGCACACCTTCATTATTACAGTGATACACTTAGACATAGATTTATCATGAGGCAATGTTTCCTTAGTACTACCAAGCTGCTACAAATGGAGTCCATTTCTATGGCCCATCACCAGAGTGTGCGTAGCTAGGGAGCTAGATTAATTAATTGCAGGAGCTTTATATGCTTGTGACATAGAAACTGTGCACAATAAGCTAGCCACTATGGGTTCTGATGCCAGCTCTGCTATAGAACTTCTGGCCTAGTGGGGCCCATTGATATGCCCAGCACTGCTATACGTATTGACAGCCAACTGAAGATGGCAGAATTTTAGGTATGAAGACATTTTTCTGCCATAGGGCAGGTCAACAAGACTGCTATATACACACGATGCATTGTATGGCAAACATTGTTTGATCAGCAGGTGTTGGCTTTTTACTGGGTGGGGGCGACCATCCTCCACACACTGGCACGCAGAGCTACAGTTACCAGCATACATATGGATTGAATTGCTTGCTTTTGATTGCATGAATAACACATGCCATGCTTTGATGTAAATTAGTAGAATTGTTTTTATTTAGATAACCTGGTGCCCATGGGTTCACCTTGTTCACGAAATTAGATGGTTTCTGGTTGGGTTCCACCTACCTGGGGGAAGTGTCTAGTCACACAGCCCATAGTCACGCTTGAATGCCCTGGGATCAGGGGGAGGTAGGCCCTTAGAGTGAAAGGCTGCCAGGTTTTAGAATTGGTAACCATACATAAATGCAATAGTGCATTGTAGATTAGAGTACACTGGATTGCCTTGAAATTTTAACTGCATGCTGCTTTTTAACTGACAATCAGTTATACAAAATTGATTTAGGTATTTTTGTGTAGGCCAGGTTTTGGCTAGAGTAAATGCCCATGTTCACTTTGTGTAGATATTTTTGTGTAGGCCAGGTTTTGGCAAGGGTATATGTCACTGTTCACTTTGTGTACATTTTTGTTTAGGTAGTGTTTTACCTTGCATGCCACGCTAACTAACCGCTAGAAGATAGTTTGCTTAAACCTCTTGCAAAGCCCCAAGGTCTTTATCACTGCACTAAATACTATATTGATAGGTATTAGTCAGCATTTGTCGCACAAACGTTGAATAGGGGTGGAATGTAGTGATACACGAAATTGCAACCTTGCCAATCAGGGCTTTAGATGACAGCATTAGCCGCTGAAAGCCAATAGTGTATTCAAAGTATGTGCTAAAAATGCTGACAGTAGTCTGTTGTAGCACTTCCATTATGCAGTAGTGAGCTACAAGGAATATGCAGGCCTACTATGAAATAGGTCACATTATGCATTGTTGATAGACAGGCAGGGAGAGGGCCCCAGCTATGTAGCTAATAGGTATTTTTGGAGTGTTTGGAACATCATGGCACCTATATAGCGCTTAGATAGCCAGTCTTAAGCGCTATAAACACTAATCTATGAGTGCATGCCTTTTAGAGCTTGCAGATGGGGTTAATACATCCCTGCTTCCCTTAGAATATTCAGCCTCACTAACGGTAGCCCTGGCTCCAAGCTAATCTTCCTTTTCTCTGGGAAGGTACTGATAAGACATTCCTCAGCCAGCGCAGATGGGAACCAGGGAGGGGTAGGAGCGAGCAGGGTGCCTCTCAGAGAGAGTTGGGTTTTTTCCATGAGCCAGTTGCACAGGGAAAGTTCTGGAACTGTGCGTCATGGTGACTGACAGCAAGAGATTATAAAATATCCATGCACACATGACTCGGGGGGGAGATCGTCCTGTGGACTTGATTCATGCACGGTCAAGTGCCCGGAATTGGCTCTCACGGTGTCCTCCAGCATTGTTTTTCTGAGCGGGGCTTGTTTTTACAGCTAGCTTATGAAAAGCCAAGGTCTCCCAGTGCTGATTAAAGGGACGTAAGACTGTGTTTCTCTATGTTTTCTCTATGTTTCTCTATATTTCTCTATGTTTCTCTATGTTTATCTAAGTTCCATGTTTCACTATATTTTGCATTGTTCTAAGTTTATGCTTTGTAATATTCTTTAACTTGAATCCCAAATGTATATGAAATTCACTGCTTAGAATAAATATGCTAAAACTTTGAGGGTGTCATTTGTCACTAGCATGAGATCACTGCTCAGCACAATAGAACCTGTATTTTGGGCTGAATTGGGTATTTTTGCTCTCAAAGGGCTGGCCCCGAGGAAGATTTTGCCCATATCAAGACAACCATCAACTCGTTGCTTGGAGAAGCGACTGACCCTGAGGGAGTTTGAGGCAGATGAGCGAAGAGCTCGAGAAGGAAGGTATTTAGGAAGAGAGAGTTTAAGGTACTGAGGCCCCAGGCCCCAGAAGGCCTTGTGGACGATGCAGAGGGTTTTGAACTTAATCCTCGCAGCCACTGGGAGCCAGTGCAGAGATTTCAGTCCTGGAGAGATAAGATCCCTGGGCTTGAGGCCAAGGACAAGTCTTGGAGTCCTGTTCTCGATGAGTTGCAGAGGGCGGAGAGTAGAAGCAGGCAGACTTAAAAAGAGGCTGTTGCAATAGTCCAGCCTGGAGAGAGCCAGAGCTCTGGAGACAGTGAGCTTCTGGGGGAAGGAGAGGAAAGGAAGAATACCTCTCAGTAGGTCCAGCTGGTAGTGTGACTTCTTAGAGACATCAGAGATGTGAGGAGAGAAGGAGAGTGTAGAGTCGAAGATGACCCCAAGGTTTTTAGCCTTACAGGTGGGAACAAGAAGCGGGCCAAGAGAGGCCGGCCAGAGAGCTACAGGAAAGGAGGGAGCGGGTGTGACGATGAGGAGAATCTCAGTCTTACTGGCATTAAGGCAGAGGTCATTGGCGGCACACCACTCCTGGATAGCAGACGGACAGTCAGAGATAGGGAAGTACAGGAGGAGGGAAGTAGAGGAGGAGGCCGAGGGTAGCCTGAAGATGAGCTGGGTGTGCCATGTCTGCCCCATCCACGTCATCTGGGAAGGGCAGCACCCCCACATTCAGACAGAGGGCTGCCAACTTCAGCAACACCGAGCTTCGCATCCTGGCAAATCGGGCCCTGGAGGCCTATGGTGCCCTCTACAACCCAGCTACACAGCTGGGCACCAACGCGAGGTAAAGGATCTGGGATGACATCACAGCTGCCATCAACACGGAGGGGGTGGCAGTCCGGCCCAGGGAGAAGGTCCAGAAACGCTGGGATGACCTCAAGACCCGCAGCCATACCAAAGCACTGGCAGCCCTCTCCACGGAACCCACCATGGAGGTGTACCGTGTTGGCTGCCACCAGTTCAGCCAGATAGAGCTGTGGGTACTTGAGAGGTTTTATCTGGACCTCCACTCCCGTCTCTTTTCCTGGAAAAGTCATCCGGATGCCTCTGGTCAGTACCTATGTGGGACAGTGCTTTAGGGCGTATGTGTGGCATGCGTGTTTGCAGACGGCACATCCTGTTTGTGATTTGTGTGTGTTGTGAGATGCAGCTGATAGGTGACTCATGCCGATGCAGGACATTTCTGATGCCAGATATTGTATGCAGACATTTGTATGAGGATTGCCAGATTGCGCATTAATGGATTGTTGTTGTTGTGCACATGCAGTGTGTGTGCATGGAGCAAGTGCTTGGACATGAGCAATGTCCATATGCTATGTTGTGGGCATGTGAGTGACATGCATGATGTCCGATCCGATGTGTGGCACATCTGGCAGTGCATCCATTCAGGCACATCTGATGATAGTGACACATTTGCATTGATTCCTGCGCATGTGTGGTTCAAGTATTGACGCCTCCGGGAGTGGGACGTGACATGTCAATCCACTGGATTTGTAAGACAAGTGTATATGTGTCCATGCAATTATAGTATGGTTGGCCAACTGACAAGTGAAATTTGATGTCCGACATGGCAGGCTGTACATGTTGCTTGTTTGCAGCTCATGCTGTGGCATGTGGACATTGGTGACTGGGTTTGTGGGCAGGTGACCTGCTGCTGTCTCCATGACCAAGGCTGAATTTCATTCTTGTGTTGGTTGCTGATTGGTATGTCGGTGTTGACTGTTATAGGGGATGTGTTGTTGGGCACTGTACAATGTACCTTGTTCACATATGCATGGGTCATGACTGTGAGCCTTCACACTACAATCATGCCATATTTTCAATGTTTTTGCAGGGCACATACATGTATGTGTGCATTGTGTGTGTGTCAGTTAATGGTTGTGACATGATGCATGATTGCACTTGTTCATTTTGTGTATGCAAGACATCCACTGATGACGTTTACTGATGTCTATGTTTTTTTTTCTACAGTTACTGCAGCTCGTGAAGAGGGTGGAGGCATCGATGTGGAGCACAAGGGCAGGGACAAAGCCACCAGGCAAAAGCGCAGACCCCAGCCAGCCCGACTGGAGTCCACATCTTCCGAGGGTGAGTTATTATATGATATGATAAGTCATTTATAAAACACCTGTACACATGTGTTTCTAGGCGTGACACGACAATGAAGGAAGGACAGAAGGAGGGCAAAACAACGATCTTACAAGGACTTGTATCAATCAGGTTGTGCAAGTGTGGCATGGGGAGACTGTGCCAAGGTGGAACGGGGTATGGGGAAGGGGAGAGTGCAAAGTACTAGTAAGAGCAGCTGGGATGTGGCTCATAAGTGCAGAGAGTCAGGCGACTGTAGGTTGCAGATACAGCCCCTTAAGTGGTTGGGAGGCCTGGAGGCAGTGCAAGGGCAAGTGGTCATGCAGGAGCCTGGTCCCGTATGTTCAATGGGTGGCCAGGTAACCAGTATGCACAGCAGACAGGGATGTCAGCAAGGGAGAGGAAGAGAGAAAGCGGAAGTGAAAAGGAAGGTCTTGAGTTGCTTCCGGAACCTTAGGTGGTCCTGCTCAAGTTTGAGACTGGCAGCAAGACTGTTCCAGAGGGAGGCCCCAGCTGAAGACAGAGATCTACCCCCCACTCTCTGCCTGGAGAAGCATCTGACCCACAGAGAGATGGAGGTGGATGAGTGGAGGGCTTGAGAAGGATAATGCTTAGGTAGAGAAAGTTGGATGTAGTGTGACCCCCGGCCCGAGAAAGCCTAATGGACAATGCAGAGGCCCTTGAACTTGATCCTCACAGTCGCAGGGAGTCCGGAGGGATGGGTTTTCCCTGGGCTTGAGGCCAAGGACAAGTCTTGCAGTCTTGTTCTGGATAAGTTGTAGAGGGCGAAGAGTAGAGGCAGGCAGATTTAGAAAGAGGCTGTTGCAGTAGTCAAGCCTAGAGAGGACCAGGGCTCTGGATACTGTGAGCTTCTGGGGGAAAGTGAGAAAATAAAGAATACTTCTGAGGTGGTGCAGCTGATAGTGTGACTTGTTAGAGACGTCAGAGATATGAGGAGGGAAGGCAAGGGTGGAGTCGAAGATGACCTCAAGGTTCTTAGCCTCACTGGAAGGAGTAGGTAGAGGGCCCAGGGTGTGCAGCCAGAGTGAGAGAGAGAAGGCGGCAGCAGGAGTCCCAATGAGGAGGATCTCAGTCTTACTGGCATTAAGGCAGAGATTGTTGTTCTTTACCAGTCAGTCAGCTATTACCAACATGATCTAATACCCTGTCATGTTTGAGCAGTAATAGCCAATTGGTTGTTTCTTGAGTTTTTTTAACTCTAACATAATTTGGCATTGTTCCAATTGGTAGAGATCAGGGACAGTTTCTCTTCCACTATCCCTGTTAGATAGGTGGCGCCCCATCCACCGCCTAAGGCCAGGCACTCCTGTCTGGGACAGGGTTTTCTTCCTCTAGGGACAGTAAGGGCATTGTTTACACTTGTTTTTCTTTAATAAGCCTGCAACACTTTTAGTCCATATTCATTTCTTCTCCCGAAGAACCGTTCCTCTGTTATAAGATTGTTGGAGGCCCACCATTCCTGACTAGCGGACAGACAATCTGTTATGACAGATGGAGCAGTAAAGTCTGAGGGGAGCCTGAAGGAGAGCTGGGTGTCATCCGCATAACACTGAAAGTTAGAGCAGAAGGTAGAGATGCGGTGGGCCAGAGGTGCCAGGTAGTGGTTAAATAGCCAGGGCGAGAGATTAGACCCCTGGGGAACACCACAATTAGAGCGAGAGATAGAAGATAGGAAAGACCCAAGTTGGACCTAGGAGGGTCGACCAGTGAGAAAGGAGGCCAACCAGTCAAGGGCCTGACCAGAGATACACAGGTTGTCTGAGAGATGATTGAGCAGGATGGCGTGGTTGACCGTGTTGAAAGCAGAGGATAGGTCAATGAGAATGAGGACAGAAGGAAGGTTAGAGTCAAGATTGGAGAACAAGTCTTCACGGGTGTTCAGTAGAGCAGTTTCTGTGTTTCCGGCTGCTCTGAAGCCAGACTGGTGGTCATGGAGACAACCAACAGATTCAGTATGTAGATTAAAATGGGAGATGGCCAGCTTTTCCAGGAGATTGCCCAGGAAAGGAGTGATGGAGCACGGGCAATAGTTTGCCAGAGAGGAAGGATCGGCAGAAGGCTTCTTAAGAAGGGGGTGCACAAGGGAGTGCTTAAGGGGGAGAAGGTTCCAAAGGCAAAAGAGTAATTGCAGAAATCGGACAAGGCTGGAGCATGGGTGTCGATGTGGTCCTTGATGGTTCTGGAGGAGCAGGGGAGTACCTACGTTGACCAGATCGGACTTGACTAGAAACATCATCGGGAGTGAACAGGGGGAAGGAGGAGAAAGGAAGAGGAGAAACGCCCAGAGAGGGGACTGGAAAGGTAGAGGGAGAGGCAGAGGAGGGAGAGGAAGAGAGAATGGACAGGATGTCCAGGGTTTTAATGGCGAAATGAGATGCCAAGGCCATGCTGACGGCCTGGGAGGGAACAGGAGAGGTAGAAACTGCAGCAGGTTTGGCCAGCTCCTTGCAGATTTTGAAAAGTCTAGCTGTGTTGTTAGAGGCTGCAGAGATGCAGCACTTTGATGTAGGCTCTTTTATTAGAGACGACAGAGAGTATGTATTGCATTTGGAGTAGGCGGCAGGCCAGTTTGTCAGAGGGTGTGCTTGATGCCCTCCACTTCCTCTCTGCCATCCTACACTTGCGCTTAGCTGTGGCAAAGTCAGAATCGTACCAAGAGTTACACTTGGCTGTGGGCTTCAAACGGATCCTCATGACAGGGGCAAGGACATCAAGACTGTTAGAGATAGAGAGATGAAGTTTGAAGAGGGCTGTGTCAGAGTGTGAGTGAGAGTTTGAGTCAGCTAAAGGTGTAGGAGGAGGAGAGAAAGTATTGGCGAAAGCCTCCACTGACACCTGCTTATTGGGCCGGATGACAGAAAAGATGGGTGCAGTGCTGGGGACGGTTTAGCCTGAGGGGTAGAGAGTGACAGGTGAGAGGAGAGAAGAAAATGGGCAGTCCATGAAAGAGGAGTGGTGAGGGGGTTGGAGAGGGTGAGGCCTGAGGAGATCAGAACATCCAGGGTCTACCCTGCAGAGTGAATCGGGCCAGAGGGTAGAATAGAGAGAGAGTGAGAGTCGCAGAGGTCATGAAAGAACCCAGAGGAGGGGCTAGTCACATTCAAGTGGATGTTAAGGTCTCTGAGGAGGAGAGGTTGAGAGGTAGAGCCCACTCAGAGAGGAACGACCTGGCCAGGCGGGCCTGTAGATGGTGGCCACAGTGAGAGAGGCCAGGAGAGATAGAGAGCCTGCAGACCAGGCATTCAAAGGAGGTGTAGGCCTGTGTAGGAATGACAGAAGCTTGGATCCACTCCAGGAAGATCGGGGCTACTCCCCCTCCAGGATGGTTGGTTCAGGGTTCGGAGAGGATCTTGTAGCCATCAGGGAAGAGAGTGTCAAAACTCGTGACAGAGCTGGCCGTGAACCAAGTCTCGTCAGAGTGAGATTATCCAAGTCAGACTCTTCCAGGAGACGGCAGATGTCCGAGGAGTGCTTGACAGTGGAGCAAGAGTTAAGGGTAGCGACATGGAACAGATTGCCAGTGCCTGCAGATGGAGGGTCGACCGTGCTCACAATCTGCGCCGCAACCCCATTGCTGCCAAACACCTGTGTCGCTCAACACTGCGGCCTAGTCCTGCGAGGGTTTTGCCGCTGAGGCCCCAATCCTCAGTTCTTAAAGGCTCAGAGGCGTGGACGTAGTGTTGTGTGCTACATATCATCAGGCAGTGTCTCCTGTGCGCCTGCGTCACTCAACACTGCGGCCTTGTCCTGCAAGGGTTTTGCCACAGAAGATCCGATCAGGCTCAGAGGCATGGAATTAGCATTGCATGCCATGTATCGTCGGGCAGCATCTCCTGCGCAACAGCATGGCTCAACACCACGGCCTTGTCCTGCGAGGGCTTTGCTGCAGACTCTCCGATCCTCGGTTCTTAAAGGCTTGGATGCGTGGCCGTAGCATTGCATGCTACTTATCGTCAGGCAGCATCTCCTGCTCACCTGCATCATTCAACACCGCAGCCTTGTCCTGCGAGGGCTTTGCCGCAGAGGGTCTGATCCACGGTTCTTAAAGGCTCAGCGGCGTGGTTGTAGCATTGCGTGCTATGTATCGTTGGGCAGCATCTCCTGCGCACCTGTGTCGCTCAACACTGCAGCCTTGTCCTGCGAGTTGGCTGGGAAGCACAAGTACCATAGGGCGGAGCGGCTGGGGGAATGTCCCAGGAGGTTGCTGTGGAGGGGGACTCATCAGTGGCTGTGGGCCATGGTGAAGGGACCGAGGGGCCATCCAGAGAGATGGAGGTGATGGTGGAAGAGGAGGAAGATGAATGCCAGCACAGTTTGGTGGGGATATCTTGGAGAGTGTTCAGGCTGCACCCCTGGCCCGGGGACAGGAGGATGTGCAGTGCACCATGGAGGGAGCTGACAAACCTCCTGTTCCTGCTCCATCTGATGCAGCCGTGACCACCGTCGTGAATGCCTCCACTCAGGCCGGGCCCGCCTTTGGGGCCACAGAGATCACCTGTGAGATGTTGCATGCCCTGCTGGCTGGGATTGAGAAGCATACGTGTGGGATTCGTGATGATGCAAGAGAGATTTGTGACCTCTACTCATATCTTCACAAAACCTTGGGTGTATCAATGTCCCAGCTGTCACCTGCGCTGCTATCGGGTGGTCTCTGTGCACGGGCACATTCAGCTGCCCCCTCCTCCGCTGCCTCCTCTGGGCCCCAGTCATCTTCCGGGGGCCTTCCTTGCCACTTCCCACCATGCCCCCTCTCTTACTGGCCTACCCACATCACCCAGTCTGGTAGTCAAAACGTCCCTGAATATGGTGAAAGTTGAAAAAAGTACAGCGGAGGTGGTAGTTGTGGCTGCCCAGGCACATGTACAGGAAGAGGCATCAATGGGGCAGCTGGCACATTATGACAGTGCTGGTACTGTACCTCCCCATTGTGCAACATCCAGATGGTGGAGGTGCATGCACAGGGTATGCTTGACCAGTCAGCAGCACTATAGGACTGTCCAGGGTCAAGCAACACAGGGCCCAACAACATCAGGGAGGCAAGCCGATCAGCAACGTTTGGACAACTGGCAGGAGGAGCACCACCAGTTCAGGCATATGGTGTACGTCTGTATGGATTTGCATGTGCAGCTGATGGCGGAGAGGAAGCGGTCTAGAGTGGCACGGGTTGCCAGAGTGAGGGCAGAGGTGTTGGAAAGAAGGACACAGAGGAGGGTTGAGATTCTGGAGGAGAGAGGAGGAGAGGAGAATGAGTGACCACCTGCAAGCCATCCAGGACCGGACAGTGGCCCGCCTCCAAGTGGAGGACGATTAATGTGACTTTGCCCTGGAGGACGTAATGACAAAGTATTGAGCCCACTGCCCATGTAAATAGTTGATTTTGTGTTTTTTTGTTTTTGTTTGTTTTATCCCTTGGACATTTCCCCCTTTCCACATATATTTATTTTCAGGTGTATATATTGTTAATACAGTTTCTCATTGTTCATCACACAGTTGTTGTTGTCTCTTTGTTCATGTGTTTTACTTTGTTATGAATGTCTCGTGTGACTCTCAAGTGGGTTGGGGGCCAAACTGTGGAGGGGTGTCATACGCTGTACAATTATGTATGTGGGTGGTGTGGGGGGCACAACAATCTGCTTATCAAAATAACTTGACAAGTTACCCAGTCACTCGATTCCTCTTAAAGTTTCATGAAAAAAGTTTAATGGATAATTTTAATCCATAATGCTGGTTTTCAACATTTAAAGTGCTCACACAACAGTTATTTCCTTTGTATCACAAATGTAATTTAAATTTTGAATCATATCTTTCTCGTACTATTTCATTGTTTAAGAGAAAATAGAAGAAACACAACAATAAAAATGATTCTTATTTCGCAATTTGAACCAAATTATAAATGTTGTTGTTTTTAACATCTGTTATTTAACTCATCTGATCGCAATTCAAAATCATATTGGAGCAATCCATTTTCCACGAATATGGTATATCGTTGAAATGCTCTCATATATACACTCTACACGCTGACCGCCCCTTCTACAGGAGTAACTGTTATCTTTTTCAGAAATCTAATAAACAAAAATATAAACAAGAACAAATGTCAGTACTTCTATAAGTATCCATACAGAACTATGTTAAGATTACATCTATAAATAAGAGCACTAACCTGTAAATTCTTACGCTATCAGAAAATTATTCACTATAGCGGGAGCTGAAAAACAGAGTATCTATAGCTATGTTTAATCATTGATGTGAGGTGCACACTGAGGTGTAACATATAATTTTCATCACTACATAAATGGTTCTAAAACATAAATCTTTATAATAAGAACAAACCTTGTATCTCCCTCGTCTGTTTCATATTGCTGATGTTGTAATATTGTCCTCAGACAACAGAATTGCAGCCACCCTCCATATCCCATCATGACCTAAGGACAAAAAAGAATATGAGATCCTAATTTTGGGCCAGAGTACCATAATATTGCCAGAAATAATCTATGACTTATTACCCAAATTCTCACAATAATTCTCTGTGTGTCTCCAATATACGCTTACCTTAAATAGAAACAAGACTGCTCAAAGCAGGAATCGGGATCCGGCTCTGTAAACAGCCTCCCATCCTGCATATGCGTGATATAATGACGAGGGCATCAAGTGACGATCACATCACGTGAACTGCTCTCGAACTGAAGTATTCCACGTCTTATTATAATGCAGCAGCCATTTTGGAATATGCTGCGGTTCGTTAAGGCTCATACTCTGCATAATATTTATACTACAACGATTCTCTCGACTCTACTCCTTGATGTCTCCAAAATATGCTTACCTCTCAAAGAAACCAAAAAATGCTTGATGCAGGGATGAGGAACCTGCTGTTTAAACAGCCTCCCATCCTGCATCTGCGTAAAATAATGACGAGAGCCCATCATATGACAATCACGTCCCGTGGACCGCTCTCAAACTACAATGTTCCATTTCTTGTGTAGTCATGCCGTGGCCATTTTGAAATATACTTCATCCAAATGAGGCTCATATTACATATTATATATATGCTTGTAATAACTCAAGCATACTGTTCTCAAAGCCCTTGAGGAAGACAATAATTCATAGGTAAATGTAAATACCAGGCGGTCTTAAGTAGCCCGGTGAAATATATATATATCTGTATATCATTAATTCATATGTGTAAACATGATGTACATTTTCGGGACTAACTACAGAAAATGTAACTATTCAAGTGATGTGATCACCATATAAATAGTGGTTTCAAATAATGCCATATTCGCTAACAATCATTTACTTCAATCATGATTAGGACTTATCACGATTCCAGCAATTTATCTATGTTAATTAAGCTTCCAAACAACCGAAAACAACTTTCTTGCATGAGTTATTGGCATCATAATAAAGAGCTGTCACTCGAATAATTCTTTCAATGCAACTGTGCTTCACTTGTGATCATGATCATTTAAAAAATAGTATTATCACAGAGATACTATTGTAATTACAGGTCAGTTCCCGGGCATTTACATAGTTTCTCACATTGTCAAGTACTAAGGTGGCTGAGCATTTCCATATTTAATAGGTTATGAGAGTAAATTATTAATGAATCCCCACACGATGCACTGTTATTCACCGTTTAGAATTTCAACACATATCCTAGATGTTACATTTCAAGAAAAAAAAAAACTTTCAATAAAAAAGCATGTCAAGTCAAACTCAAGGTTCATGCCTCTTGGACTCAACACTTTTAAACGCTTAATCCAAAATATCTCTTTTTGGTGAACTAAATTCATTAAGGGCCTGAATCACAGAACATTTTTCTATGGTACTGCACCATTATCAAACACTTCTGTGAATCAGGCCCTAAATCTCCACCTTTTCTGGTGGTTAAACCTACATAGAAAAACGCCTTTCCATAAATCACATTTGAGGAATTGCATGTAGTTAGTTGTGTGTCATATTTCAATCTTTTTGCCAGTATGTGGATGGTCAATTACTGAAGAGCTGGCAATTATTGCATGATAATGTTCCTTTGAAAGATGTTTTCATTTGTGTGTTTTCTGTATATTCTGCCCGTACCAGAGAGATTCTCACTGATTTACTATTCCTATATGCAAAAGCCAGCAATTCTTCAAATAGCTGGGCAAATGTGTTGTCAATTCTCAAAATCTCCCAATTCTTTTTGATGATTTTTTTAATTCTAAAACTTTATTGAGAGTAAGTCGTAACCTTCACCAATTTCTCTTCCTTAGTTTTTTGCACAGGGGTCAATGCTGATTCTCTGGTCACTGTTTTAGATTTATCTTTGGCTACTGATATGATTGCCTCAGGGTACCCCCTTTCTGTACATTTCAGTTACAGGTTTCTTGTTTTTCCTAACAAACTCATGTTCTTCTGATATGATTCTCTTGTACTGTAAAATGTCACTGTGTGGTATACTCTCTATTGTTTGTTTAGGAAGAAAGCTACAAGCTAATAGAAGACTATTCCTGTCTGTTGGTTTATTGTAAATTGTAGTTTCCAATTTATTGTTTTTTACATACAGTTCAACGTCCAAAAATGGAATCCTGGTAGTACTCGTCTGAGTTGTGAAATTAATTCTTGGAGCCAGCTGGTTCATACATTTTAAAAGCTCATTCAGTTCATCCAGTGTACCCCTCCGTATTCCCAAAACATTGTCAATTGTCAATGAATCTGTAAAGGCATTTTAAATGGGTATTCCATCTTATATTGTCCAAGAAAAACTCTTCTTCGAGGTAGCCCATGTAGGTATTTGCATAGCTTGGTGCCATCGGTGCACCCATTGATGTCCCCAAAATTCAAACAAAATACTTTTCTTCAAAATGAAATAAATAATTGGATAATACCAATTTCAATAGACGTAATACAAAAATGTTATTAGCAGCAGGGCCATCTTAAGAACTTTTGGGGCCCTGGACATGCCCCCCCTCCACTAAACCAAAGCAATTAAGTGATCGAGAATATCTGCACCGCCCCCCCTGCCGAAATCACAACCCATAGGTTGATATGCTGCCACACAGCATTAAAAATAAAGATGTTCACTCCCTTTAAGTCCCCTTACCCTCTTCTTTCTTGCTCTAATCATGAAAGGGGCCCCTAGGGGTCCCTCGTGCTATGGAAACAAGGCAATAACCATACACGAAAAGATGCGCCAGACACAAGGTTCAAATTCCCAATGCTAGGGTTTATTGCAAGCAAAAATAGTCTCAATTGGCCAATTCTGGTCTCACGCCCCGTGACGTGAGTTTCCTAGACCTCGAGGGACGCAAGAGAGCGAATTACGTACATCAGTTACATATATACAAAATGCATATCATACAATCAGCAATGTCATGTTTAACACCCCCTTTGGTTAGCTTCTTTGAACTCGGGATGACGATGGAAATTTCCGACGGGTATGACAATTATGACACTTTCGATGTCTATTCTAGTAACAATGTGCAATTTAGAAAGTGCGGAGTCATCTTTTAGTTGTTGAACCGAACACGGTGGTTCTGTTCTTGGAAGCAAGCTGCACACGGGGGAAGAGCCACATTCCATACTTTGCTATCTATGAGGTACTATTCGTGTCCTGGGAGCCGACACGCTCTAAAGGGTTTTGCGAAGGGGGGCCGTAAGAAAAGCATAATTCAAGCCTTTAGCTGTTTCATTCTAACATATTCTACCATCCTACAAGACTTGCTGGCAGCTGTGAAGTGATTAAATGCCCTGCAGCTCTCTCCCAAGGCTACAGAGAGGGAGCGTGGGCATTCCTTTCTGAGCTACTCATGAGGAGTTTCAACAAACTCCTCAGTCCCGCGACCTTGTCCTTTCATATTCAGACAACAATGTTAACAGTTGAGCAGAGTAAGCAGAATTCGCAAGAATTGCAAGCTGCAAAGCAGTTTAGACAGAAAGCAATGAGCAATGGTTAACAAGTAAAATGGCGATTCTTGCTACGTTTAAAATGGCCGCTTATTGGTCAAGCATAGCAATCTATATTTCTATAATTTGGTGCTTAAGACGGTTGGCCTACGGCCATCAAGTTACGTCTGTCATTCAAATGAAGAGTATTCATTTTTCCAGATTGACAAACCCTCCTTTGGCCGTATGCCAAACGTCTTATTCATTCATTGTATCCTCCTCCGATGAGGATAAGTCTGGGGTATCTATGTCTGAACCATCTTCATCATTAATGTCTATAGCCATGAATTGTTTTACTGTTTTCGTTTCCTCAATGTCTCTGTTATTTTGGCCATGCGTTTGTTTTCCTCTCGACACCATGTGCATACATCCCTTAGTACATCCATCAGTTATTTCAGTGCAAACTATTGGTAAGCATTGTATGCAACAGCAACATGTTATGAATATCCCAAGTACCATCATTAGTATCAAAATTAACTTCCATCCCCAAGACCGCAATAATCCCCAAAACCAGGATCCTATCCTCCAACCCCCTTCTTCAGTAGAGAGTGTGGAACTTATGACATGTAATTTCAGAATCGCTTTAAATATCGTAGGGGAGTAATCATCTATATGCACACAGCATGCAGTTTTTACGAGTTTGCAAACTCCCCCACGATCAACTAATATTATATCGAGAACCATCCGGTTTTGGAGTGCCATTAGTCTTATTCCTTTTTCTTCTAATGTCATATTCAATAAAATATCCGTTTTTGAATCTATTGGTTTTTGTAATATTCCAGACAGTTTTCTTATATTGTAAGAATTTTCCATTTGGGACAAGAATGGTATAAATGATTTGGCTATATCCATTGCTATCATTCCATCCTCGCTACTCCTTTGAGTTCTACCTTTTGTTCGTCTGGCTACTTCTGCTGTCTCCAAGAGGAACACTCCTGGAAACAGTAGACCTAGGTAGCATGTACCTCCCCAGTTCCTAGGTAACCATGGATATGCTTTTTCCCCACATATAAAGTAAACTAGGTCCCCTACGTACACGGGTTCTATTTCGTGTTTCAAAACCACTGTGTTCAGGCAGTTGCTAAACGTTCCTACTTTATAGGAACCCTTTTCCTGTAAACATAGGTGAGCAGTTTTGGGGCTGTGATCCACTGTATAGGCAGAGGGCACAGCATCTTTATTCCGTTCATCCCTCATTCGAAATGTCATTACAGATGTTTTTTCTGCTGGCGGGGTTGGTCTATTTTGCCTATGTAATCTATCTAGTCTTGTTATCTTTCGTGTATTCTTCCTCATGGGTTCTAGTGAAAACATGCAAGCTTTTTGGAATATGGAACAACCCACAGGTCTCATGATCACTTCCTCAAATTCATTCATATTGGTCTCATCTAGCTGACCCGTATTACTCTTGTTCCATTTCCCAAAGAACATTGCACTCAATGTTACTTCACATGAATAAATCAATGGTAACGGTTGTACATACCAGCCTATCCCTTTCCCACCGTGCTGTGGTAAATGGGTGCAAACCCAGCAATATTTTTTCTTTAAAACCGCATGGGTCATGTTCATGATGAGCAACAATGTATTGTTGCCGTATCCTTCTCTATGTCTCTCTTCCATTGGGGGCAAAGTACCAGTGATTACATGAACCGGGCTTTCAGTAGCTGCTTTTGGCAAAAGTGTTTCTAATGGGTGCACGTACTCTAGGAACCATAGTGTAATAGCTGTTATTGTTGGTACTACCATACTTAACAAACACAGGACCAATGTCCAAATCAGTACCTTATTCCTTTTACCATGCTTTTTCCTTAAACTTACAGTCTCTGAATCTATCATCTTTTCAGCAGGGGTGCAGGAGGAGGCTGAAACCGGTCTTGACTTGTTCTTCATCGTCCTTCTTCTTGCTGGCAAAGTTCGTCGCAAATGTCTCTCGTTCTCGATGCCAGAAAAGTTCAACGAAAAATGTCACAGTTCAATTCTGCCAGCCCTTTCACAGCCTGGATCACCTATCCACTCCGAACAAGATTAGTTGTTCTTTCTCCCACTGCTCAGGCGATTTCTGAACAGTTCTTTATTGATAGAGCACTTTGTGCATCCAGCTTGTCCTGCTCTGGCTCCTGACACATGTACTTTTATAAGCGCACCGAGGAGCTGTGAGTCTTGAATTGTCCGACTTGCACAACTCTCACACTTCTCTCCTCTATGCCCCTGGCTCCTACTCCGTCCGTGAGTGGAACCAAAGGCAAAAGAAAAGCACCAAAGATCTGTGGATCACTTTGCCTGTCGAGGCCGCAAATTATACCGATTCACTCCTGGTATTGTATGATCCGTGAATAGTGCCGTTGCACTTCCAGTATCAGGCTCAGTGTCAGCCTGTGGCACAATGATGGGTAGCGATGAGCACTGTGGCAATGACGTAGTTTCTTTCTCTGGCTTTGGTGCATTTGTAGAAACTGGTGGGCGCCAAAGGGGTACACATGTTGTTTCTGCTCGTGTTTGCAATGCAGGGTGTGTGTCGCTCGGCAGTGATGTTGTTTCTGCTGAGAAACGTTGGGGCACTTTTCGCCCTCTCCCCTTACTGGCAGCCTCCTCAGGCTCTGTTTCCAGTTTCACTTCTCGCTTGGGCTTTGTTTCAACTTTCACTTCTCGCTCAGGCTGATGCTGTGGCAATGGACTGGCAACAGTTTCTTTCGTTTCCAAGACCGTTTCCTTTCTCTGGTCGTCGGAAGTTGCCAGCAGTCCTGGGAATCTTTTTGCATGTGTCGCGTGGATCCATGCCTTCCGTCCGTCTACTCGGATGGCCGTTTGCTTCGCCAAAAGTACTTGGTAGGGGCCGCGCCACCTGGGTGCTAATGCTGTCTTCCGTTCAAAGTTCTTTATTAAGACCCAACTTCCAGGCTCCAGCGAGTGCCCCGGTCCGGTGTATCGCACTGGTAACGCCTCCTGCACCTGCTGATGAATCAAACGCAACTTCTGTATTAAAAGTCCACAGTACGTGCTTAACATAGGACGCTCGACCTCACATAATCTTTTGGGCTGCGGTGCGCACCATACATTTGCTGGTCTCCCCATTATAATCTCATAGGGGGAGAGCCCAGGCTTAGCCTGCACAGACATGCGCATGCACAACAGCGCTAGGGGTAATGCCTCCACCCAACTCAGCTTGCTCCCAGCACAGATTTTAGCTATCTTTGACTTTAAGATTCCGTTATGTCTCTCCACAAGCCCGGCAGAACTGGGATGCCTGGAACTGTGGAATCTCTTCTCTATCTGCAGACCTGCACAGATCTGTAGCACTACTGCGCCCACAAAGTGTGGGCCGTTATCTGACCACAGGACACGGGGCAACCCAAACCGAGAGAAATACTCCTTTCACATTAATTTTGCAGTTGACATGGCAGTACAGTCTTTTAAAGGATATGCCTCCACCCACTTGCTGAATGCACAAATCACCACTAACACATATTTGTAGTTCTGGCACCTTTCCATTTCTATGAAATCAAAATGGACCACCTCAAATGGCATAGAGGGTGGGCCGAAACTACCTGCTGGAGTCACGGTTCCCTTCCCTACATTGTTTTGCAGGCATGTAATACAATTCTGCACTAGTCTTTCTGCATTCTTTTTTATGTGCTCATTTTTCCATACTGTGGATAAATGCTGTACCATCTTCTTCGCGCAAATGTGGGTAGGGCTATGCGCCATTGTAACCATTGCGGTCACGTAACAATTTGGCAACATCCAGTTCTTTGTTTCCTTGTCCACCCAACATCCTTCCAAATCTAACTCAGCAGAGACCTCAGCCCACCCCTGAATCTCTTCGGTCGTGGCCTCAGCCTGCATTTCTTTGACTGTGGCAACTCCATTCTCTATCATACAAGGTACTTCCTCGGTCTGTACTGTGATCATTTTATTTCCCAAATCTGTGGCTGTTTGCGTCGCAATCCTGTCTGCAAATGCGTTTCCCTCTCCCACTTTACATGTTACCTTTTTATGCGCCTCGCACTTCACTATAGCTAGGCGCTTTGGAAACGTGAGTGCAGACAACAATCGCACAATCAAAGGGCCATGCTGAATCCTGGTCCCATGTGATGTCAAGAAACCCCTCTCAGCCCAAAGTCGGCCAAAGTTATGAACAACGCCAAAGGCGTACTGGCTGTCAGTATAAATATTCACGTTCAAATTCTCAGAGAGTTCACAGGCTCGGGTCAGTGTTATTATTTCTGCGGCTTGCGCCGAATTGTAGGGGATTCTTCTGCTTTCTACAACACTCTCTAGGGTAGTAATTGCATATGCGGCCGTTGATGTGCCATCAGGCAATTTAAAACAAGAGCCGTCACAAAATAACTCACCATCTGGCTCTTTCTGTGGGATGTCGCTCAAGTCGATTCTTCCCTTTGTTTCTTCTTCAGTGACCATTAAACAATAATGGGGTGGTGATTCGTTGTCACCAATTTCTGCTATGGGCAGTGGCATTAATTCTGCAGGATTCAATGCGCTACACCTCATAATTTGTATGTGGGGTGCAAACAGGATGAGCTCATATCTTGGCAGTCTAGCTGAGGTGAGGTGTTGCATCTGTGTCCTATTTAATAGAACGTCTATAGCATGTGGCACCATCATAATTAAAGTGTGCCCCAATACCATTCCTTCCGTTTGTTTCACTGACGCAGCAGCCGCTGCGACGGATCGCAAACATTGTGGAAGTGCGCGCGCGCTACAGGGTCCAATGCGCAAGAATAATAGCCGCACGGCCTATTTCTTCCACCTTGTTCCTGTGTCAAAACCGCCAATGCACATCCTTCACTCTCACTCGCAAATAGTCTAAAGATCTTTTTATAGTTAGGAGTGCCTAAAACTGGTGCAGCACACAATGCAGCTTTCAATTGCTCAAACGCTTTCTGACGTTCCTCATCCCACTGTAAAGGCATCTCTGCATCCTTTTTAGTCAACTTTATCATCGGCTTCACAATCAACGCAAAATTACTGATCCACTGCCGACAATAAGAGGCCATGCCTATTACAGCTCTCACTCCTTTTTGAGTTTTTGAAATAGGCATACTAGAAATACTTTCTATGCATTCTGGTGTTAATCTTCTCCCTTCTTTCGAAAGTAGGTAACCCAAATAAGACACCTCTTTCTGATTATACTGGAATTTCTTCAAACTTGCCTTGTGACCATGGGTCGCTAAGTGTGTCCATAGTAATATAGTACTTTCTTTGCAGATCTCTTTTGTGTCAGCAGCTAATAACAAGTCATCTATGTACTGCAAGAGTACGCAACCTTTGGGTAATTTTAGCATGTCTAGCTGCTCTTTTAACGCTCTGCTGTAAATGCTCGGGCTTTCTGTATATCCTTGTGGAATGCGTGTGAATGTGAATGATCGGCCTCCTAGAGTGAACGCGAACAGATATCTACTGCTTTTATCCACTGGAATGCTAAAGAACGCATTCTTCAAATCAACTACACTAAAGTATTCTGCAGTGGCCGGTATCATTGTCAGTATTGTTGTGACATCTGGGACCAAAGGGAATTGTGGGTCTACCACTTTGTTTAGTGCGCGCAGATCAATTATGAAACGATAGGGTACTTCATTGCCTCCTTTCTTGTAAACTGGAAGAATCAGGCTGTTGCACGTGTTACCTGCAATTTCTTCAACCACCCCCAATCTCACCAGGTCAGTAACAATACTTTTTAATCCCTTCTCACCTTCAACAGAAATCTTATACTGGGGAATTCGTGGTAGTGTAACACCTTCTTTCAAAGTTATTTTTGCTGGCTCTATTTTCAAGCATCCTACATCGTTATCATGCATTGCCCACAGACAGGTTGGTACTCTACTTAGCTCTTCTGGTAACGCTTTTGACATAAATCTGTCAGTGGTGTATCGTGAGGCCACATCGTGAGGAACACCCCATCTGCCGTACAATGTATGACTGCCCCCAATTTTCTCAACAAATTTAATCCTAACAAGTTCTCTCCACAATTTTCTGTCAAAAGAAATGGACACTGTTCCGTAAATGGTCCTATTGTAATTGGGACAGCTTCGGACATGGGGTTAATTACTGGTGTACCTGCGAACCCTACAGAAACATTATTTTGCCCCGACAGTGGTATCTCCGGAACCAAGTGGTGGTCTATCGAGCACTTCTGTGCCCCTGCATCTACAAGGAAACGGTGCTCCTTATTCCCGACTCTCATTTCTACATAGGGTCCTCTCTGATTCACGGGAATAGACACTGGTTCCGACCCCTGCCGTGGGCTGTCCTATCGCGAAAATAACACATTGTCCGATGTGTAGCAATGCTGCTGCTATAATCGTGTTTGGCTGTGTATCAAAAATATTCCCATTTCCCCCTTGATGTCCTCCACTCTGATCATTTCTATGTTGGCCCTGTCCACCCTGATTTTGGTTCGAAACACTTTGGTTCAGTGCCTGGTTCTGTTGCGCTTGGTTTTGACCATAGGATTGGTTTTGAGTACCTCCATTGGTATATCCCTGCTGCTTCTGCATGCTATTTCTGCTTGGGCCGTTTGACCCCTGATGTCCTCTATGAGGCCTTCTCTAACCAAACCCACCTCTATTCTGTAGGTGCGGGCATTGCGCTCGCCAGTGTCCTTCCTCCTTACAATACGCACATTGATTCACTCCCAATGACACCCCATGCATATTATTCAAATTTCCTCTGCCCTGTGCATTTCCTCTACCTCTATTGTATCCAATGACCTGCTGCAGTAACACCCTCGTTTTTAAATTTACTCTATCCTTCACCTTTCTTTCTTTCGCCACATTTACCCTGTTCTCGTAATACTCGGCTATGTGTAATATCTCACTCACCGGTTTTGCTGCCCAGGAACTTTCCGACGTCATTAACATATCTTGAATTGGCGATATTAGTCCCCTCACATATTTATCACCAAATAGCTTTTTCCCCGACTCTGTGCTCACATCCTGGCCACTGAAGTCTGTGAATACTCCTTCAAATCTATTGAAATAATCCGTTACTGGCTCATCCTTGCTCTGTACACATGTAGTTAATTTGTCCCACTGAATCCTTTTTTCTGGAATTATTTCCCTCAATCTCCGCATTATCCGTCCTGGTAGATCTGCCATGCGGGTTCCCAGATTTTCCCCTACTTTTCTATTTTTGTATTACTCCAATAGTAACTCCGCCCATGTGGCGCCAAAAGCCCCCGCGTCATCTGCCGTCCTCATCTGTTTCCATATATCTGCTGGCAAAATTACTGGGAAAATCAAATCTATATCGCTCATAGTAAGCACTGCTGATCTCAGGGTTGACTCTACTTCCTTGTAGAAACCTGCTGGATTCTTTCTTATATCGGGAATCGTCTGTTTTATAGTATTCACCTCTTGCCTGGAAAAGGGGACATGCACATACTGGGCGGTGAAATGGGCTTGTGTTACCTGCGCTCCTACTGTACCCGTCGCAGGGATCTCTACTTTTGGTACAAACGTGGGCAGAACCTCTCTCATTGGAAATGCCCCACTCACGATCCCTCCCCCTTCTCTTAGGTTCAATAGTATTCCTAAGTCCAGTGATAAGCTGTTTCTCCTGTACTTCGCTTGAATGCTCTCTTGTATACCGCCAGTATCTCAGGTGGGCTAGCCTTATTATTTTTTATATCCTTCTCCATCAAATGTTCAGCCATCGATTGCAGTGCTTTTCTTTTCACTGGCATGGAATATTCGTCAAATATGTCATGTATGACCATTGTTGGGATACTAGGATTCGACACCCATTTTATCGCTTCTCGTATACACACTTTCAGCTTGTCGCCCCTCTGTACAGATGACATTGAATGTCTCCGCTGTATGTATGATTCTACCGTCACTCTCCCTTCTCTTCTAATATCCGAACCCCTGTATACAGGTGCAGCAAACATTTCGGCATATTCATTATCGAACTCATTTTTAAGATCAAAAAGTCCATTCACATATTCCTTTACTTCTTCATCTTTTATTCTACAACATGCTAATTGGTTCAAATCTAACAATCGTTGTGGTGGTAATTTGTCAAGTAACTTTTTCCATTCTCCCACCAAAAATGTCCCCATGCATTCCAACACTACCTGTCTCTCGTTGCTTCTTCGGTACCCATACAATGAGGCCAATGCTGCCGTCCCATCATTTCCTTCTATGTACATTTCTGCCTTCAATCTTTCTTTCTTTGCTGATCGCGCTTCGAGTTACCCGTCCAAATCCTGTTCCTTCAGCCCCGCCTCTCGTCTCCCCGGTCTCATTTTCGACTTCGGGAGGGGCGCATGGTGCTGAATCTGTCTCTGGAGCGGGAGGTGCGGATGGGACAAGTGACACAGGTGGCATCTGTGAAGGGCCTTCCTGGATGCTGGGAAATTGTGTGTCCGCGGTCTGCGCTTGTGGGAGGGCTCGAGCTGTGGGTGGGGCTTGGGTTAATGCTTGCGTGAGGGGAAGTGCTTGGGCTACGGGAGGGGGTATGATAGCTACTGGTTGGGCCTGTGCAGTCATTGCTGGCGTGTTTGGTTTCGATTCTGGTTTTGGGCCTCGACCCGTGTTAGTTAACAAATGTTCCATTAATTTGTCTGCTATGTGTAGTTCCCGCTGCGGGTATATTCTTTCTATGTTCATTTGGTCACGCCTCCCTTCCCGTCTTAGACTTGCCGTCCACTCCTCCTCCTCCTTTTCTTCTGCTGTCTCAAGCTTCGTTTTGTGCCTACGCGCATGCTTCTCTCTACTCCTAAGTCGGAGCATTGCTTCCCTCCTCCAATCTTTGACAGTCTTAAAAGCTGCGAGTCGTGCTTTTTTCCTAATTAGCACCCTTTCTAGGTTATCTATCCTCGCAATCTCAAAGCTACCATTAATCGGCCACTGATGGTCGGGTTGCTTTCTAGTTTGCCTATGCCAAATTTCACAAAATATTATCGCACTCACACCATATTTTGCATACATGTCATAAGCCGGTGTTCCCCCAGGCGGTGCACTTTGGCCATATTCCAAGGACTGTCTACCGCAGCTGAAAAGCCCCGCTAAAGTGGACAGTACTCCAGGAATGTTTCTTTAACCTTCCCCTTTGGTTAGCTAACTTTTACCTGGACGTTTGAATTTGCAAAATCAACACTCTACCAAAAATCAGGTTTTTATTTGAATTGGGGAATGACTCACCTGATAAAACAAGTCGCCTGTCCTAACGCAACCTCTCCCAACATCGTGTCTGCACTTGTCTGGCTTCTGCCTCGTCTCGGGACCCTCGCCTCCTTTGCCCTCTGGCCCAGTATGTCGATCAGGGATCAGATGTGTGCATATCTGCAGAAGGAATCTCTCCTCACTTCTACAGGGCGCCCCGTACACTTCTTGATTCCGGCTCGATCGTCCCGTCCTCGCCGTTCTTCCGCCTTTACTCCGTTACAACGTATACGATGGGGCAAGTGGGGGAGGGTCCCTATTCGGGCGCCATCTTGGAAGGGGCCTCTAGGGGTCCCTCGTGCTATGGAAACAAGGCAATAACCATACACGAAAAGATGCGCCAGACACGAGGTTCAAATTCCCAATGCTAGGGTTTATTGCAAGCAAAAATAGTCTCAATTGGCCAATTCTGGTCTCACGCCCCGCGACGTGAGTTTCCTAGACCTCGAGGGACGCAAGAGAGCGAATTACGTACATAAGTTACATATATCCAAAATGCATATCATACAATCAGCAATGTCATGTTTAACACCCCCTTTGGTTAGCTTCTTTGAACTCGGGATGACAATGGACATTTCCGACGGGTATGACAATTATGACACTTTCGATGTCTATTCTAGTAACAATGTGCAATTTAGAAAGTGCGGAGGCATCTTTTAGTTGTTGAACAGAATGCGGTGGTTCTGTTCTTGGAAGCAAGCTGCACACGGGGGAAGAGCCACATTACATACTTTGCTATCTATGAGGTACTATTCGTGTCCTGGGAGCCGACACGCTCTAAAGGATTTTGCGAAGGGGGGCCGTAAGAAAAGCATAATTCAAGCCTTTAGCTGTTTCATTCTAACATATTCTACCATCGTACGAGACTGGCTGGCAGCTGTGAAGTGATTAAATGCCCTGCAGCTCTCTCCCAAGGCTACAGAGAGGGAGGGTGGGCATTCCTTTCTGAGCTACTCATGAGGAGTTTCAACAAACTCCTCAGTTCCGCAACCTTGTCCTTTCATATTCAGACAACAATGTTAACAGTTGAGCAGAGTAAGCAGAATTCGCAAGAATTGCAAGCTGCAAAGCAGTTTAGACAGAAAGCAATGAGCAATGGTTAACAAGCAAAATGGCGATTCTTGCTACGTTTAAAATGGCCGCTTATTGGTCAAGCATAGCAGTCTATATTTCTATAATTCGGTGCATAAGACGGTTGGCCTACGGCCATCAAGTTACGTCTGTCATTCAAATGAAGAGTATTCATTTTTCCAGATTGACAAACATTGACAGACTGATAAAGAAGTACCATTTGATGGCCAACATTATCGGTCTACGAAGAGGTTACTTCTGTTCTAACATAGATACAGGAGACTTTTTTTCAATAGAATCCAGGAAGGTATGCAGCCTGTAGGTAGTATTAATGTAGGACTGTATGTAAAAGGTACATGTAACCCAGAATAGACAGAAAACTCACATTTGCTGCCTCACAGAATGCAAACGCGCTCAAGCATGGATAGAGCAGACCAATTGGAAGGAAGGAGAAAGGTACACATACCATAGCATGGATAGTGGATGCAGATTAGAAGCTACTAGGAAGGTGTCAGTATGCAGACATACTGAGATTATAAATGGGGAATGGTTTTCAAATAGTGTTGCCATTAGAGATCAAAATAATAAAGTGTCTGTGGTGTGCAGTATATCAATGCTCACTATTATAGTCGAAGCAACACTAAAGTCAGTGAAACCACAAGTGAGGCTGTTTTGAAGATCATACCTTGAGAAGGAAATCTCTCTGAAGGGCTGACAATTTTGAAAGGTTTAGGTATTGGTAATTTCGAGAGGCTAGGTAATACAGGATTAAATTAGATGCCCAGCATTACACAAACTGGTTAAGAGGTCAATCTCGGATTTGTGCCAACTCAGCAATTTCTGCATTTGAACACTTTCATGACCAGTTCTTACCATGAACTAAAATAATCTCATTTTATAAGACTTGGAAAGTACACACAGCCCATTACCAAACTTGACTATTTTTAAAAACAAAATATTATAGGAGGGTGTAAAGAATGATTCTAGCTTTATTCTCTCCATCATCAAGAGACGTATATAAGTACCAGCATACCAATCAGTGTGATTAACAGATTTAATCTGGGTTGGTCTTTTGTATTTTAAAGCTTTAAATACTTCCAAAACACTGGCTTGTCAAATTGTCATTCATAAACGTGCAGAAAAACCTTTGACTTTTACAAAGATGCAAAGCGTTTTTTTGTGTCAAACGAGCAGACTTTAAAATATGCTTGCCCGAGTCCTTCATCATCTGGTCCGCTCCCTTCAGTGTAACACCCCTACCAATCAAATGGCCTACATAAGAACAAAGATCAAGTAATGGGCTTAACGAAGCCCCCAGCAAGACAGTACAATAATGTACGAGATGTAAGATGATTGATCAGGATTACTGTATTGTCTGCTGGCAAAGCCAGGATACAAGCATGAATGCTTTGGTTCCAAATTCTGATACTTATTCATCTCTTGGACTAACAGTTTATGCTCATCATTGGAGGTGATGGACTAGGTTTTACAACACCCCCTCTGAGCAAACCAATTTCTAGACCTTCACCATACAGATGATATGTTAGTTTTTATAGCAACCCCTATCTGGTGCAGGTATATTGCTGATAATAGCAGCTGTTGTGCTATAAAACCAAGTACATATGCAGGCAGGTTTATAGACTTCAGACATAGGAAAGGCTCAGCCAGCCTTACAGGAATGTACTATTCTAATCTTACATAGGAACACATATCACTGCAACAAGTGCTTAACACACTGAGGTAACTTCTGAACCATTGTGGTACTCAATTTACCAGTATGCATTTCAAATTTGGCTGTTGCAAATAATCAACATAATTCCCACATGAAGGAAAGAATGCCACAGGAGTTGTGCCGCAAGGAACACACAAACTCTATATACTACAATGAACACAGAAAGCATTACATGATGAATTGATCAAGGCAGAATGTACTTGCCAAAACAGACAGGCAATAGGTTTAGAGCCTCAGCACCATGCAATACAATATCCTGATGTGTGCTATTTAGGTCTGGTGAACAAAGGAATCTTACCTCTTTAGATCAGCGAGCCTTGTGGGGCCCCCTCCAAGGCAGGGGCCCTGGGCAAGTGCCCCTTTTGCCCTCCCATAAAAACGTCTCTGATTAGCAGTACAGTCATCTGTCGCTAACAGAAGCCATTCCATAGCTTCTAGACCAGCATTATGTGTGTGTGTGTGCATTAGTGTATAAACTGCATACGTCCATAGAAAATAGAATATCATATCTATAATCATATTGAATTTCTTTGATTTTTAACAATAAATCAGTGGTATATTTAATATATGTTCTTGATGACTGAATCAGTGGTTGAATTGCTTTATCAATATATTGCGCAAGGGGTTCCAATAAAGTCCCTGTAGCTGCTATTATCGGTCTTCCTGGTGGTTTATGCAAGTTTTTATGAATCTTTGGTAAGTTTTAAAATACCAGAATCTGTGGATGTGGTTTGGTCAAAAAGGATTTGGTCTTCTCAGTTATCCATTAATTTTGTTCAGCTTCATCTAACAATGATTTTATCACACTCTGTACTTGTTCTGTTGGGTCGTGCAATACTTCCATATAGGTATCTTTGTCAGACAACTGTTTCTCAATCTCCTCTCTGTATTTATCTTGATCCATAATCACCAATGCTCCCCCCTTGTCTGCAGGCTTCAAAATGATGTTTGGATTGTTCCATAATTTCGAAAGAACATCGTGTTCATGTCTAGTAAAATGTCCTGTTTTCTTCTTCTTCAATAAGAGTTTATCCATGTCGTTGAGTACCTTTTTCTGAAATGCTTCTAGCATTTAATTTTGAATTGGAGGAAAGAAAAAGCTTATAGGATTCATCTCCAACTATTCTGGTATTTCTGTAGATGTAGACCAATCTGTTGTAGCAAAAACTAATTTCAGATGCACTTTCCGTGACAAGTGAAAAAGGTCAATCTTTTCTTTTAGCAAACTGCTACTATATTCCAGGACAAAGGAAATACATTTCTGCAAGGTCTTATTTTCAAATTCAGTCAGTCTATACTTAGAGATATTGATCACTAAGTCTTTGTGGTCGGAAGGTTCACTTTTCAGGATGGAATTTTTCTTTTTGTCTCATCTAGTTTTTCAATTTCCTAAAAAAGGCCCTAGACTGAATCTAGATGTTTCTTCTCTATGACTCACTTCACTTGTTCTTGCGACAAATCCCTTGTTGTGATATCCTCTTCTGTTTCACCACTTGATGCATCTGAAGATGTTGTATTGTCGAATCCTTTCTTGGTCTCTGTGGGTTCTGTTGTGAATATGTGAATTATAATAATAATCTTTCCAAGTGTAGACTATATCTAATTTATAGTCTATAGTATCACATATACATTTCTGAACTTCTTTGCTGCAATTTCCCACTTGAAACTATCAAGTTTCGTGTTAATCCCTTCTAAGGCTGTTGAAATCTGCTCCTTGGTCATCAGACTCGATAGAGACATTTTGATCTGATCAATTTCTTCTGTAGTTTTGACAATGATTTTGCCAATTCCTCTATTGTGAGGACAATCAAATCCAAAGAACACAAAATTTGCCACCAACGTTTAACGAAACCTGGATTATCACTATACAACGTGGGCTCAAGTCTATGCTCAGACCTCTTGGTATCCATTGTGCTCTAAAATATTATGACAAAGTACTGGCATGTCGTTTTTGATTAATCTCTCTCCTTGTCAGCTTCTGTAGTTGACCTACTAATTCCTCATGCTTTTTAGCAATGGTACACTCTCGCTCTGTATGTGTAATTACATTTAATATGTGTGAAGCTTCTTCTTCTTCTTTCAGCCCAATTTGTCGTCAAAGATTCTATTTTTGCAAATGACATACTTGTTCAGGATATTGATTCTAGTAATTGTGTTCAAACCTCCTCCACTTTGTAGCTGCAAAGTTATGCAAACATTTTATAAATCCAAGCAGGTGCACTACTATTGATACTAAGTTTTAATATGCTTTTCTAAATCAAATATTAATATTCAGATATGCTTCAGGTGCCCTAGGTTTGTCCCCAGCTATAGGGGCAAGAATAATTACAACACCCTGCTTATCAAAATAACTTGACAAGTTACCCAGTCACTCCATTCCTCTTAAAGTTTCACAATGCATGGCCACCCACCAACACACATCAACTTACAAACAGTGTGTGGCCTCATGTCATGCAGCACCTCTGCCACTGTATTGCTTCTTCATCACATGTGAGCTTGCTTATATGTGGCTGTACACATCAAACATCTGCTTGCCTCACACACTCTCAGAATTCCTTTTCATCACCCCAAAACATGCCTGTTCAAATTATGTTGGTTGCAGGGGCTTCGGGTGCTGTGCTTTCCGGCCTTTGTCCATTGATTCATAGATTGTTGTTTGCTAGGTCATTCACCTACAGCAGTTTGAGTCAATTACAATGACACATGTGCACAATGATACATCACATTGTATCACATTGATTTACTGTGTGACATGTACATGGTGGTGTCACTGTGTAACTGCTGCTGAATTCAGCTGTCATGTTGCTGTGCCACTGGTTGTGATGTACCAGGGAATCATGTGATGAGGTAACAACCTGCATCCTGCATCCTGCATCAGAGCAACCAGTTGTTGGGTATATGGGTGAGTATGTGGCCTGTGTGCTTCATGTTGGTGGCAGGCAAGTAGAATTGAGATAGGTTGTTGTGCAATATTGCACTGTTAGGGAGATGATGTGGCAGGGCCAGGATGGGTTGGTGTCAGGGGTCAGGGTGGCTGGTGGTTGGTGTTTGTACTTGAGGGGGCTGCCTGGGGCAGTGTTGGAGGTGAGGGTGGTATGGGGAGGGTGGAGTACTGTGGGGGTGCTGCCTGGGGTAGTGTCAGAGCAGAGGGCAATGTTGGGAGGAGAGTGTACAGTCAGGGGGCTGCCTGCGGGCAATGTCGGAGGTGAGGGCAGTGTGTGGAGGGTGGGGTACTGCGAGGGTGCAGCCTGGGTTAGTGTCAAAGGTGAGGGGGGCTGGTGGGTGGTTTCTGGATTTGGGCGGGCTGACTGGGGTAGTGCCAGAGTTGAGGGCACTGTGGGGTGGGGAGTACACTGTCAGGGGGCTGCCTGGGTTAGTGTCAGAGGTGAGGGCAGTGTAGGGAGGGTGGAGTACTGTGAGGGTGCTGCCTAGCCTGGGGTAGTGTAAGAGCTGAGGGCAGTATGGAGAGGAGAGTGCACTGTCAGGGGTCTGCCTGAAGGGAGTGTTGGAGGTGAGGGCGGTGTGGGGAGTGTGGGGTACTGTGAGGGTGCTCCCTGTGGAAGTGCTGGAGCTGAGGGTTATGTGGGGAGGAGAGTGTACTATCAGGGGGCTGCCTGAGGGCAGTGATATGATAAATTATATGATGTGGCATTTATAACGCAATGTACACAAGTGTTTCTAGGTGCAACAATACAAGGAGGGGGGAACAAAGGGAGGACAAAATAACAATCTTACTAGGCCTTGTGTCATTCAGATCACACAAGTACAGGGAAGAGGGAAGGGGAGAAGTGCCAGGGGGAGTGGAAGGCGGAATTGCAGCCAGCGAGTGGCTCATAAGTGCAGAGAGAAGGGACTGTAGGGTTGCAGATACAGAACCTTAAGGGTTGGGGAGCCCGGAGGCAGTGTGAGGGCAACTGGAGATGCAGCAGCCTGTGCCTGGGTTCAGAGTGTGACTAGGTGACCAGTGCGCAGAGCAGTCAGGTGATTCAGCAGCGGGGATGAGGAGAGAAAGCAGAAGCAAAAAGGAAGGTCTTGAGTTTCTTCCGGAACCGGAGGTGGTTCTGCTCAAGTTTTAAGGAGGCAGGGAGGCTGTTCCAGAGGGACGCCCCAGACGAGGAGATAGAGATGCCGCCAACTCTTTTCTTGACCCTGACCCTCAGAGAGTTGGAGGTGGATGAGCAGAGAGCTCGAGATGGAAGATGTTTTGGAAGAGAAAGTTGGAGGTAGAGTGGTCCCAGGCCCCAGAAAGCCTTGTGGATGATGCACAGGGTCTTGAAGTGTTGGAGGTGAGGACGGTGTGGGTAGGTGTGAGGGTGCTGCCTGTGGTAGTGTCATAGGTGGGGGGCTGGTGGGTGTTGTCTGGACTTGAGGGGGCTGCCTGGGGTAGTGTCGTATCTGAGGGTAGCGTGGCTGCCTGGGGTAGTGCTTGAGGTGTGGTCGCTGTGGGGAAGGTGGAGTACTCTGAGGGTGCTGCTTGGGGTAGTGTTGGAGCTGAGGGCAGTGTGGGGAAGAGAGTGTACTGTCAGGGGGCTGCCTGGGGGCAGTGGTGGAGGTGTGGGTGGTGTGGGGAGGGTGCAGTACTTTGAGGGTGCTGCTTGGGGTAGTGTCATAGGTAAGGGGGGCTGGGCCGGGATGTCTGGACTTGAGGGGGCTGCCTGGGGTAGTGTCAGAGCTGAGGGAAGTGTGGGGAGGAGAGTGTGCTGTCAGTGGGCTGCCTGGGGTGGTTTCTGATGTGACAGGGGCAGGTGGGTGTTGTGAGGGCTGCCTGGGGTAGTGGCAGAGGTGTGGAGGGCTGGTGGGTGGTCTGTGGGGTGGTCTGTGGGCTGCCTGGGGTAGTGGCCAAGGTGAGGAGGGCTATGGTTGGTGTGAGGACTGTATGGGGTAGTGGCTGAGGTGAGGAGCACTGGTAGGTGATGTGAGTGCTGCCTAGGGTAGTATCGGAGGTTAGGGGCTGGTGGATGGTGTGAAGACTGCCTGGGATAGTGGCTATGGTGAGGAGGGCTGGTGGGTGGTGTCTGTACCTGAGGGGGCTGATGTGCAGCCGGGGTATGTGCCAGCACTTTGTGTGCGGTGGGAGTCGGGGGACAGTTTGCAGGGGTGCATACATAAATTACGTGGGACCTTAGGCACAGTAGCTGGGGTGCAGCCGTTCCTTACATCGGGCCTCGCCCAGAGTAGCTGGGGTGCAGCTGCTAGTTATGTAGGACCTTGCGTCTCAGTAGCAGGGTTGCATCCGTTCCTTACGTGGGAGCTCGTGTAAAGTAGCTCAGGTGCAGCCATTCCTTACATGGAACCTCGCGCAGAGTAGCTGGGGTGCAGCCATTCCTTATGTGGGACATCGCACAGAGTAGCTGAGGTGCAGTAATTCCTTATGTGGGACCTCACGCAGAGTAGCTGGGGTGCAGCTGTTCCTTATGCGGGACCTCGCACAGAGTAGCTGGGGTGCAGCCGTTACTTACGTGGGACCTCACCCAAAGTAGCTGGGGTGCAGCCATTACTTACGTGAGGCCTCGCACAGAGTAGCTGGGGTGCAGCATTACTTATGTGGGGCCTCTTGCAGAGTAGCTGGGGTGCAGCCGTTACTTACATGGGGCTTCGTCCAGAGTAGCTGGGGTGATGCCTGTTAGGCAGAAACCTGTGCAGTTCCCTCTGGGACAACTGCAAAAGATTTAGGACTACAGGTGTTTGGCAGTAAACCCACTTTGTAGCAGTCTGCACCACACAGATTCACTTGGTAGCTGTGGCTGAGCAGTCAGACTTCCCTCAAGAATAGTTAGGCAGTATACAGAGTATTCACAATAGGTCAAGAGAACACAATAGAACAAGTAAACGCTGACCAGGGCTTGGTGTAAAAGAGATATAATTATTTATTTAAAACCACATCTAGAAAAACACACAGGCACTAATAGTAAGCAATTCAACTAAAAGATATACTCTCCCTTAAAAGAATATAAGACAAGTCTTAAGTAAAGCCCCACTTATTTTCAGACAGCGGTGAGCGCTTAACGTACATGGCACTCTAATAATTCGTTTTAAAAAGGAAGAGAAAAGCAGAGAATAAATCGAAACAGATCCCAACACTTTTTCACGAACACAACAAGAGAGGAAGGCAAAGTAGCACAGTGAATTCAGAGTCAGTAGGCCGGATCCGCTTTAAGAGGATCGAAACGAAATGTGTCCAAGGTCACACGGTTGCAGTGCATAAAAGTCTTGTAACGGTTCAAAAAGGAGTTGGACCAAAGAAAAGGACCAGTTAGAGGGTCAAGGCGGCCAGCCCAGTCCAGAAGGTTAAGGGGTTATTATTACCTTGTAGAAATCTTTAGAAAGGGAGGCCTGGCAGACACGGTACCTTAAAGTGGTGAGAACACTCCAGCGGGGGCAGTTGTTCCTGGCAGCGGATGCAAGTCAGTGCTTCGTCCGGGGGAAGAGAGGATCTCGTCGGGGAGGAAGACAGGAGTGCATTGCACTGCTAGGGAAGAAACCAGCCGCGGAGTTTCTCAGGTACAAGGAGCGGTCCGTTGATTCGCGGTTCAGTGGTAAGTGGCTATCCGGCTGCCGGGGCAGTTCGACCACAAACCGGTCTGGGGTGCGAAGAAAAGAAGGTAAACTGGTTGTGCCCACCAGTCAGGGGAAGAAGCCTCTCCAGCCAGGAGATCTTCTCTGTCGTCGGGAAGTGGTGAGTCGGTTCTGCAGGGCTCCACCGGTGGTGTCGTCGTGGTAGGTCGGCTCAGCTTCTCCCTCGTCAGATTCTCAGGTCCTGTGGCGACTTCTGAAGTTCCAGTCCCCAAAGCCCTGCTGTTATGCAGCATACCCCCATTCACTCAGCCTAGCTGTCAATCAAACATGCTAAGTGGTGAACCGGCCGGCTCACCACTTGGGCCAATCACACAAGAGTGCGACTTGAGTTACCAAGGTAACTCAGTCCTGGGTGCCTAAGCCCCCTCCCACACCCCATGTGGAGAAGCCCGCCAAAAAGTGGAACAAAGGGCTCGACTTGGGTTGGAGTCACAGAAGAAAACACAAATGCCATTTTAGAATCGAGTCCTGGCAAAAAATACCAACCAGCGAATTAATATTAATTAAATAAACCGGCGGTATGTTCGAGGCTATGAGAATTAAATAATTAAAGTTGGTAGCCTCGAACAATGGGAAAATCCCATAGGGAAATATTTGCGGTTGAATATAAAAAGTAGTTTCCACTGCCACCAGCCAAAACTCGATCAGGGGGGACGGAGACGTGCCCCCTTGACTAACAGACCACGGGGCAATCGAATTGCCCCGACCAGTACGCCCACAATATGATGGTTTGTACTGGTTTCTGTTAATAATTTGGGACTAGTAAAGCCAATGGTGACTTTACATGCTCTGGGAGACAGTAGTCAGTCTCAGGGTATGAAGTCTATGGTGGGGTGTCACTATGACACCCCTGTGTCACACACATAGTAAAAAGACATGAGACCCTATGGAGTAAAGGACCCCATAACCCATACAACACATTAACAGTCAAAGGAACACCATAAATCATGTCCAAGAGTGGGAGAAAAAGAGTCTCACTCTTGGCAGGAGAAAAAAACAAACTCCAGAAATCCACCAAAGCTGCTGGGGGACTCACTAGGTTAGGAAATTCAGCCTAAAGAGAGAATTCTCCCTAACAATGCCTTTACTTGAACCTCGCCCTGAGTAGCTCGGGTAATGGATGTTGCATCGGAGGTGGACACAGAGTTTTGCGGGAAGGTTGGTCTTCGGCTATGTTTTTGGTTTGTGTGAGGGTGTGTTGTGGGCGTTCCTCGCGCAGCTCAATTTCATTTGCGTGTCGGCTAGAAATGCACGTTTGGATACATGAACACACGAAACGTGCATTAATGATCCTGTGCGCAGACTCGCGCAGGCTCGCGCAGCGTCCTTCTTGGCACATGGACCCTAGGGGATTTCTGAACACATTTCCATGAATCAGGCTCAAAATGGGATGCAAATTGTGCTCAGTAAAGTAACTCATCAAACTGGACATAATGTCCAAAAAAGTTGCCCACTTTCACCAAAAGAACGGGCCCACACTAGCATTTTGCATTTTTGATTCAGCAATTGCCCTGTTGCCCTAAAGGCCAGTCCGAGCCTGCTTTCCAGGTGCCCCATGCTGAAAGGATCTCAGGCTAAACCAACGTGTAATTGGATCGCAGAGGTATATTCCGAGTTTGGCTGGAGGATTCGGAAATGCTGCAGGTTTCACTGCTGCACCAAATTCCGAGTTTCATCTAGAAACTCTCCTTTTCCGACTGCTTTTGTGTTGAGGAAAATGTGTCAAGACTAAAGTCTATGCATGACTCTAAATCATTGGACCACTCCTGTTACCTCAGGCTTAATGCACAGTAAAACGCATTCCGTTTGGTGGTACTACTAGATAAACTCTTAAAGACCCCACCCACTCAGCTCCAGAGTTATGTTTATCTCTGTTGCACCTGCAGTGCAGTGCCACAGGAAGGAGCTCTGATAACATTTCTACCTAACCTGAAGAGAATCTTTAAGGTAACAAATGATTATTTTTCTGTCTGAATGTATTACTGGGCGCAACGTATGGTTTACAAAAAGATAGGTTTGGGAGACAAAATATGTTTTCACCTGCCTAAAAAATAGCTTAAGAGAATTGAATTACTTCTTTACCCGCTAATAATCCTTTCACTGCTAACTTCAAATAATACAATAGGGAGTAAAACCTCATAATCTTAACCGCAGCCTTGGTTACAGTTATGTTTGTAATGGAGCCTTATGTTGGCTTCTTTCTTAATGTCTCGAGCTTTCAATCCAATTTTTGCTGTACCCCTTACTTCTTAAAGAGCAACATTCCCTCATAGAATTTTGAAGCATTCGTTTTGACCTGATGCAATCTCTGTATCCATGTCCAGGCTAAATGTGTTTTCTGCTCACAAAAGAATAACAAAGCGTGCATTACCCCTTTGCCTCAATACGCCCCGTTGCAAATATCTTTAGTCCATATGGACGGGAGCAAAACGTGTTTTTCTCCATCTTCTATTCTGCAACCAGCAGAATTGGTGCACATTGGAGGTTCTCTATTTGTGCTCTTGGTGCTAACATTGTTATAATAAGCATCCCAGATCTGTCATTGCGCCAATGAGCAAAAACGAAGGCAGCACTATCTGGGCAGTGCTTAAATTCACTTGATTTATATAAAGAACAATACAATGTCAAACTCCCACAATGCAATTGGAGAAGTGTGCTATTCAAATAACATGCAAACAAATGGAGAAAAAGGTCAGTTCCATAACTAAAGACCACACAATTAATTTCTGATGCAAGCCGTATTCCGGCCACTGCTGTGTTAGAATCGATCTCTTTTGGAGCAATTGTTTTATTGAACTAATCAAAGCATTTTATGGGTTGGCACACGAACGAACACGCCATGCATAAATAGTGGGACATGCTCCTGTATGAATCGGATGTTATTACGAAAAACGCAGACAAGCAAGTAGGAGACTGTTGCTATCCAATTTGCATTAATAACATTTTTTACAATTAGATTTTAACTCATTTCATGAGTACTTTCCCGCTAAATGCGATGTGGTGTGACTACGCTCAGCATCGCACCAGCCTACCCCATATTAGATCTACAGCCCCTTCTCGCCTAGTCAGGAGCTTGCCTACATGTTTTACAAGTCAACATGAGCAGTGAGTAACATGTGTGCTGCATTTACATTTCAGAAAATGTTGCTAGAATTCACAATGTATGAAAAATCTCCATGCGTAAACAAAATCATTTTTTTTTCATAATTGGGTGCTTGCAATATTTAATAAAAGAACTGAAATGTGTGCAAACACCGTCCCAATTCTGCACACATTTCATCATTTCAACAAATGGCAATTGTATCTATGCTGGAATTTCTTGAAGTAGCTACAGTAATTCCATACATCAATAAAGTGTACCAGAAATCCATCTTAGGGATCTGACACAGTGAGGGCAAATAACTGTCCATGTTGCCAAGGGAGGAATGGGCAATAATGCTGTTATCACCCGGCTGTTGTGCTGGATGCTATGCTGTGCCTGTGGGTATCATTATGGTGGTGTGATAGAAAAGTGGCAGAAATCAGACTACTGTGACTTCTGCTGCACCACCTGTGGTCCAGGGAGGATAGCTCAGGGGTAATGTGCTTGCTTTGGAAGCAAGACGACACAGAGCACCACAGGTTCCATCCCTGGGTCAGCGCTTAGAAACCTCTCTGTATTAAGCGCGTTATAAATAACCAATCATATCATGTTATGCAAAAAAAGTACTGCCCTTCAGGAGTACAGGGGTGAGTAGTGGCTAACCTGACTACTCAGCCCCATGCTATTACTAAACCAGCAGCGATCCAAATCTGGTAAAACAGACATAGCCCAACAGGTATACCTCCTTCGCCTTTTGTGATAATATGGGGCGAGTGCAGACTGCACTCATCAGGGGGGGTGTTTGGTGATAGCAGGAGCAAACTACTTGTATACAAATATGTATACTTCAAAAGGCAATCGACTAACTAAAAATACTAGCAAGCATCTACCCCAATAAAAAGAACACATACAATCCAGACTGTTGTAGTATGGCACTCTGGGTAAATAGGCAAGGGTGATCAGGCAAGAAAATGCACCAATGTCACTGTTCAAGGGGGTTATGTCTTTGAAGAACAAGATGGACAAGAGAGCTTAAAAGTCACTATGGTCTCAGAAAGTGGAACAGGGGGACACAACCTCTGTATAGTACCTTATCCTTGCTTGGAAGGCTGGACAACATCGAGCCAGGGTTCTTGGAGCTTGAGCTGATGTTGAGGCAGTTTTGGTCGATCCAATACCACTGCCAGTTGGCATTCAGTCGGTTCGATGGTGCAGGCTCCTGAAGTGTTGAGTCTGTGTGCAAGACTGCGAAACATTGTCTTCTAATGATTTAAGCAGCAGTCTTGTTGGAGCAAGGTGATAGCGTCTGCTGGGTTGAGTCGGCGGACAAGTCCGTTTCTCCCATCGAGGTCGAGCCTGGATGTCTCAAAATGCAGCAAGAAATCTAGGTTTGTATGAAGCGTTAAAAGTAGCACCACATGTCCTGTGTCAGCTCAAATAGCTTTGAACACAGTTTGAAGTGGTGAAAAAAGGTTACGGCTGTCCTTGCAGGTTTCTGGGAGACCCATTCCATGAGCTCTGGGATCAGGTGACTCCTTCTTGCTCTGCATTCCAAGTCTGGGGGGTTTGGCTGACACCTACAGGGATTTCTTTCCCTCCAGTTAGGAGCCTTGTTCTAGTGTCAGGCCTTGGTACACAGCCCAGCACCCCCACTATTCCCTGAGGATGGCTGGGGACAGATCTTTCCTCTGCCTTGGGTGCCTTTTGTCTTTACCTCTATGGCAGAGAACTTTTGAATGGTCGGCACTCCCAACAGAAGTCTAAATGTGTATTCTTCATCTTCCTGGTATCCACAGAGGAATCAAAGGAATTAGTGGAAGATCACTCCCTTAAAAAGCAGCCTGCCAAAGGACATTGGCTTAAAGCATGGTATTGCAGTCCAGTCTCTGTTATTGTAGCAAGTGACCCTTGCCTTCTGACATCATACCCAGAGTGCCTTTTTCAAAGGAAATGGAGGGGACAGGAAGGATAGAGCCTTGGCAAAAAACCAAAATGGTGGGACCCCTTCTCAGGTCTATCGGCCCCCTCTGGATGCTCTAACTCCACCCCTTTTCCATACCTGCTGACTTCAACGAGCTCTTGTGTGCAGCAGCCTGGTGTGCAACTGGCTTTGTTATGTCAGTGCTGCTTTTGAATCATTGACTCCTAGGAGATCTCCCGCTGAGAAGTCCTGGGCATTGAGGGAAGGTGTTGTCCTTCTATTTATTTTATGTATTCTTCTCTGGGATGCAATAGAGGCAGCATCCTGGTTATTGACTCACTTGGCAGTAAGGGAAACATCCAGACAAGCTATGAGTACACATTGCCCTGATATAGCCGGGCCTGGGTTTACATAGTAAACACTTCCATGAAGTTGAATAGCTCTGGCTTTGATAATTGTGTGCTCTCATCAGTCACCATACCATAACCATGCCTGGCTTACGTCTATTTATAGATTACCCTTGGCAGGTCCTCAACACCTGACTTGGCAGTAAGGGAAACATCTATACAAGTTATGAGTACACATTGCCCTGACATAGCCGGGCTTGGGCTTACAGAGTAAACACTTCCATGAAGTTGAATAGCTCTGGCTTTGATAATTGTGTGCTCTTATCGGTCACCATACTATAACGATGCCTGTCTTATGTCTATTTAGAGATTACCCTTGGCAGGTCCTCAACCCCTGACGTTGCAGAGCAAAAAGCTCTAGGAAGATTGCCTATCTGTGCCATTAAAGTCGCTTATTAAAATAGCCCTTTGTTAAAATAAAACAGATGGTTTATGGTATTGATTTATCCCACACAAAAATATAAATGAATTCAGAAAGAATGCCATGATGTCAGCTTTAAAATGTTCAACAAAAGAGATATATTTCAATTCACGATGGGAAATATATTTTCGGCTATTAACTTGGGCAACTTGGTCCAAATCAAAAACTGGATACAGATCTGAATATAGGGCACAATCATGAATCATATGCAGATTAAAGGTATACATTAAAATGTATGAATTATGTAAATGCTCACATATTTTAAGAACTCTTTCATGCATGCAGTCACAGAAACATAAGGGATGTCTCGAGATATTTAGAAAATGTTTATGGATCTGATTATATAATGTGCATTCTTGTCAGATATCCCTACAAGGAATTAGAACAAAAATACATATTCAAGTCTAATTTTCCCCCTTACTGCTGAGAGAAGGGCTGACTCAGAGCTTAGACATGCCCATGTGACAAGGGAGGGTTCAATAGGCCAATGAAAGCAAGGATGAGAGCCTCAGTGTGTTGTCAGTAAGTGAATGTATCCTGTCACAGGCACCTTCCAATCCAAAAATGCTGAGTTAAATATTGTCTCCTAGGTTGAGTTTTCTGGGTATTTAAGATCGAACAGATAGGAAGGAGAAAGGGGTTTGGAGTTTGGGAAAGCAAAAAAGAAAGAGGAACTGGCAGACAGGCGAAATGTTGTTTGGGACTCCAACTGGAAGTAGCTGATGGGAAATCTCATTAAGAGGGTCTACTCCAGAAAGTACTGAATGCAGAGGCCTTTTTCAAGATAGAACTAGATTTTCTGAGAGGGGTTTTGGGAGCACGTGGACAGACAGAAAGGAAGAGTGTACCTGGTGGTGTTGCCTGGAGCTGGCTGACACCCCTACCTGTCCTGAGCCTTTAAAAAGCAAACCAAAAGTGTGTACAAGGATCCTGGAGTATTTAGACACATCTCCCGGAAGTATTTAAATCCAGATAGCAATTAAACATATTTTGGGTAACCCTGTTTACAAGTTATGTATTTGAAAGCTGGGATATAGTACAAGGCATATATGCTTTGCGATCTACATTTAAAAATGTTGACCTTATGCTGCATCATTGTAATGGTGCTTACCTTTCACAATTTGACATTTCTGGAAGCTTTAGACATCTCAAATTGAAATGTGGAGTAACACGTTATTTGACTGATGTCTGCCATAGTCAATAATGTAATCAACTCCTCTTTGTTAAATTAACTCATAGAACTAAGGTGTTGAGATGGGGAACCTAAATCCGGTGAGTGAGTTGCGGAGCACTGCTGACCCAACATGCCCGGATGAAACAGAATTCCTCACGCAAGCATTGAAATAAAATGAATAATTGCAATCAATTCAACAGCACAAATTGGATTGTGTCCAACAATGTTGTATGTATGCAACTGCTAGGAAGCAATAGATTGTTACTGATAGTTTCCAATATTTAAAATTTGAATTAGCCCAAGAATCAGATAACCTTATATTTAAGTAACTGTCTTTCTCTGATACCAATACATAGCCATGGTGTCAGAAAAAACTAAATATATTGATTGCTTCCCTCTTGATTCTGAGAACTGCTTCACCTTTTGATTTTAGGGGGTGCTAGCTGAGTATCAGGTAAACAACTGTAATTCCATACTGTAGATTGTGTGAACGAATGTTTATGAAAATCAATGTCAATTTGTGATCAACATTGCAGAGTGTATTATTTGATGACCTAAAATAGTAATTCATATTTGTTTTGCTACATTTGGATGTTTGTGCAAATTCTTTCTTTAGACAAGCTGCCTATATCCATGTGATGTATTGTGGGTGACTTCCCCAGCAGTGAACAATAGGGGACCACCTTTATTTTCTTGGTTAATTATTTTAAATAAAACAAGATATTTAGATGAAAAACAGCCTGTTACTTGTCCCAAATTGTGTGCTGCGATTGACGTACTGTGGGATTAGATTAGGGATATTGCTCTGTAAACTACTCATTCACTAGAAATATAACTATATTCTGTCACTAGATGCCATTACCCAATACTTTGACTGTTACCATGAGGCTATTGCACTTCAGTACACTTTGTTGCATGCACAGTGTTTTATGCCACAAAAAGTTTCTTCACAGCACTAAGGAGCATGAAGGGCATGTTTCAGGCTACAATACAACAACATGAGCACCAGTATGTCCAATATCAGCACTCTAGGGTCCTTCAGTCAGCCAGCCAGCTAAAGTGGAGAGAATGGGTGTGAAACAAAAGTGAATGCGCTCCAAAACTGACTCACAGGCAAGAGAAATGGGTATCTGGGCAGCATGTACATCTGGAAAATCTTTTAATAACACCAGTTGAGTGGTTATATGCCAGAAATGCAATTTGCCATTTTTGTAACTCCTTGAAAAATGAGCCCAATGTTCACTTTTCATTTTGAACACTTTTATTTTCTTTATGCTATGTTACAATGTTTTTACAGTGCACCAAATCACCAATATAATAGTCTCAGAGTGCCTTTGCTTGTCCTTTAGTGCAAAATGTTTAAGGACATCAGCACGTCTTTGTCTTAGCAGGGGTCGGGCTTTTAAGCTTTGAACATTGCCATAGTGTCATTGTGAGCCTAGGCATGTTGAAGCCATGCACAGGAAAAGAGAAAAGGCCTTTCTACTTTATGGCTGTTTCAAAGTCTATGATATTAGAACATAATGTGAAATCAAATGACGAAACATGACATAATATAACTTGACATACCAGGACCTAACCAGTCAATATAACAAAACTTGCATCATGTCCCAAAAATAACAAAGGGGAGAACAAATATATACAAAATGAAAATAAAAAACATACACAACTCCCTTGAATAATGAGATGGGAGAGTTAAAAAATAAAAATGAAAAACATACACAACTCCTTTGAATAATGAGAAATTTAAATTTGGTTACAGGATTTTAATTGAGATGGGAGTGTTAAAAACATGAATATCACAAGGGAGGAGCAGGATTAGGATTAGATGCAGTGAGGGAGGAAGTGGAAGTCCAAACAGATTTGTGTAGAGGTAAGCACCCACCTAACATCAAAGGGAAAGTGTATTTTTTTATTTATTGTATTTGGTTATAAAACCTTTTACAAAATCAACAAACCAATTTACATACACTTAAAACTATAATCATTCATACTCAATTTTAGTAGTCATTTAAAAGAATAATTTCAAAAGCCAGAGAAATAAAAAGAACAAATATCAAAAAAGAAGAAAGAAAGAAGAAAGAAAGAAACAAAATCTCTAAAATAAACCAACCAAAGTAAAAAGGAAAATAATCCTTCATAGGTCAACAGTCATCAAAATAAGAATAGCAATCATTAACAGGAATCCTTCACCCTGCAAATGGATAACCGGGAACAACCATACCCTTGGTGGCCGCCCTTCGGGCTCAGGTTTTTTGAGACACAATTTTATTTCTTTCCAAAACCTGTACCACTGCAGTTGTCAGGACGCTATTTCAACCGGAGATTAGCCTATCCAAGACCATACATATGAGTCAAGAAACCCTCTTCGCCAACTTCAAACCTGGCAAACAATGAAAACCTGGCAGGCCAGGTGCCCTCACACTCCATCAGCAGGTGCTTAAGGGATTAGTTAGCTGGATTTTTACACACAATGCATTCAAGTTAAGATAAACTTATATTTGGGAACAAAACACATAGATCTTAAAAGACAAACAATTCGCGACATGCCCCTGAAGCTTAAACGCGACATGGTGTAGCATAGCATTGCACAGTGTAGCATACCAAGCCTATGAGAGCATAGCATTTTGGGCAGGGCAGATAGAGCAAACGGAAGTTAACATAGCACACCAACATGAAAAAAGCATCCTGTAGCTTAGCATAATAAACAAATAAAAATGTAACACAGCATGACCACGAAGGTAGCGGGTTACACACACACACACACCCCGCAATAGACTCAGTGCTTCGAGATTTGAGGTCTGCTGCTCTGAAGGTTGACTGGCAAGATGGGAATGGGGAGCTGCATTCGAGGCCAAGGCCTACATTACAACACCATGATTCACCCTGTTTTTCATTCCAACCTGGAGCAAATTGCTCTTTTCCGAATCCTAAACCATGTCCAGTAAATAGTAATCAAAGAGATGGCCGCTGGCAAAGCCCTGTGGATACTGTGTTGCAGGGGTTGTGCACGGAGAAGGCAGCTGTGTAAACTTTTTGCATAGTATTCATGAAGCTTTATCATATTGATACCTATGATAATGTCGGTGGGGAAGTCGTAAGTGAGGACATCAATGATTGACTGAAATGCCGTCATCTGGGATAACAGGAGAAGTGTATCCGGTAGGGTAACTTATGGTTATATGTGCGTTAGCCGCCATAACAAACACATTTCAATGGTTTTAGGCTTTCCATTGTAACCAAAGCTTTAATTAATTCCAGATTTTCTGAGAATTTGGAAGGTTGGTTGACATAGTCTATGATATTACCAACCCAGAGAGCCATAACATCCATTAGCTATGTTGTTAGTGAATATATTAATATACATTAGCAAATGGAAATCGTTATTGACCTCCTCACAAATCAGAATGTTTACAGTGCAGTCAATAACTACATGTATTGACTGTTTCTGAACATTCTGTTTTCAAAAGCAGGCAGGGAAACAACAATGCAATGTCCAGGCAAGATTTTGTTTCAACAAGACAGTTGCTCCATGGGAGGACCTTTTTTTTTGCTGCAACATCCTATTTAACAAACGAAAGTGAAAGATAAAACATTGAGAAATGCCTTCACGTTCTTATAAAGAAACTGTTTGTTTTTACTTGACACCTAATGCATGTTCATGTTAAACCTGTTTCAGTTCAACCAAGTTGCAATGCAATGTTTAACTTATGAAGAAAATCATGTAATTTAAATGCTACAAGATGAAACTGCTTTTAATTTACAAACTCAGATTGTCAATTTTTTTACTCACTCTTAAAGCACCAATTTTAACAACACCGTGAAAACTTAAAAACATGTATTGGTGCTAACTTCATGTGCTAATAGCCCTGTAGACCTTGGGAGGTGTCATTATTGCTTGTGATAATGACCATTCCCCAACTTGGGGGCATGTCATTATGCTGCGATAACGACGCCTACCTCGGTCTATAAGGCTATATTATTAATATATTTGACTTCTAGAAGAATACATATGGCTATAAGCTTATACATACATTTTGGTTAACTATAATATGTCAAATGCCCTTTTCTCGCTTTTCTTTCATGCATAGTAATTGTTGTGCTGAATTTCTAAACATGTGTTTGTGTATATGATCTGTGAAAATCATTCATGTTTCGGGAACGTGAATAAATTCGCCATCAGTAAAAACCCAAGTCCCAGAGTGAGAAACCATTAGGAACATTCTAGCCAGTGCTATATATAGAAGTGAGTGCTGAAAGTAGCAATAATTGAACTTTGCTCACAGTATAGGGAAGGAAATAGATAATTAGCGACAGCAGCCGTGTATGGCTGAGGTGATTTTGTGAATGGAGAAGTTGTGGACAGAAATTAATATGAGACCATACACACTCTGAAACCCTGTGGTTGGGACTTTTGTAGTAATGTAAGTATGTGAAGAAGAAAAGGTAGACCTAAAAAAGAACTTCTGCTGGGAAGCAATTAGCACCATATATTTTATGTGGGAATGTGTATCACAAATTAGCACCTGGGCGGAGGAGAGGGGGCACCAGCTAATCAGGAAGCTAGGAATACAGCTTGCACCTTGGCTTGAGCTACAGGGCCAATACCAGCTAAACCCATTCCCCCATCCTGTGGATTAATGCTACACGGATGAACAACGCGAATAAAACATATTGGGCCTCATTACGACCCTGGTGTTGGACCATGGTGCTATTAGCACCATGGTCCACGCCGGATTCCGCCATAGTGGATGGCAGATTTACCGCCCCATTCCAAGGTTGGCGGGGTGGTAAATCCCCATTCACCATGGCCCCTTCCCATTTTTGGCCCATAGGGCTCAATGGGAACGGGGAAGGCGCTAATTACGGCACCGTAAATTACGGTGCCGTAATTAGCACCAAGGTCCCTTAGCGGGTTGGACTTTAACGCCTGCAAAAAGCAGGCGTTAAAGTGTGAATCGGGCTTTAAAGGTTTAACGGCGCCGCAGCCTTTTACGGCACCGTTAACCCCTTAACGCCAGGGTTGTAATGAGGCCCGATGTATCATAAATGAAAGACATATAAGCCTTGCATAAGGGTTTTTACACCTTCCATTCACTTCATGCCACATTTTCACTGATCTGTATGACGGAGAGGACGGACAGAAGCTAACAAATGTACAGCCGTTGACTTCCTCTTCGCCATTCAAATACTACAGCATTTGAGCCTGCATGGATTTTCATGCCGGCGCAAATGCTGGGAATAGCTATGGAGTCCGCCGGCTTTTAGTAGCAGCAAAAAGCTGGCGGACTACATAGGAATTAATTGCAAACACTGCCTGCCATGCGTACACGGCAGGCGGTGTTTATGCAGTTTGCACAATGGGTTCAAAAAATTGCGATACAAGCATGTACGCTGAGTTTTTGCCCTCCTCCTTTGCACTCGGCTGTGCAAATGAGGAAAATTCGGTGGCATGTACGTGAGAACAGGTCCCTGCCATTAAATTACCGGATAATCAAATACGAGCTCCAATGTGCTGAGGAGCTAATAGCCACAGAACCTCAACACCCGTGCCATAAATGCTAGAGAAACAGGCCTGTGATCATACCAGAAGCAAACATATAGTATGTCAATGATGAAGTCATGTGTGTTGTTTTCCAGTTTGCTGGGTGTGTTATTGATTTAAATTACCACTGGTTGTGTCACTGTACTGCAAATGTGATCAAGCCAGAACATGAAGCTTCCAACTGCTTTGAATTAAGATTGAGCAAACGTTTAACCTTTTGTGGGACCAATGTTGGTGTTCCGGTTGCGCTGCGCTTCCAGGAACCATCAGTGCTGCTTTGGTAATGACATATGTTGTGTGCACTGCTACCAGCCAAGCAGCACAGGGCAGGGAATGCAATATAACTCTCTGGCATTTATGGTCAGAGAGCCTGTTATGCCTCACAGACAGCGAATACGCAGCATTGGGAACTGCCCATTGTGGGTGTAGGCATACCACCATTAAACAGGGCACTGCCCTCCACCCTATCCCGCCCCAGAATTATCTAATAGCCTTGAAATACATTTCTTTTAAACGTGACGTAGTTGTTGAAACCGATTTAAACTTATATGGAAGGCAAAACATATATGCGGGGAGGGAGAGAGCTTAACGTGTGAGCCGAGCTATGCCATAACTCTTGTTAACATAGACACCCCGGTCCTACTTCACAGAAAAAGCGCTACGTCTGCGTGAAGAGTGAGCGCCCCAAATGTGCTGCAGCGTGAGATGATTCACAAAATGATGTGCGTGCAGAAACTTGCAGTGCAAAGAAAAATGAATAGTGGCCCGTATGCCCACAACATGCCCTCAACGCAAAAATGATATAGCGCTATCGAAGTGCGCTACACCACAATGTGAAGTGTGACATTGGCCTGACTAATGGAAAAAAGTAATCAAGGATTACTTTCCTGCAATATCCATTACTTCCACTAGTCTACTGCGACCGACAAGTCCTCGTCGCAGTACCTTTATTGATCTGCGCCCCAAATCCTATATTAAGGCCACACCCACAAGTCCTTGTCCCAGTAGCTACACTAACCTGTGCCCCAAAATCTGCATCACTCTATGCCCACTCCACTTCCACACAGTACTTTCCCAGCAAGGTGCAAACTCACATTCATGCCCCCCCCAAATACACACCACCCCAACAGCCACTCTTCCATTGCACAGTATTGAAACCTGGTGTTGGATGAATTGTTAAATGTCTGAATGAAATCCTTTGCAATCAGCTTGCTGCACAGGCCCAGGATGAAGCCCCAGCCCACCTTAATAGGCCTCATCTTCTCCCATGTATTTCACCTACAACACTCTCACGACAACAGCTCACTGGGTGTCTGTGTTAGGCAAGAATTGGTGCAGTCGCACTGTGTAAGACTACACAAGACTTATCTGCTTGGTATGAGGTAACCCACCTTTTGGTATAGGTCTGTAATACACAAGTTGGTAGTGTGACTGAGCAACCAGGCCTATCTCAAGAGGGGTAAATGTGAGCTGTAGAGATGTACAACCGGTACTTCGAGGTCCAGGAGGTTGCAGCAGGCTTCTTTATATGATTTCTGCTACGGATGTTCCTTCCAGTGGTCGACTCTGCCTCTTGTCCCAAAACCCTCACCTTTTAATCTAGTTTCCCATTAATTCACAGCCTAAGCGGTCAATCACACAGCAGGATGGCTGTCTTTTACAGCCAGCCGGACAATCAGGACTGGTTCCGTTCAGGCACTCCTATTGACAAAGGACAGGGGAGTTTCGGGAACCTCCCTCTCTTCCTGCCCTTCCAGACACACTGGATTCAGTGCCTGGCTTCAGGGCTGAAGCCCCCAAAGGCAAAACACACAAAGGGCTCAAATCTGTCTCAACACACAGCCTAAAATCCAAAAAAGACCTCACAAACAGAAAATGGCAAAAAAAGATGACAGAGGCCATTTTGACAAAATGGGCACTCATGGGTACTGTACTGCAGCTGAGGGTTCAGCCTGCGGTAGAGAAGCACAATGGTAGTACAAATTAAACCACTGCCACCAGCCATTTAAAGTAGTGAGGGTAACAAAAGATGTTACATGAGACAGTAGCATAAGGGGTTACTAAGTAACCCGCCAGCACTCCATATAAGATGGTGTGCTGGACCTACAAAAGGAAAGGGTAAGCAAGATACATTTCACTGTACTATTCTTGGGAACAGTAGTTCAACCAAGAAAAGGTATACAAACCTTAAGAGAAATCCAAACGATTTCTCAGTGACACTGCACTGAAGGTGCTGTGTGTCACTATACAAAACGCAGATGCCTATGGAGTTTGTCAGACTCAAAAACAGTGAAAAATGTTAATCCTGATCAGGGAAAAACAGAAGAGGGAGTGAGAAAAAGGTACCACTCACTCAGGAATTCAAATTAAAAAGTCCTAAATCCAGCAAAAGAACTGGGGGCCTCTAAGGTTGGAGGGAATTAGCACAGCAATGTAAATTCTCCCTAACAGTCTCCTCCATTCCCCTTGCACTTAGGAATGCAACAAATGGACTCCCACTGATGTACCAATCTTGTTGGCTGGTGAACACACAGAACTGTTTGCTGGCCCACACTCGTGATCTGTCGTGCAAAGAGCTGTTACACTTCAGACTTGCAGAATACATCTTCGTTACAGGCTCCTCTATGGTCCAGGTACAAGCTACCATGGCGTCTGTACAAACGTCGACGTACTCCAGGTCACCTGACACGCCTTGTACGTGGAAGACGTACAGCAAGCCACGCCCCTCTTACGACGACCATAAAACCACCGTCTTCCAAGGGGCTCGTTGCTGCTAATTAGCGTTACCAGCTACACACGGTTTCATCCGTTTCTTCTTCGTGTATCCCTACATGAATCCTTATCTGAACTCCTGGTTTTGACCTTTTGCCTGAAATTGGATTGCTTCGTCTCCTCCTTTGTTCTTGTTGTGATCGTATGGTTGTTGGATTCGGAACGCTTCTGGATACGGCTCTCTTCAGTGTCTTGCAGTTCTTTCCTGGTTGCCGCTCTGCACATCAATTTTGGCTGTTTTCATCCGGATCATCTCAACAACTACTCAACCATAATCGTGTACTCAGGTACATATCTATTGTCTTCCATGGACATTGTTTTCTGTTGGATTCTGGGACATTGAGTGACTTTCCTGTGAGATTACTCTTCAGTGCATATGAACGCTTTCCTGATCTGCACCAACTCGACCCTAGTGCGTCCCTTGTGCCGTCCGGGGTTACTTACCTATACTAACTTCCCTGTTTGTTATTTTCTCCTGTTGTTGTCTCCAGAATTCTGAACTCCTTATCCTGGACTCTTCCTACTCCAATATTCTTTACTAAGGTCAGTTGTTATCAATACTATAGCTAAAGTGGGAAACAATACTGATTTAGATTTATTCCACTCATTCGTGTTATTCTTTGTAGATTATCCCGGGGAAACGCAATTCCACTCCAATATTCATATAGGTAGTTGTTCAATCATTTACTGTTCTAATCACTTGTTTAACATCAACACATCAACACTGTCTAATATCTTGGTATTCTTTTGCAGCATTGGTATTGGCGGTGTGTGTTCTCCCCGCTCTTTTATTCAATTGACATCTCTGTCTGTTCTACTGAAACAGCAGAGAGGTACATTGTGGAAAAGAGCCCCTCTTTGAGGAAGCCTGAGTCTTGTACTCAGGGGAGCTTGGATGGAAGGCTGAATTCGGAATTCTATACTACCAACATCTCCAAGGTCGTGTTCTCCGCATCTTTGACCTATTCGGAGTGGTGAGTAACAAGAGCACTGTAATGGATCCCCAAACCGACTCAAAGACCCAAGGAGGTGCTGAGCAGGCTGGTGGATCTCGCTCAGTGCGCTGGAGGTGCGAGCCTTGCAATGTTTGTAAGTGCAAGGACGCTTGTCAGCTATGCACCTTGAACACCCATGGCCCAGTTTAGTGTTGACCTCTTATCTTCCTCAACTTTTTTGACCTGCGTCTTCTTTTTAAATTTTTTTAAATTAAAGTGTTTGTGTTTAAAAACAAAAACCTAAAACACTACATATTCAAACATATAAAGAAAACTTATTATCTTAGTACACTAGGCAAAATTCATAGTATTTTATTGATCTTCAAACAAAATATTTAAAATCCATTTAGCAAAAACATTACATATGTTGTTATGTTATAGTGCATTTGTCTAGCGTCTTATGTACCATTGGTATGATCTCAAAGCGCTGTGGGTTCAATGCCCCTGGAGACCGTGGTCAGTATTAGTTGAGAGAGTAGTGTAGCATATAGTGCTTGGGTGCACTTGGTATGTGAGCAGCCAGAGTTGTTTTCGTGGGTTGGCTGCATTCTAAGCTACGTGTGGTGCGGTGGATGTGAGAGATCAGTGTTATGTGCACTGCACGGCGGATGGTCTCTGAGTCTGCATTCTGGCTGCTGTGGGGTAGGTGTAAGAAAATATTTGTGCCGCTAGACCGATTTTTACGTGGGGTACAGCTCTGTACTACCAGGCTGTTGGGGTGTTCTATGAGCGATGTAGGTATGTGTGCAGCTCGGCCAAATTGATCGAGAGGTGTAGCTGCGTTCTATTGTTTGTTGATGTAAAGTGGAGAGTGAGCATATTGGTATGAATGAGTCTCTGCGGTTATCGGTTTGTGGCTCCCTTACTTGGGATGCTTTCGGAGCTCAGTGTGTCGGCCGTGTCTGCCCTGGGGGTTTGTGGCAGTGGAGTTCAGAGCAAGGTAAACTGTGTTAGGTAAGAATTGATGCAGTCACACTGTATAAGACTACACAAGACTTATCTGCTTGGTATTAGGTAACTCACCTTTTGGTATAGGTCTGTAATACACAAGTTGGTAGTGTGACTGAGCAGCCAGGCCTATCTCAAGAGGGGTAAATGTGAGCTGTAGGGATGTACAAATGAAATCCGTCAATACAAGTAACCAAATAAGACTTACACTCTCAAGGTTTCAGTTGTAAATATATATTCATTTATTCACATCAAGTTTTCATTAAGCATTCTTTAAAAAGGCAATTGATTGTAGCAGTCAAGCAAAGTTTGGAATTACTTTTCAAAATCAATAAAGCTGGTGAATACTCTTTGGAGATGCTCATACTTTTCTCCTACACCCTAAGGTGATTTCAATAACCAGGATAGTTTTGCATTAATATATAACACCAGTATACTTTTTAGACTTTGAGTTTCAGAAAGGAAGGGTTAAGGAAAAATAGAAAGGTTAGAACATTTGCTTATAATGTGAGGACAATTTGACTCCTCCAATGAAATCTAGGTAAGACCTTCCCAGCAGAAAACGTGTTCAACAAATTTCAACCTATGACAGACAAGCAATGCCCAAGTCAATGGCTTCTGAAAGGTGCCTTTAGGGGGCTACTGTACAGAGGAGCGGAGCTTCACTGACGGGCCCATAGATCAGTGTGCACCCTCTAGTACCTGTAAGACAAGATAGCTGCACCATGTGAGGATTGGGGGTGCAGGATTCACTTACTCCAACACGACTCAATAATGAGGACTCAGTAGTATGGCAAAGGGAAGTCCATTTAATGATAAGTACATCAAACAGGGAAACAAATGGAAATCAGCAGCATTGCGATCACCTGTCTCGCTCCGACTTCCAACTTCTTCACGCAATCAGTAACCTTTATAGCAGATTCTCGTCACCATTGACGTCTAACTCTACAAAACTCGACATGCAATATAATTGGTTAGGAAAGTTAACTTAAGTATAAGTGCTATATCTGTATATGATAATAGGGCATGCAGATTGGATAACTCTTATCGGGTGGGTGTCTACGCCCCTCCCACTATACCACACGTGATTGACGCCACTACAAGTACGACGTCCTATTGGTTCTATTATCTATAGGACCAAGATAACTTGGTCTCTTTTGATTGGGCGGGTTACACCCCTAGTGTCATGCCCGCGCCGCTGGCGCACGCATTGGCAACCATCATGCACCACTTGGTACTCAGTTATCCTCCTAATCCTCTTTGAACAACTCCTATTCACGCCTTGGTCTTTTATTTCCATTTGCTCAACTTTGGTTCTTTCTTGTTTTATTCAATTAACTACATTTCCCATAATGCACCTGGCTACAGTCCTCAATTCCTGGCTATTCTCATTCCTCGTTATTGGGACCACAATCCCCAGAAGCCCCAGCAGCCAGTGCTGCTTCCACCTGCTCAGGACCAGAGAGGGAGGAGGCAGATTGTCTTCAGGTGTGCTGCTCCAGGTGCTGTCAATTAGCCTGCCTCAGAATAGGGCAGGGCTGTATATAAGCAGCTGCCTGCAGGAGCACAGTGTCTTGCATCTTGAGATCTCCCCGCTCCTGTTTGCCTTGACCCTCTACTTTGTTTGCTGTTCCTGTTGCTGCATTTCCCTGTTTTGGATCCAGTGCCCTGTTGGGCTCTCTACTTTGCAGCTGATCTCGCTCTGCTGCCTTCCAGCCTCCGCCCTTGCCCTGCCAGGCTCTCTACATTGCAGCTGATCACGCTCTGCTGTTTTCCAGCCCCTGCCTGCCCTTCGCCGTTTCCTACCTTGCAGCCGATCACGCTCCGCTGCTTGCTACCTACCTTTTTCCGCTGGGTTCTCAGCCTGGCAGCCTACTACAGTCCTCTGCAGCCCTCTACAGTCAGTGACCCTGCTCCTCTGGGCTCACTCCCTGCAGCCCTGCTCTTCAGGGCTCCCTGCCTTGCAGCCGATCACGCTCCGCTGCCTTCTATCTACAGCCATTGTCCTCTGGGCTTCCTGCCTTGCAGCCGATCACGCTCCGCTGCCTTCTACCTACAGCCCTTGTCCTCTGGGCTTCCTGCCTTGCAGCCTACTACAGTCCTCTACAGCCCTCTACAGTCTGTGGCCCTGCTCCTCTGGGCTCACTCCCTGCTGCCCTGCTCTTCGGGGCTCCCTGCCTTGCAGCAGATCACGCTCCGCTGTCTTCTACCTACAGCCCTTGTCCTCTGGGCTTCCTGCCTTGCAGCCTACTACAGTCCTCTACAGTCAGCGGCCCTGCTCCTCTGGGTTCACTCCCTGCTGCCCTGCTCTTCTGGGCTCCTTTCCTTGCTGCCTGCTCCCTCCGCTGCCTACAGCCCTTGTCCTCTGGGCTCCCTGCTTTGAGGCTTGCTACACTCCTCTGCCTTACAGCCTGTTTTACACTTAGCTGCCTACAGCCCTGCTCCTCTGGGCTCCCTACCTCGCGGCCCTATTCTTTTGGGCTCTCTGTCTGTCGCCTACTACTAATCTCTCTCTGTCCTGTTCTTCTGGACTCCCTGCCTTGCAACCTACTACAGTCCTCCGCAGTCCACTACAGTTTACCTGCACCTAGTGCCACTCTTGGCTGCAGACCTGCTTCCTACTTTGCAGCCCTTCTGTTTTCCTGACTGCTGCTCCCTTGTTCTCTTCCTTGAGTCCTCTGTACTCCACCTTATGTTATCTACTTCTGTCTAACTGCCTTTCCTTCATTTCCTTCTGCTAGATTGCTCATTGACTTCCTTTTCACTGGATATTTCTGTTCTTGTCTTCTCATGTGTCTTATGTAATCCCTTTTGTACAGAGCTTGCCCGTTGGTTTCCGGCAGGCAACCTCTGCCCCTTCCCTTGTCACGTTTTCAGTGTTACAGATACCCACTGCTGTTGTTCCCAGCCATGAGCATACAGCGCGGGCCTCTGTTATAGCAATCTGTGCAGAAGGCTGGAGTTTCCTAAGGTTCGTGGAACACTCTTTCCCATTTCAGCATACACCCCAAGAGGGAATCCAGTTTGTTTGTACCTTTGTATCTTTTGCCCTTTTTGGCTCCCAGCTACAGTTTCCTACTCTTCTTTCTTGTTGAACTTCCTGCTGTGTGTGCTTATCTGCTACCTTACTTCAGCACAGCCACCCAAACCCTACCGGGGTGCCCTGTGCCACTCTTGACAGAGTGCCATTCCTGACAGAATGCAAGACCTAAAAGATTCCTGTTCCTTAGGCAGGAAAAGCACACACAGACCAAAGATGCCTTCTTTTCGGTTCAAGAAACCTCTACAAAGATCTAAAGTTTTTCTAAGGACAGCAAACAAGAACCCTAGTTTAAAAGACAGACTCGTCCTAGTAAACAAAGGTTTACAAGCACAGTACTACACTCACTGGCTCTCTGACGCTTCTATGCATAACTACTATGACATTTGCAACTATGATCCACAGTCTCTATCTGTAGAAGAACTACAGCTAGATAACGAACTTTTGCAGATTTTGTTAGCCCAATCAGTGGAAGATACTCATGCGCTTTCTGGCATTTCTTTTGTCACTGCTTCAACCAAAGATGTTGCACTCATTGTGGCAAACTCTCAACCAGAGTATGTTATTGCCAAAGTGACATCCTCAAGATCAGCTTGGCAAGCTACACAACCTCCCCAGACTACCGATACCACTCATTTAACAGGACGAGACATTCAGTATCCTGAAGTTAGAGCTGCTAGTCCTGGGTACAAAAGACCAATACTGACCATCGGTTGTCCTAATGCTTCCCCTGTAACTACTAACCACGATAACTCTAAGGTCAGTCTTCAGATGGTAACACCTGGCTTTTCTGCTACACCAGATTCCGAAGTTGTAGAACTGGCTAATGGAACATACCAGTTTCAAGAACAGCTCTTGCGCCTTAAAAGACAAACCCAAGACCTCTATGATAAATTTGTCTATCTGCATTATAAGAATCTAGCAAAGGGACACAATTTACCAGACCATCTGACACTATGTCCAACACCCGACATTCTGTCTTTAGAGTTTAACAGATTAAGGCCTGTACTGGTAACACAGAAGAGGACACAGACTTATACAGAGCAGATGGAAGACCTGAACTTGGCATATACATACCAGTTACAGCTTGACACCGCTCATTCACTTACTAGCCACAGTAACTCAGGCTGTCGTTCAGATGGTGAAGAATTGACTCCTCCAGTGGGCCAGATCGCTCACACGGTCATTACACCAAAGATCAAGTGTAATCATCTGACTGGACATTCCTCTGAGTCAAAGGATTGTTCCATTCTTGCCCTTGATGTCAGTCCTTTACTCCCACTTACAGCCTCTACTGAAGTGACCAGACCTGAAATGTACTCTGCTTCTATGAACATTGGCACTCCTGACCATGAGTCAGATCCTGAAACATACCCAGTACCTGTCTGGAATCCAACTTTGCCTACTGTCAATACCCCAGATCCATGTATCTACTTGGGCACACAAGACATTGCAGGCCAGCCTTCGGAAGGCTTACCCTTTCCTGGTCCTACATCCACCGTGCTACTTGTTACAAGATCTGCTAGCCCAATCTCTGCTGCTCCCCCTGCTAGTACTCCTGAATCTGCTACTGATGCATCATCTCAGATCACTCCTACTGCAGTCGAAGCACCCCCTTCCTCTCTGCTTGCAAGGACAGTACCTGTTGCAAAGCCAGTTAAAAGTTCTCCTATTAAGGCTACAGCTCCGGTAGATCCTGTTGGTGCCTCTGCAGCACCTAAACTACCAGTCACGACGCCATCAGTCTCAGTTGCGTCCCTGTCGGCTGGTGCTCCTGTGACACCTATACTTCCAGCTGTTACAGCATCTGAACTTCCTACTGCCATTCCTGATCTTCCTGCAACTCATGGTGTTCCTGCAACATGTGTTACTCCTGAAGTCTCTGTCGCAAATCTTCATGTTGTCATTGCTGCTTCTGACTATTTGGACGACCGTCCTAGAGCAACCAATTCAGCTGAATCTCTGGTTCCACCTTTCAGCACTGTACCATTGCCAGTCCTAAGGAAGACCACTTCTTTCAAAGCAATATATGCCATGGAGTCTGCAGCACATCTCCACAGTTCCTCAGTTCATTAACGCTCTGTTGGGTTTTGGGTCCCTAAGAAGTTGTCTTTTTTTAATTCTACCTCAAAGGTTCGAAACATTGGTAATGTCTCCTCCCTTCAAGACTCTCACCTTGCAGCATTAAACAGTTTTTGGTGCTTCATGATGTGCCTTTTTGGTATAAGACTCTCTCGCGGTGTGACATTCCTTGAATGTGCTCTTCTTGTTGGTCAGTCTTCAGGGGGCCTGGAGAGGGGCATGGAGAGGGGCATGGAGAGGGGCATACTGTCATGCCCGTGCTGCTGGCGCACGCATTGGCAACCATCATGGACCACTTGGTACTCAGTTATCCTCCTAATCCTCTTTCAACAACTCCTATTCACGCCTTGGTCTTTTATTTCCATTTGCTCAACTTTGGTTCTTTCTTGTTTTATTCAATTAACTACATTTCCCATAATGCACCTGGCTACAGTCCTCAATTGCTGGCTATTCTCATTCCTCGTTATTGGGACCACAATCCCCAGAAGCCCCAGCAGCCAGTGCTGCTTCCACCTGCTCAGGACCAGAGAGGGAGGAGGCAGATTGTCTTCAGGTGTGCTGCTCCAGGTGCTGTCAATTAGCCTGCCTCAGAATAGGGCAGGGCTGTATATAAGCAGCTGCCTGCAGGAGCACAGTGTCTTGCATCTTGAGATCTCCCCGCTCCTGTTTGCCTTGACCCTCTACTTTGTTTGCTTTTCCTGTTGCTGCATTTCCCTGTTTTGGATCCAGTGCCCTGTTGGGCTCTCTACTTTGCAGCTGATCTCGCTCTGCTGCCTTCCAGCCCCCGCCCTTGCCCTGCCGGGCTCTCTACATTGCAGCTGATCACGCTCTGCTGTTTTCGAGCCCCTGCCTGCCCTTCGGGGTTTCCTACCTTGCAGCCGATCACGCTCCGCTGCTTGCTACCTACCTTTTTCCGCTGGGTTCTCAGCCTGGCAGCCTACTACAGTCCTCTGCAGCCCTCTACAGTCAGTGACCCTGCTCCTCTGGGCTCACTCCCTGCAGCCCTGCTCTTCAGGGCTCCCTGCCTTGCAGCCGATCACGCTCCGCTGCCTTCTATCTACAGCCATTGTCCTCTGGGCTTCCTGCCTTGCAGCCGATCACGCTCCGCTGCCTTCTACCTACAGCCCTTGTCCTCTGGGCTTCCTGCCTTGCAGCCTACTACAGTCCTCTACAGCCCTCTACAGTCTGTGGCCCTGCTCCTCTGGGCTCACTCCCTGCTGCCCTGCTCTTTGGGGCTCCCTGCCTTGCAGCAGATCACGCTCCGCTGTCTTCTACCTACAGCCCTTGTCCTCTGGGCTTCCTGCCTTGCAGCCTACTACAGTCCTCTGCAGTCAGCGGCCCTGCTCCTCTGGGTTCACTCCCTGCTGCCCTGCTCTTCTGGGCTCCTTTCCTTGCTGCCTGCTCCCTCCGCTGCCTACAGCCCTTGTCCTCTGGGCTCCCTGCTTTGAGGCTTGCTACACTCCTCTGCCTTACAGCCTGTTTTACACTTAGCTGCCTACAGCCCTGCTCCTCTGGGCTCCCTACCTCGCGGCCCTATTCTTTTGGGCTCTCTGTCTGTCGCCTACTACTAATCTCTCTCTGTCCTGTTCTTCTGGACTCCCTGCCTTGCAACCTACTACAGTCCTCCGCAGTCCACTACAGTTTACCTGCACCTAGTGCCACTCTTGGCTGCAGACCTGCTTCCTACTTTGCAGCCCTTCTGTTTTCCTGACTGCTGCTCCCTTGTTCTCTTCCTTGAGTCCTCTGTACTCCACCTTATGTTATCTACTTCTGTCTAACTGCCTTTCCTTCATTTCCTTCTGCTAGATTGCTCATTGACTTCCTTTTCACTGGATATTTCTGTTCTTGTCTTCTCATGTGTCTTATGTAATCCCTTTTGTACAGAGCTTGCCCGTTGGTTTCCGGCAGGCAACCTCTGCCCCTTCCCTTGTCACGTTTTCAGTGTTACAGATACCCACTGCTGTTGTTCCCAGCCATGAGCATACAGCGCGGGCCTCTGTTATAGCAATCTGTGCAGAAGGCTGGAGTTTCCTAAGGTTCGTGGAACACTCTTTCCCATTTCAGCATACACCCCAAGAGGGAATCCAGTTTGTTTGTACCTTTGTATCTTTTGCCCTTTTTGGCTCCCAGCTACAGTTTCCTACTCTTCTTTCTTGTTGAACTTCCTGCTGTGTGTGCTTATCTGCTACCTTACTTCAGCACAGCCACCCAAACCCTACCGGGGTGCCCTGTGCCACTCTTGACAGAGTGCCATTCCTGACAGAATGCAAGACCTAAAAGATTCCTGTTCCTTAGGCAGGAAAAGCACACACAGACCAAAGATGCCTTCTTTTCGGTTCAAGAAACCTCTACAAAGATCTAAAGTTTTTCTAAGGACAGCAAACAAGAACCCTAGTTTAAAAGACAGACTCGTCCTAGTAAACAAAGGTTTACAAGCACAGTACTACACTCACTGGCTCTCTGACGCTTCTATGCATAACTACTATGACATTTGCAACTATGATCCACAGTCTCTATCTGTAGAAGAACTACAGCTAGATAACGAACTTTTGCAGATTTTGTTAGCCCAATCAGTGGAAGATACTCATGCGCTTTCTGGCATTTCTTTTGACACTGCTTCAACCAAAGATGTTGCACTCATTGTGGCAAACTCTCAACCAGAGTATGTTATTGCCAAAGTGACATCCTCAAGATCAGCTTGGCAAGCTACACAACCTCCCCAGACTACCGATACCACTCATTTAACAGGACGAGACATTCAGTATCCTGAAGTTAGAGCTGCTAGTCCTGGGTACAAAAGACCAATACTGACCATCGGTTGTCCTAATGCTTCCCCTGTAACTACTAACCACGATAACTCTAAGGTCAGTCTTCAGATGGTAACACCTGGCTTTTCTGCTACACCAGATTCCGAAGTTGTAGAACTGGCTAATGGAACATACCAGTTTCAAGAACAGCTCTTGCGCCTTAAAAGACAAACCCAAGACCTCTATGATAAATTTGTCTATCTGCATTATAAGAATCTAGCAAAGGGACACAATTTACCAGACCATCTGACACTATGTCCAACACCCGACATTCTGTCTTTAGAGTTTAACAGATTAAGGCCTGTACTGGTAACACAGAAGAGGACACAGACTTATACAGAGCAGATGGAAGACCTGAACTTGGCATATACATACCAGTTACAGCTTGACACCGCTCATTCACTTACTAGCCACAGTAACTCAGGCTGTCGTTCAGATGGTGAAGAATTGACTCCTCCAGTGGGCCAGATCGCTCACACGGTCATTACACCAAAGATCAAGTGTAATCATCTGACTGGACATTTCTCTGAGTCAAAGGATTGTTCCATTCTTGCCCTTGATGTCAGTCCTTTACTCCCACTTACAGCCTCTACTGAAGTGACCAGACCTGAAATGTACTCTGCTTCTATGAACATTGGCACTCCTGACCATGAGTCAGATCCTGAAACATACCCAGTACCTGTCTGGAATCCAACTTTGCCTACTGTCAATACCCCAGATCCATGTATCTACTTGGGCACACAAGACATTGCAGGCCAGCCTTCGGAAGGCTTACCCTTTCCTGGTCCTACATCCACCGTGCTACTTGTTACAAGATCTGCTAGCCCAATCTCTGCTGCTCCCCCTGCTAGTACTCCTGAATCTGCTACTGATGCATCATCTCAGATCACTCCTACTGCAGTCGAAGCACCCCCTTCCTCTCTGCTTGCAAGGACAGTACCTGTTGCAAAGCCAGTTAAAAGTTCTCCTATTAAGGCTACAGCTCCGGTAGATCCTGTTGGTGCCTCTGCAGCACCTAAACTACCAGTCACGACGCCATCAGTCTCAGTTGCGTCCCTGTCGGCTGGTGCTCCTGTGACACCTATACTTCCAGCTGTTACAGCATCTGAACTTCCTACTGCCATTCCTGATCTTCCTGCAACTCATGGTGTTCCTGCAACATTTGTTACTCCTGAAGTCTCTGTCGCAAATCTTCATGTTGTCATTGCTGCTTCTGACTATTTGGACGACCGTCCTAGAGCAACCAATTCAGCTGAATCTCTGGTTCCACCTTTCAGCACTGTACCATTGCCAGTCCTAAGGAAGACCACTTCTTTCAAAGCAATATATGCCATGGAGTCTGCAGCACATCTCCACAGTTCCTCAGTTCATTAACGCTCTGTTGGGTTTTGGGTCCCTAAGAAGTTGTCTTTTTTTAATTCTACCTCAAAGGTTCGAAACATTGGTAATGTCTCCTCCCTTCAAGACTCTCACCTTGCAGCATTAAACAGTTTTTGGTGCTTCATGATGTGCCTTTTTGGTATAAGACTCTCTCGCGGTGTGACATTCCTTGAATGTGCTCTTCTTGTTGGTCAGTCTTCAGGGGGCCTGGAGAGGGGCATGGGGAGGGGCATGGAGAGGGGCATACTGTCATGCCCGCGCTGCTGGCGCACGCATTGGCAACCATCATGGACCACTTGGTACTCAGTTATCCTCCTAATCCTCTTTCAACAACTCCTATTCACGCCTTGGTCTTTTATTTCCATTTGCTCAACTTTGGTTCTTTCTTGTTTTATTCAATTAACTACATTTCCCATAATGCACCTGGCTACAGTCCTCAATTGCTGGCTATTCTCATTCCTCGTTATTGGGACCACAATCCCCAGAAGCCCCAGCAGCCAGTGCTGCTTCCACCTGCTCAGGACCAGAGAGGGAGGAGGCAGATTGTCTTCAGGTGTGCTGCTCCAGGTGCTGTCAATTAGCCTGCCTCAGAATAGGGCAGGGCTGTATATAAGCAGCTGCCTGCAGGAGCACAGTGTCTTGCATCTTGAGATCTCCCCGCTCCTGTTTGCCTTGACCCTCTACTTTGTTTGCTGTTCCTGTTGCTGCATTTCCCTGTTTTGGATCCAGTGCCCTGTTGGGCTCTCTACTTTGCAGCTGATCTCGCTCTGCTGCCTTCCAGCCCCCGCCCTTGCCCTGCCGGGCTCTCTACATTGCAGCTGATCACGCTCTGCTGTTTTCGAGCCCCTGCCTGCCCTTCGGGGTTTCCTACCTTGCAGCCGATCACGCTCCGCTGCTTGCTACCTACCTTTTTCCGCTGGGTTCTCAGCCTGGCAGCCTACTACAGTCCTCTGCAGCCCTCTACAGTCAGTGACCCTGCTCCTCTGAGCTCACTCCCTGCGGCCCTGCTCTTCAGGGCTCCCTGCCTTGCAGCCGATCACGCTCCGCTGCCTTCTATCTACAGCCCTTGTCCTCTGGGCTTCCTGCCTTGCAGCCTACTACAGCCCTCTACAGTCTGTGGCCCTGCTCCTCTGGGCTCACTCCCTGCTGCCCTGCTCTTCGGGGCTCCCTGCCTTGCAGCAGATCACGCTCCGCTGTCTTCTACCTACAGCCCTTGTCCTCTGGGCTTCCTGCCTTGCGGCCTACTACAGTCCTCTACAGTCAGCGGCCCTGCTCCTCTGGGCTCACTCCCTGCTGCCCTGTTCTTCTGGGCTCCTTTCCTTGCTGCCTGCTCCCTCCGCTGCCTACAGCCCTTGTCCTCTGGGCTCCCTGCTTTGAGGCTTGCTACACTCCTCTGCCTTACAGCCTGTTTTACACTTGGGCTCCCTACCTCGCGGCCCTATTCTTTTGGGCTCTCTGTCTGTCGCCTACTACTAATCTCTCTCTGTCCTGTTCTTCTGGACTCCCTGCCTTGCAACCTACTACAGTCCTCCGCAGTCCACTACAGTTTACCTGCACCTAGTGCCACTCTTGGCTGCAGACCTGCTTCCTACTTTGCAGCCCTTCTGTTTTCCTGACTGATGCTCCCTTGTTCTCTTCCTTGAGTCCTCTGTACTCCACCTTAGGTTATCTACTTCTGTCTAACTGCCTTTCCTTCATTTCCTTCTGCTAGATTGCTCATTGACTTCCTTTTCACTGGATATTTCTGTTCTTGTCTTCTCATGTGTCTAATGTAATCCCTTTTGTACAGAGCTTGCCCGTTGGTTTCCGGCAGGCAACCTCTGCCCCTTCCCTTGTCACGTTTTCAGTGTTACAGATACCCACTGCTGTTGTTCCCAATCTGTGCAGAAGGCTGGAGTTTCCTAAGGTTCGTGGAACACTCTTTCCCATTTCAGCATACACCCCAAGAGGGAATCCAGTTTGTTTGTACCTTAGTATCTTTTGCCCCTTTTGGCTCCCAGCTACAGTTTCCTACTCTTCTTTCTTGTTGAACTTCCTGCTGTGTGTGCTTATCTGCTACCTTACTTCAGCACAGCCACCCAAACCCTATCGGGGTGCCCTGTGCCACTCTTGACAGAGTGCCATTCCTGACACCTAGACATAAATCCCCATTTTAATTAGCAGCATGCTGAATGGACACCCAGGTGACTGGTGTCCCAAGTTTCACCCTGCCTCCTTTCCATCAATCAGTATTTTAGGGCTATGTGTCAATTAGTTGGCTGGGTATGGCCTCGGAACTGTAGCCTCTTATCAGGAAAAGTTATGACATCCTTGGGTTCTGGATGACATCTGGCAATGGTACCTTTTCGCGCCTGGCTGGTCACGTGTTTGTTCACCATGAATCTGCTTCAGTTTCCAGCTTTTATTGTATTTAATTCTGCTTCGGCCCTGCCACCTACCTGGGCCTCTCTTATCTTGACCTTCACGGGTGGGCTGGTATGCTCTGAAATTTGATTCTTGCGAGTTGACGCTCTCCTCCCTTTCTCTGGTTGACCTCGATTTCCCAGGCATGAGCCGCTCTTTGTTAAGATTCGATTCCACTCTTCCTATTGCCTCTGGCTGGGTTGTTAAACTTGGTCTGCTCTTCCTCTGGCAGCCTGGGCACATTTCTGCTTTACAAAATGGAGTCGCACTTGTATAATGTGCTTCTTGAGGTAGAGACATATAGTTGGCGCATTCCGCTTCTATTATTCTACTAAGCATAGCAAGCAGTACCGTTTTTCATAGCTTCTTGTGTTCCAAGCCTATTTACATACGTTAACTGGTTGGTTACTTCCATCTTGTCTTATAACACGTTTCCTTACGTTTTGACATCGTCTCTTTCCTGTGTCCCTTACATCTATTTTAATAACTCCTTGTTCTAGCGTGTCATCTTCGATAGCTGTCTTCGTTCACTCACGTGCCTGTTCAGGCCTTTGTGTCATTTCCACTGGCCCTCCATTAAGGCTCTTGGGGTCTCTTCGTGGACCGTATGTAGGTACTCTTCGTTTCGTATCAGCGGCTCGTACGGCTGTCTGATAGGGTACCGTGTTGCCCAGGGTTGCCGGGTTATGGTCGCTTCAACAGGTATGGATCTTCTGATGTATACTGGGCAGAGTCCCAGTGCAGCTCTTTGTTGGTTCATTTGCTCCTCATACGTCACATACATTGGTGAGTACGCTCCTGATACCTCGAAATGAGGGGAAGGGGTGCAGGCCATGTCTGGCCATGTCATCGACCACTTCTGCAACCTCTCTTGCATTTATTTCTTTTGATTCTTTGGTGTCATGTTCATCATCTTCAGGGTTTGTACATGATGGTGTGAATGTGTGAGCCTTTGGCGTCCATATTTTTATCACTCCTTTCAAACTCCCTGCTATTTTCACATGTTCGTCTTTGTTGCAGGTCATTAGCTGGCATTGTCCATTTGGGCTGCAATAGATCCATTTAACTTCATATCTTCTTCGCTTCTTAGGATATGTGAACTTTGTTCCTTCTGGCGCAAAATTGCTGGCCTTCACAAAGTCTCTTATTTCTTCATCAGACAGGTCTCTAGGCTTCCATCCTGGTTCAACATCGACCATTATTTTCATCCCTATAGCTTTCTTTGCAGTTTTCTGGCACTGTGTGATGATTATCTTGATAACACAGAATCCTAGCAGTATCATTGCTAGTAAGGCTCCCAGAAACTTGAATGTGTCTGCCATCCATTGTGGGACCCATAAGAACAGGGCTCCAAACCAGCTGTCATTGCCCACTTCGTCAGTCTCATCGATCATCTGGTTTTTCAGGCTTGTCAGCATACTTATGGCCTCTGTTAGGGATCCATTTTCTTCATCATGTGATGGTGCAAATGTGCAACATGATACTCCGATTTTTGCACAAACACCTCCATCCATCGCAGTGATCATGTCAAGCACATATCTGTTCTGAAGGGTCATCAGTCTGATTGCTCTTAATTCTTCTTTGATCGCGTTGAATCCCTTTATAGTGGTATTGATGGTCTGCAATAACTCCCATCTGGTTATCTGTAACCATTTATTTACTCCAACTTGGATGTGGGGCAGGAACAATGTTGTGAACACTGTTGAGGTGAGGCTGAATAGCCTGTGTTCGTAAGGGATTGCATGAAATGCCTCTTCTGATTTGGCAGAAAAGTAGTTTTCTCTTTTCATCCTGGATACCAGTTCCGCAGATCTCCTTTTTCTTATATGAGCATCTGCCTTCGGGAAACTGTCCGAATTCAGGTCATTTTTAGGGATCACTAGAGCGGGAACAAGGATGGTCACCAGTGTGCATATGCCTCCCCAGTTCTTCGATAGTCTTATATATGCCTTGGATCCACACGCCCAGTAATGGTCCATAATGACTGCGGTTCCTTGTGTCATTCCTGGGGCTTTGAAGATTTGTCTCCAGTTTACACTCTCTCCCATCTTCCTCGTGCCATTACTTCGGAAGCATAGTTTCAGGCTTTCCAATGGTACTATTTGCAGGGGCCCACCTCTATCTTCGACTCATGTTAGCAGTTTTACCAACCCTGGCCACAGAGGTTTGCATAACCTCTACGAATTCTCTATTGTTTCTCGGCAGTCTCCGAGGACCATCCACGCTCGGCAGATTACTACTTCGTCTTCCCATCCATTTGGGGAAGACCACTGACCCCCATATATGCATTTGTCCTCTGTTCTTCCAGATTTGAGCCTCTTCAGTTTTTCCTTGAATGTTCGGTCTCGGGTTTATTTCCCATCTTATCCTTCATCCTTTGACGCCAGGGTTCTCGTAGCTGATCACATGATTCCTGGTGTGCGCACTGTTTCTTGTTTTAATGTCCTGGACGTAGCCATCTTCTTCTGGGTAATCCTTTTCGTTGGTCCATATCAGCGAGGCGTCTTTCCCTATAAATTGTCCTCTGGTGTTACACATTGCTACGTGTGACATAAAGTGTGCTGTAGGGACATCAATTTCTACAGCCACGAAAATCTTGGATTTTCCCATTCTGTATGGTAGGAGAGCACAGATGAAGCATTCTCCTTCCGACTGCTTTCGTCCTACTTCCTTCATGTGCTGGTACCATATGTTGTTTCCAAGATGGGCTGTGCTGTCCAGGTAATCATTAAGTTAATTGTTATCTTTGTGCGGGCTTCTCTTGATTCTCAGCGTTCTTCTGTAGTTTGCTATGACTATGTCTCTAAATGCGTCTGTGCTGCTTTTCCTCTCTGGGTGTCTCAGTGGAGCAGGCCGCCTCGACTGCATTGCTGTGGTAGGAGAAGGTTTTGGGTTCCCTTTCCTTCCCTTTTGTATTTTGTCATAAACTTCCTCTAACCACCATTGGTTCCCCAACCTCCCAACGCGTGGTTGTGTTGTAGACCTGAGGCTTGTTCCTTACATTGGAGCAGGTGTGCTTGCTGTTATAGTCTCTATAGTCCTGTCCTTCAGCTCCTCGTGAAGTTTCTTTGCTATGAATTTGAAAGGGAACAAATAGTCTATCAGCATTTGTGTTTTCTCTGTGAATTCCTTTGTGGCTACTTCTGTTCTTTTGAGGGATTTTGCTATGCCCTCTCTCTCTAGTATTTCACTTGGCTCCTCTTGGGTACTTTCACTGTTTTCTGGAACTAATTGTTCGGCAGGCAGTCTCCCCCTCTCTGCTGCCTTCGTTGGAGGCCCTGTAGCCATTGACACTTGCCCTTGTCTGTGCCGTGGTCAGTGCTACACTATCACTCATTCCGTGCTGACCATGTCTCCAGCTTTTCTCTCCATTCATCACCTCACGTGTGTATGCATCACTGCTAATTACATTTAGTTTTAGTTTGTTTGTTTTATCATCAGCCTTTCTGGGAACTGGAATCACTATATATGGTCTGGGTGCTTTCGTGGGACCCAGGCGTACATTATCTGATGGGTGCACTGACATTGGGACACTTCGTGCACCAATAAAGAAAGCAGTTCTGATAGTCGATGACAGAAAAACAATGATAATTACCAAGCATATACACATGATAGATTTGTAGGACATCTGGCAGCATTTTCTCCCAGGGAAGCGGGGGCGCTCCTCTGCTAGTGGTAGAACTAAGTTACTATTTTGAGCCCCCATTTCGAAAGAGTTCATTGTCTGTTATTTTAATTCCTTCTCTTATTCCGATCTCATAGCTCAAAAGTTCATTACTACTAAAGTGACGAGTGCTTTTTGAGTGTCCCCCCTCTTGTGGGTGATGCGGGTAGTCTCTAGGTAGGGAGTACAGTTCCTTTGCTAGTCTATGGAAAAAGTTTAGGCTAGCAACTTTGGTACATCACATTCATTATGGATATCTATAGTAGGTGAAGTCCCAGGGCACCCCTCAAATTTGCTTTGGTCCTAAGGACATGCTGGAACCTGTTCAATGTGAAGGAATGAAACGATGGAACCGCTAAAAATCATACAAAAATAGAATGCTGTGAAAATAAAAACAGAAATAAAAGTAAATAAGGAAAAATATGAAAAGGTAAAAAGAAAAATAAGATGGTTTAGTTCTTGACTCTGCTCTCTTTGATCTGTCCACCTCGGAAAGCTGAAGAACTGTGCTTTTATCTCTTCGATTTGTCCAGGGCGGAAAGTCTCACTGAAACCTCCTTAGGTATTCTCGCTGGAAGTTGGATAGCTCCACCTGGAGCATTATGCCGTGGAGAAGTGTGCCCATGTGCGGGGTGTTGGCTGGATCTCTAAGGAAGGTGATGACGTCAACATCTGCAGGCCTTCCTATCATTTCTGGATAGTTTGTGACTAATCTAAACAGGACGTTCTGTGCCAGCCGGGTGTCCTCGGGTGATAGGGACATTTGGTCTGTTTGGCTGTGTCCTGATCACAAGCTTTTCTTTTGATTCGCACAGTCTTTGCACCTTCCCGTTGCGTGGATTACCACCAAATGATTTAATTTAGTCCACAGCTGGCTCACTTGAGCTTGGTTTCTTGGATCACTGATATCAGTGCGTATATCAGTTGTTCTTCCGATGAGCCCGGGGCACTTCTCGATTATTTGGAAGAACTAATTAAATGTGAGTTCATCAATGTCTATTGGTGGTGGAAGCATTTGTGTCCTTATTCCCCGTACTCTGGCACATTGGCAAAGGCCTGCGTGAGGACAGTCAGTAGTTGCTGTATTATCTTCCTGTTAGCAGGATTCTGAATGAAATATGGGATACTGGTGTCTCTTCCTACAAGTGATGGATATGTCTCTAATACCAGCCGGAAACAGGAAAGCGCATCCCTTGTGATATTTCTGCTGGGAGATACCATAAATTCTGTGAACGAAGTCTCGATACTGATTGCTTCAGTATACTGTGTTTCACTCTCAGGCAATGTCTTATTTGCAGTCGATCAGAGTCTTGATTCTTTGTACTACTTGGGCATGACGTGCTCTCAAAAGTTCGTTTTATCAATGTTGTTGTGGCTTTGGATGTGCTTCTCTTTAACCTGCAACTGGGATGCACAGAATGTTCATTTTATGTCCTTTATTATCTTTCACTGGTTCGAGAAAATGTCTTGTTTATAAGCCACAATTTAAATCAGTGTTCCTTTTGCCTTTATTATGCTGCTCATGCGTCCTTCTTCCTCGCCATAGATCTTGTCTGCAAGTGCTGAGGTTCTTCTCCGTTGTCTGTGGTTTCTTCGCAGTTGGATGCAGCAGGAGGGCTCTCCCCTATATAAGGTTTAATGTCATTTATGAAGATCCATGCCCTTCTGCCCTGGAGCTTGACAGCGGAGGGGGTGCAGTCCTCTACAATGAAAGGGCCATTAAATCTTGGCTCGTCCCACCTTTTTCTTGTGTGGTTTCTCACCAACACTGCATCACCAGGGAAGACGAATGGCGCATATAGACCTTGTGCGGCATCTGCTTCAGCACTTCCTGTTGTATTTTGTGCTGTGCTGCACCCTTTTCTTCGTCGCTGCAGCTGGTCTGTAATGACAGAGACGCTGGATGTCATATAGTTCAGGTAATCCTGCATCTCTGTCCCCAAGACCTCCCTAGTCGGCTGGGCATAACATCTAGCTCTATCTCGGGGGGTAAGAGGGGTCCTCCTCTTTCTGCCTGTAACTATCTCCTGCGGCGTGAGGTGATGGTCGGAGCCGGGTTGGTTCCGAAGTGCATACAATGCCAGTGGTAGACAGTGTCACGATTAGTCAGGCGAGTACAAAGGCAGCGAATGTGGCAAGGGAAATGTGCACTAAATCACACAGTGAATAGCTTCGAATTAAACTACGTGCACCCAGGAACAACGACTCATGTATGCTAGAACCCAGGAGTGCAAATAGAGTGTGACAACAAAACCATTATATGAAAAGGGATGTGGGGTAAGCACCTGACCGCGAGGAAAGTCGGCAAGCGCCTTACCCCCAATTGCTGTTACAGGTACTGACAGCGCTAAACCCACGTGGAGGGCAAGCAATGACAGGATCTGTGAACTAACACTCTTGATGGTATTAAATAAGGGAACTAAAGAACAGTACTCACGAGGATGAGATAAACCTCTTGAATGTCAGCTAGCCCACGAATCCTGTTGATGAAACTGGGACCCAGAAAGGCTATAACAGCAATGGGAGAAGTAGGAAGGTCGAGAGGACAAGGGCTGAAGGCAGCCGGAGTGAGGCAGGCTGCAGGGCAGGGAGCCCAGAGGACAAGGGCTGAGGCAGGAAAGCAGCAGAGCGTGATCCGCTGCAAGGTGGAGAGCCCGCAGGGCAAGGGCGGAGGCTGGAAGGCAGCAGAGCGAGATCTGCTGCAGAAAACTAAATACCTAAGTTGGAATAGTGATTACAAATTAGTGAGGAAAAACATAAGCATTCACACAGGAGCTAGCTACAACCGCACACCACACCTAATAATCAAATGGGAAATAAATGCAGAAGTGCAATGGAAAACATGGAATGGATCTCAATAGAAAGTAAGGATCAGGAGCAGGGAAAAACGAAATCACCAATGCAAACTTCTCCCTACCCTTCCAAGGAAAAGACAGGAAGCTAATCTAAGAGGAAGGCTAAGGTATACGGGTTTACAGCAGCAAAGGACAGAGTCAAAGAAATATAGAACACAGACAAACTGGGCTGCATCTAAAAGGGGAAAGCACTGAGAAATGCTGCCTGCAAACAGAGGAAGACAAAAAGGGAATCAAGGAAGCAGAAATCAATTAGCGCATGAATCCGAGATTCAGGGCGGAGGAACAAGAAAACAGGAACTAGGAACTAGGTGCAAAGGCAAGGAACAAGGAACACGGGACTAGTCACAACAGGAACACTGCAAACGATGACCAGCGCTGGACTGAAGTAAGACTGAGGCTTTTAAAGCTGCTTAACGAGCACACGCCTCGGGTGTGCTGATTGCTGCACCTGCAGCCACAGCTGTTACCTATCCTCCACCCAACCTTGTCCTGCAAGGGTGGAGGTGGAGCAGTGGGCCAGGCATTCTGGGAAGCATAGTCATTTGGTTAAAGAAGCATGCTGGCTGCCAAAAACCTGGAATGGATCCGGAAGGGAAGTAGCTTGGAAAATAGGGATTTAGCGCTCCCAATTCATCACAGCACTGTAGCATAATGTTCGGAGGAAAAGTCCAGTAGGGAATAAACCCCAAATCATGCCCCCAAGTGGTGGGAACGGGAGCGAAGGGAGCGAGTCGTGACAGACAGTGCAACCATCCCTTTTTTAATGTGAGTTTCAGCTTGACTATCCTCTCCTCTAACAGGCCGTTGAGTCGCTCACATATGCCATTTCCCTCCGGATGATATGCCGACGAGAACTTGTGCTTTATACCGAGCAACAAGCTGATCTGTTCAAAAACTGAGTTTACAAAGTGGGCCCCATTATCTGACCTCATTACCTCACACACCCCCATCTAGGGAACACTTCCCTCACCAGAAACCTGGCAGCACAGGTAGCGTCGGGGTGTGTACAGGGACCTGCTTCTATCCATCTAGAGAATGGACACACCACCACAATTAAATACCTGTACCCATTGCACACTTGAATCATATCGACATAATTGATATGTAAGTGCTGGAATGGCTCATTGGTTCTGGGGATGATCCCTGTCACTACTTTTAGTGCGTGCCCAGCAGTGAATTGTTGACAGATTATGCAGTTCACCATGAAAAATGCTACATGCACCGCTAAATTCGGCATGAACCAGTCTTCTGCGAGCGTTGCAGCTAAGTTTTCTTTCGACATGTGGTAAGGGTAGTGCAGTTGTTCTAGTGCTACCTTTAGAAGGCCAACATGCATTACTGGTTTACCAGTGCTGTCTTGCCTCCACAACCCATCAGAGGAGTTTAAAGAACACCCTCAACGCTTCCACAAATTTTTCTCCTCCTGAGGTGCCTCCCCATGGAGCTCCATTAGCTGAGTCTGCCCCATATTGCTATAGGCTTCTGGTGTGGCTCGCGCTACCATCATCCGCTCACGGGTGCGTGCCACCTCCACGTCCATGATTGTTTCGTTCTTGGTTGCCATGCGCTTGGCTTCCGTGTCCGCTTCATGATTTCCACGTGACACGAAATCCGTTCCCTTGGTATGAGCGGCACATTTCATGACCGCTATGCCCACTGGGAGCTGTAGTGCTTTTATCAGCCTGTCCAATAAGGCCGCATGTTGCACTGGTGTGCCGTCCGCTCAGAGGTAGCCCCTCCTTTTCCATCGCGCTAGACCTGCATGCACTGTGGATGTCACATAGGCGGAGTCACTGTACACCGTTACTTCCTGGTCTGCATGATTCTCAATGGCGAGTATCAATGCCAACAGCTCTGCAGCCTGTGCCGAATAATGAGATGGTATTTGAGCACTGACGAGTACCTGAAACTCGCCGTTTGCCAGGTGTTTCAAGACCGCCACGCCTGTATATCTTTGATCGTCTTCTTGGTCGATTCTCGAAGACCCGTCAATAAAGACCATCTCTCCACTTGCCAGGGCATTTTCCTTTACCCTGGGGATCTCGTCATAGAATTCCTCATAGTTTGCACAGTCGTGTATAGGTTCTCCCTCTATGATTGGCTCAGCTATGAACGTAGCAGGGTTTACAGTCTTACATCGCACTATTTTGATCGATGGATTAGAGATAATCACCTCATAGGCGGATGCTATCTGAGATGTCAGTGTGCCCTTTGGCTTCTCTAGCATGGCGAACAGTGAATGTTCAACATACAGCGTCATGGAGCACCCCATCACAATGGATGACGCCTTTTTGATAGCGAATGCGGCAGCAGCTAGATTTTGTTCACATGGGAAGTGGCCCCTCATGACCGGGTCCAGACTCTGCTGTAATACGCTAGGGGCTTGTACCCTAGTGATGTTCACTGAGCAAGTACTGCCATCATAAAATTGCCATTGGTATGTGAGAACAGGTAGAATTCCTCTGCATAATTAGGAATCCCGAGAACTGGGGCCTTACAAATCGCCCCTTTGAGTTCCGCAAACCCCTTTTCCATCTCTTCAGTTCATTCCATTTTCTCTTTAGTTGCCTGGGTTTTCTTTAAGGCCTGGAGCAAGGGCTTGGTATACGAGCTGTAATCAAAGACCCATGCTCTGACATAATTGCACAGGCCTAAGAAGCTTTGCATTTGTTTTATCGTGAGCGGCTTAGCCGTGTTTATGATAGCTTCAGCCCTTCTGGGGTTACCTTTTTTCCCTCATGAGAGATTAGTTGCCCTATGTACAACACTTCCTTTTGACAGTACTTTAACTTTTCCTTATCAACTTTTTATCCCTTCTCAGCCAGTATGGTCAGTAGTTGGATAGAATCGCATCTGCATTGCTCTTCAGTGGTGCTGCAGATCAAAATGTCATCTACATACTGCAACACAACAATGTCCACTGTAATATTGCTTAGGTCCATTTGCATGACTGTGTTGAAAATAGACGGAGACTCGCAATACCCCTGTGTCAACCTCGTGCTTTTCAGGCGCATTTGTCTGAAAGTGAATGACGTCAGGTCTTGAGAGTCACGGTGCAACGGAATTGAGAAAAACGCATTTTTCAAGTCGATCACCGTGAAATATTTGGCCTCAGTGGGTATGTTACATAGTATTGTGGATGGATTAGGGACTAGAGGGAACTCGGCTTCAACAATATCGTTTAATGCTCTTAAATCTTGGATTAAACGCCAAGACCCTCCCTTCGATTTCTTGACGGGGTAAATCACCGTGTTGCAAGGTGATTCTGACGTCACTAGGATGCCCTGCTCCATCATGGCGGAGATTGTCTTTGCGATCCCTTCATCTGCCTCTCTGGACATGGGATATTGTCGCGCTCGTGGTAAAATTGCTCCTGGCTTTAGTTTAATTTTCACTTCTCCTGCCCCTTTCAGGAGGCCTACGTCATAGGGCCCTGTAGTCCATACTGCGATAGGGCCATATCATCAAAGTTTTCTGGACGTACCCCCGCCAACATCATTCTCTGTGGCACCTCCCATTTGATCATTTTGACCCAAAATACGAGACTCACTTCCACCCTTGCCTCTTCTAGGTCAGGGTGTTCTTCGAACAGATCGTCATCGGTGACATCAGTCACTCGATACCCTTCTTCGATTGCGATAATCGCACACCATTGTCTGCCTTCGTCATCATGTCCTTCGACCAATACCACTTTCCCTCGCACTGCGGCAGATTGTATCATTAAGGGAAATACTTGTCCCTCCTCTTCGTGCATGGGTATTCTTGGTCTGAACAGAAACTCATCACGGGTTCTCATCATTTTGTCTGCGAGGCCTGGCAGTCCCGCCATAAGCACCCGCATGCCATATGCAAAGACTTCTGGCCCTAACGGTACAGCTCTCATGGCTATATGTCCTGAGTATGCTCTGATCATTTCGCACACATTTGAATAATGCATTCCTGGAGTGGAGCACACTATACCATTCTCGGTAAATGAGATTGTCATATTTAATTTAGTCGTCAGGTCTCGACCCAGAATATTTACTGGGGTCTGACATGAATATAATAGGGGTACATTCATTTTGCGCTCTCCCACTGAGACTGGAAGCGCGTCTGTAAAGGGAACTCTACTGGGAGCTCCAGTGAAACTCTGAGTATCTATAGCCTCGCCAGACAAGGAAAACTTGCCTTCTCGTATGCACGAGCGCGTTGCACCTGTGTCAACTAAGAAGGTATATTCTTTCCCCCCTATAACAACATTCACCCTTGGTTCCCTATTAGGGTCTGGTGTCACTGATAGGATAGAGCACATCAGAGTCCCCCGTGAGCTGTCCTATTTCATATACAGGCTCGGCCCACTGTATACATGTGGGTTCCCCCCATTTCCAGGGTTAATTCCCCCTCCGGAATTAGTGCCCTGAGCCATTTGTGGCGGTGCCTGCTGGGGTTGTCCCTGTGGCAAATTCCCTATGTTCGAGGGTTGAACCACTTGCTGCACACATTGCTGCAAGCCTGACGCCTGCTGCTGAGCTGTGTGACTTTGTGCACCGCTCTGTTGCAGGAGAGCAGGCTGATTCACCATGCCTGCCCCCATTCCTTGGCTATTTTGCCACATGCCTTGGCTTCTGCACACACGCGCCACGTGTCCTTTTATTCCACACAGCCAACACACTGGCGGCGGTCGGGCTATCTGTCCATCTGGCGTAGCTGGATTGCCCATCTGTGCATTCTGAAAGCCACTTTGATTATTCTGAAAGCCTCCCTGGTTACCTCGAAACCCACCCTGATTACTCTGCCATCCTCTTCCTCCAAAACCCCTTCCTCTCGGGTAAAATCCTGCGTTACCCTGATTACTCTGCCATGGGTTAGTTGCTTGCTGTGCACTTGGCTCAGCCGGGCTTGTCAACATGGCTCCCTCGAGAGCATACCTTAAGAGTTTCTTTTGCACCAGCTTCGCCTCCTCGCCCTTACGAGTTGCCTCCTTTTTCCGGTTCTTTTCTTGCAACAATCTACAGTAGTGTGCAATTGTCAACTGTATTTCGGCCCATGGTTTAGCTTCTATTCCTACCAATTTCCTGAGCTGTATTTGCACTGGCTCTGGCACAATATATGGTAGAATACAGGGATGGATTTCATCCAAGACTCATGCGTTTTCAGCACCCATGCGTCTTGAAAATTCTCGATATAAATCAATGGATCCTCTGAATCTTTCATTTTTCGAGTCATTATAGCTCCCATATCGGACGTGTCTGGATATAGCGTTCAAAGCGCTTTCCATACTGATGCTCTGCAATTATTAAATGGCGCTCCGTCATGGGAGCTGTTGGTTATGGTTACCCTAGGGTAGCCTGCCCGCTTCCATACATCGTCTGCTCTTTCACCAAGTATAGAAATTAGGAGGCCCTTAATGTCCCCTTTGGCTAAATTGACACCCCCTGTCATTTTCTCTAACTCATGTATCCACTTCCTGGCCCCCGATATCAGCATTGGAAGCTTATTTTTTAGGTTCTCTCGATCCATGTGTGGCCATGAAATATATTGTGGTCTTGCTCCCCCCTTCTCTAGCAACGGGAATTGGAATGTACAGTCCTCCTTCTCCATAGCTCTCCGTTTATCGCAGGGGTCTCATTCCCACCCTGCCGTCTACCTGGCAATGCCCTTAATCTGTCTGTATAGGCTGATGCTGAAGCCCCCCTCTGACCTTGGGGTGTTCCTTCATGTCGGCTGGTCTGTACAGCAGACTGTGGTGTCCTCGTTACGGACCCACTAGCGTCTGACCAACGTACCCCCTGGTCCCTTGGCAGCCGCTTTTCACGCCGTCTCCCTTCTTCGTATGTCTCATCCTCCGTCTCCCCACCGGAGTCAGATTCTGAGTGCTCCCAATTTACACAACTCCTTGCATCCTCTTCATTCTGCCTTATCTCAAGTCTGTCTAGGGACAGCCCCTTGTTCCCACTACTTTGAGTGACATATTCAGTGTCATATAGCTGAGTGCTCTCCAGGCGCTCGTCTTCCCTTCCCCCATGGGATATCTGTTCTAACCCCATCTCATCGTATATTTTATGAATCGTTTCCCTGATGCTTCTGGTGTCAAAGTCATCTTCAATATTTGTCCCGCTCATACCTTGCACCGAGTCGTGTGCAGGAAAGAATTCTTCTATGTCTTCCCATTCTACAACAGGATTGGGTTTCTTAACTTCCACTCCAAATATTCTAGATCTCGTGCCCTCTGTCTGTGCTTGCGTTCTGCTTCCTCATCTATTTCTTTTCGCTTCCTTGCTTTTTCTCTAGCCTTATCTACTTCCCTCATCCGTTCATTTCTACGTTCTTTTGCTCTTCTAATTTCCTCGTCTTCCCGCTTCTTTACTTTCCTTTCTTGCACTCTCATTTCTTCCTCTAACTTTAGTATGTTCTGCGTGTACTTTTCATAGGCTGTGTATTGTGTGAGACTTAGCGGTATTCCTTGCTCTTCGCGATATAGTTGTTCTCGGCTTAACCTACCTTCTTTCTTATCCTCTCGTCCCTCATTTCCTTTTCTCTCCACCTCATCAGACCTCTCTCTCGGCCTTATAACATCACTTCCTTTACCATCTAGTTTCAGCAATATCTGACCTCCCATCCATTCGTCTTTTGCAAACACTATCTCATGCTCCCTATTTTCACTTCCTTTCCCTCTCTCTCCATAACAAGAGATGCACTACTCTGCACCTGATCCTTTCCTTCATCACTACGTCTCTCCTTGTCCCTCGGGACTGTGGAGGCAGGATTAATTTCCTGCTCCTTTTCTTTGATTTCGTCACTACTGTATGTAGGTGACTCATATGCCAGGTTCCTGTACCCCGTGGCTGCCTTAAATTCTCTTAGCGGGTAAAGTCCCTGTGCCTTACTTCCCTCGATGACTGGCTCAGACGGGGCTGGTGGCGCGGTAGGCGTCTCACCCCCCTCCGTACATACATTTAATATCCAATCTGCGGGTGGTTCCTCCTCCTTCGTCTGTTCGAACATTTTCCAAAGTTCGAGGACAGCAAGGCGTTTCTCTAGCTTCTTGCCGGTATATGTGGCATGGAGGAAAGTCGTCATGTGTTGTAAGACGGCTTTAGAGAGGGACCCATTCTGTGGCCAAGGCATAAACATCTTATTTGCGGTACCCTTACCCCACTCAGTGCTGTACTTCTTCAGTTTTGGTGCATGCTTGGGCAGCTGCTTGCACAAATGTGTAAGCGGGGTAACTTCCTCCATTCTTAATTTCGTCACCAACAAGATTTATACAGTTTTTTAATCCTCCAATGGTATGAGCGAGCACCAAATACGCAAGCTCCAATCCAATCTTTTCCTGGCAAAATTTATACTAACAATTTACTCAAAACCCATCAATTCACTGGCAATTCCCTCTTAGTTACAGAATCGCGTAAAGCCAAAATAACATTTCGAACAATCACTTTACATTCGACGTACAACAAAATACATATGACAGACACTTGACAGACTAGACGGACACCAGCTGGTCATACATATACCTGCCTTCTAATCAATACCGCGTCATGGGATTTAAACGAACTCCCTTGATGACGTCTTTAAATGTCACCGTAACCTAATTGTCCCCCCTCTGTGGGCTATGAGTTCACGTTTCTTCTGACCGCTGTATTAAAGCGCAGGAACAAGGCGAATCCTTACGTTTTTATCTCAGGTGCCCCCCTGTTAATCCTTTGTTTTTATCTCAGATGTCCCCCTGGTTACCCTTGTTTTTCTCTCGGGTGTCCCCCCGGTATCCACTCTTTTATTTCTTATGCTCGAGTCATTTCCACCCTATATATGTACAGTCTTCTTTGCTTCTGACTATTTTAATTTTTTCTCCGTCACCCACCGTTACCTTTCCCTTACTGGCTCTAATGCCTACACCACATTTGCCAAAGGAACGAGTTTGTTTTTTCACTCACCGATCGCATCTTTTCCTCTCTGGAACTTCTGGATCACCGCCCCTTCCTCTTCCAGCCTTTTAAGGTTTTTCGTCCGATTGGCTGCCCGTGGGAATGAGAAGGGTTATGCTTGGAAAGCAGGTTCCTTCAGACCCACTGCAGTTTTTTGAAGTTTACTCTATCATTGTCCACAGGAAGCTTCTCAGCCTACTCAGCTGGAATGGAGAAAGGACTTGTAATATTGCCGAAGGCCCAGAGTTACTTCGTGCCTTCGGTCTAAAAGTGTCTTAGAATTATATAGTCAATAATCAATAATCAATGGCCGAAACCATCCTCACGCTACCAAGTGTACAGAGGAGCGGGGTTACAGTGACAGGCCCATAGATCAGTGCACACCCTCTGGTACCTGTAAGACAAGATAGCTGCACCATGTGAGGACTGGGGGGTGCAGGATTCACTTAGTCCAACACGACTCAATAATGAGGACTCAGTAGTTTGGCAAAGGGAAGTCCGTTTAATGATAAGTACATCAAACAGGGAAACAAATGGAAATCAGCAGCATTGCGATCACCTGTCTCGCTCTGACTTCTAACTTCTTCATGCAAACAGTAACCTTTATAGCAGATTCTCGTCACCATTGACGTCTAACTCTACAAAACTCGACATGCAATATAATTGGTTAGGAAAGGTAACTTAAGTATAGGTGCTATATCTGTATATGATAATAGGGCATGCTGATTGGATAACTCTTATCGGGTGGGCGTCTACGGCCCTCCCACTACACCACACGTGATTGACGTCACTACAAGTACGACGTCCTATTGGTTCTATTATCTATAGGACCCAGATAACTTGGTCTCTTTTGATTGGGTGGGTTACACCCCCAGACATAAATCCCCATTTTAATTAGCAGCATGCTGAATGGACACCCAGGTGCCTGGTGTCCCAAGTTTCACCCTGCCTCCCTTCCATCAATCAGTATCTTAGGGCTATTTGTCAATTAGTTGGCTGGGTATGGCCTCGGAACTGTAGCCTCTTATCAGGAAAAGTTATGGCATCCTCGGTTCTGGATGACATCAGGCGATGGTACCTTTTCGCGCCTGGCTGGTCACGTGTTTGTTCACCATTAATCTGCTTCAGTTTCCAGCTTTTATTGTATTTAATTCTGCTTCGGCCCTGCCACTTGCCTGGGCCTCTCTTATCTTGACCTTCACGGGCGGGCTGGTATGCTCTGAAGTTTGATTCTTGCGAGTTGACGCTCTTCTCCCTTTCTCTGATTGACCTCATTTTCCAAGCCATGAGCCACTCTTTGTTAAGTTTCGATTCCTCTCTTCCCCTTGACTCTAGCTGGGTTGTGAAACTTGGCCTGCTAGGCCTCTGGCAGCCTGGGCACATTCCTGCTTTACAAAATGGAGTCGCACTTGTATAATGTGCTTCTTGAGGTAGTTATATAGTTGGCGCATGCCGCTTCGATTATTCTACTAAGCATAGCAAGCAGTACCATTTTTCATAGCTTCTTGTGTTCCAAGCCTATTTACACACATTAACTGGTTGGTTATTTCCATCTTGTCTTATAACACGTCTCATTACGTTTTGACATCGTCTCTTTCCTGTGTCCCTTACATCTATTTTTATAACTGCTTGTTCTAGCGTGTCATCTTCGATAGCTGTCTTCGTTCACTCACGTGCCTGTTCAGGCCCTTGTGTCATTTCCACTGGCCCTCCATTAAGGCTCTTGGGGTCTCTTCGTGGACCGTATGTAGGTACTCTTTGTTTTGTATCAGTGGCTGGTACGGCTGTCTGATAGGGTACCGTGCTGCCCAGAGTTGTCTGGTTATGGGCGCTTCAACAGGTATGAATTTTCTGATGTATACTGGGCAGAGTCCCAGTGCAGCTCTTTCTTGGTTCATTTGCTCCTCATACGTCACATACCTTGGCGCGTACGCTCCTGGTACCTCAAAATAAGGGGAAGGTGTTCAGGCCATGTCTGGGACCTCCTCTACACTAGGACAACCAAAGTCATTTTGACATAGTCAATAGTTCTGATGTACTTCTTGGATAAAAATCTTTCACAAATTCAGATAGTTCAGAGAAAATCACTGAAGGTGGACGCTGGATTGGGATTTCTTGCTTCTGTAGAGTCCTTAGGATGCTCCTGGAACTTTTGTCTGGACTTGTTCCGCAGCAGACGTTGCACTCGGTTATGGACACTCGACCTCTGGCATTGGGCTTCTGCAGCAACAGAGAGGCATAGCAAGTGGCTTAGTTAGTCTCACTATCCCAAGGGAAGAAGTAATCCAATCTGGGACTTCTATGTTGTCTTTTCTTGGAGGTATGTCAGGCCAGCCTTGTGCACTGCTCGGTGGGTGATGCACAGCATTTTGAAAGTGGCTCTTCGTCCAATGGGCAGCCAGTGGAGGGAGCAGAGAGCAGGCGAGATGTGGTCTCCTCATCCCAGAGCAAGTAGGAGTTTAGCAGATGCGTTTTGGACTCTTTGGAGTTTGTTAAATTGGTATGCCGGAGTGTCCAGGTCCATGGAGTTCACATAGTCCAGTCTGGACATGACAATTGACATAATAGAGGTCAATCTGTTTTTAAAACACTGGCTCTCGCACATAAATGTCTTCATGGATTAGCCTCCCAACTATCTAGCTCAAAGGATCATCAGACAAACATCCTCTAGACCGTCCAGGACTGCTTACGCCAATCACATCATTGTCCCTCCTACATGCAGAGTGTGAGCCGGTGGCTCCAGCTTCCCAACCATGTCAGCGACATAATGGAACATCCTCCCAGCCCAAATCAGATTGATCGAATCTCATGCAGTTTTCCGTAAGGCACTAAAAACCAGCCTCTTTGTATGACTGCCTCCCCTTCCAACCTGTTTTGCGCCTCTTGCTCTATGCTGTTCTCATACCATGTACTGTACCGTGAAATGTAACCTGTGCTGGGTCTACAGACCCTGTGTAACTAAGCAATTGTATCTAACTGGGGCTGCTCACCTGTACCCCGAAGCAAGCCTACTTTCATCTTCTTACAATGTCTCATTGCCCATGGGTTGTAGTGCGCTATACAAATCCAAAATAAATAAAATAAAAATAAATAAATCTGTTGGGGAAGGAGAGATGCGTCTCAGCAGCCTGAAGTTATAGTGACAGAATTTGGATACATTATTGATCTGGTGGGACAGGGTTAGACCGGAGTCCAATGTGCAGCCAAGGTTTATGACTGTGTTGGAGGTGGAGGGAGGGGAGAGTGCCGAAGGAGGCAAAGGGAGTGGTTGCAGGTGTAGAGCTGTTTTGCCACATACAATGATCTTTGTTTTCCCTGCGTTGAGAAGGAGGTGGTTTCTAGTCATCCATTGGTCTATATCACTGAGGCAAGCTTCTAAGTCTGGGGGGATGATCAGAGCTCGTCTTGGGGATTAGCAGGATAATTTTGGTGTCATCAGCATAATTGTAGCAGGTGTGGTTGTGCGAGCAGATGATCCCTGGCAGCAGTTGAAAAGGAACGAGGAGAGTCAAGTGCCCTGGGGTACGCCGGTGTTCACTGGGCGAGCGGAGAAGGTAAAAGGAGGAAGGATAGTGATTTGTTTCCTGTTTCAAGGAACAAAGCAATCCAGTTGAGTGCCAGGTCTCGTATTCCAAGGGATTGGAGCCGGTCGAGGAGGATTGAGTGGTTGAGTAATGAAAAGATTTCCTAAAATCAGTCGTTCAATCCACCAATCTTCTTAATCAGTTGCCACATGTAATATAAATTGCAGCTTAGGTATACATTTTCTCCTGCATAAATCTACACCCATGATTGGTCTTCTTGCATGTTACCAATACCCTTGAATCCACCATATCCTTTGCTATACATTTTAGACAAATCAGGGAAGCCAGTTAATAGATATCTGGAAGTCTCTATCTCAGAGCGGCATAATCTGCATAGCCTTTCCTGTTTGGGAATGCCCTGCCAGGCTTCCACCCGAGACCAAGTGGGTAACTGTTCTACCCCAGAGCTGCAGGATAAATCTCCTCACATTGAATTATTTAATGGTAATAGTGTAGTACTTGGCCGGAGCATCTATTGTAAAACCTTGTTGAACATAATTAACAAAGGTGATTTTTCCCCCTAATTCTCTCATATTACATATGCTATCCCAAATTGCTGTTCCTTTTTATTTCTTTGACTGCAAAGATGTTAATGGGGTAAATAATCTCAAAACCAATCAATTAGAAAAATATCTTAATCTGTATCTTAATGTCATGTAGCCATTTATTTAGAGTCTCGTGGGTGGTGTTTAGATTAAGCAATTAAGTAATCCAATCTGGGACTTCTATGTTGATTCGAAAAAGGAGTTCAGCACAGCAGCAGGGCTTCACCGGTACTTCGAGGTCCAGGAGGTTGCAGCAGGCTTCTTTATATGATTTCTGCTTCGGATGTTCCTTCCAGTGGACGACTCAGCCTCTTGTCCCAAAACCCTCGCCTTTTAATCTGGTTCCCCATTCATTCACAGCCTAAACTGTCAATCACACAGCAGGGTGGCTGTCTTTTACAGCCAGCCGGACAATCAGGACTGGTTCCGTTCAGGCACTCCTATTGACAAAGGACAGGGGAGTTTCAGGAACCTCCCTCTCTTCCTGCCCTTCCAGACACATTGGATTCAGTGCCAGGCTTCAGGGCTGAAGCCCCCAAAGGCAAAACACACAAAGGGCTCAAATCTGTCTCAACACACAGCCTAAAAGCCAAAAAAGACCTCACAAACAGAAAATGGCAAAAAAATATGACAGAGGCCGTTTTGACAAAATGGGCACTCATGGGTAATGTGCTGCAGCTGAGGGTTCAGCCTGCAGTAGAGAAGAACAATGGTAGTAAAAATAAAACCACTGCCACCAGCCATTTAAAGTTGTGAGGGTATCAAAAGATGTTACATGAGAAAGTAGCATAAGGGGTTACTAAGTAACCCGCCAGCACTCCATATAAAATGGTGTGCTGGACCTACAAAAGGAAAGGGTAAGCAAGATACATTTCACTGTACTATTCTTGGGAACAGTAGTTCACCCAAGAAAAGGTATTTAAACCTTAAGAGAAATCCAAACGATTTCTCAGTGACACTGCACTGAAGGTGCTGTGTCACTATACAAAACGCAGATGCCTATGGAGATTGTCAGACTCAAAAAACAGTGAAAAATGTTAATCCTGATCCGGGAAAAACAGAAGAGGGAGTGAGAAAAAGGTACCACTCACTCAGGAATTCAAATTAAAAAGTCCTAAGTCCAGCAAAAGAACTGGGGGTCTCTAAGGTTGGAGGGAATTAGCACAGTAATGTAAATTCTCCCTAACAGTCTCCTCCATTCCCCTTGCAATTAGGAATGCAACAAATGGACTCCCACTGATGTACCAATCTTGTTGGCTGGTGAACACACAGAACTGTTTGCTGGCCCACACACGTGATCTGTCATGCAAAGAGCACTGTAATGCATCCCCAAACCGACTCAAAGACTCAAGGAGGTGCTGAGCAGGCTGGTGGATCTACCTCAGTGCGCTGGAGGTGCGAGCCTTGCAATGTTTGTAAGTGCAAGGACGCTTGTCAGCTATGCACCTTGAACACCCATGGCCCAGTTTAGTGTTGACCACTTATCTTCATCAACTCTTTTGGCCTGTCTTCTTTTTCAATTTTTTTAAATTAAAGTGTTTGTGTTTAAAAACAAAAACCTTAAACACTACATATTCAAACATATAAAGAAAACTTATTATCTTAGTACACTAGGCAAAATTCATAGTATTTAATTGATCGTCAAACTAAATATTTAAAATCTATTTAGCAAAAACATTACATATGTTGTTATGTTATAGTGCATTTGTCTAGCGTCTTATGTACCATTGGTATGATCTCAAAGCGCTGTGGGTTCAACACCCTTGGAGACCGTGGACCGTATTAGTTGAGAGAGTAGTGTAGCATATAGTGCTTGGGTGCACTTGGTATGTGAGCAGCCAGAGTTTTTTGCGTGGGTTGGCTGCATTCTAAGCTAAGTGTGGTGCGGTGGATCTGAGAGATCAGTTTTATGTGCACTGCAAGGAGGATGGTCTCTGAGTCTGCATTCTGGCTGCTGTCGGGTAGGTGTAAGAGAATATTTGTGCCGCTACGCTGATTTTTACGTGGGGTATAGCTCTGTACTACCAGGCTGTTGGGGTGTTCTATGAGCGATGTAGGTATGTGTGCAGCTAGGCCGAATTGACTGAGAGGTGTAGCTGCGTTCTATTGTTTGTCGATGTAAAATGGAGAGTGAGCATATTGGTAGGAATGAGTGTCTGCGGTTATCGGTGGGTGGCTCCCTTACTTGGGATGCTTTCGGAGCTCAGTGTGTCGGCCGTGTCTGCCCTGGGGGTTTTTGGCAGTGGAGTTCAGAGCAAGGTAAACTGGTTGGTGGGGTTTGCTGTGTTATCTCGGTAGGGCTGTTCTTTTACAGACGCTCTGTAGTCAGACTCGGAGGGACAATTTTCTGTGCCCCTGGATGAATTTTTAAGCTAAGTTGCTGGGTGCTACTTGGGTTATTACATGATTCTCTCTCGAGTTTAGCCAAGAATAGTTACGTCTGTGCCGCCGGTGCAGGGCTGTAGGTTCTTATTCCTAGGTAGGCAGGGTTCACCTCTATTGATAATATAGCACCAGCTGTGCTTTGGCACAGCTGGTGCTATATTTTGCATGCGGCTTGCAGCTGGATAGGCCGGACATCCTTGGTCCATAGGCCGACTTCCATGCCCTGACTGATCCTGATTTTCTGGTGTGAGGTAATTAATTAATTAGTCAGCCTTCTTCCATGGCTCTCATGGAGAGTTTCAGGTTAGTGCAGATTCTCACAGGACTTTGGTCATTGGGGATGGGTCTATGGCTTTGGCCGGACCCGTTCACTGATTTGGGTTTTTACCGCTTTAAAGAAGGTCATGTAATCCTGGTTGTGTCGAATACTGGGAGGTAGTGAATTCCTTAGAGTTGGTGCCAAAGTCAAGAAGGCTGACCCTCCAAGTCTGCCTGAATTGGAGGCTGGGATCATTAGTAGGAGGGCTGTGCTTGACCTTAGGGTGTGTGTTGGGCAGTAGCGCATAGTCTTTTCTTGGAGGTATGTCAGGCCAGCCTTGTGCACTGCTCGGTGGGTGATGCACAGCATTTTGAAAGTGGCTCTTCGTCCAATGGGCAGCCAGTGGAGGGAGCAGAGAGCAGGCGAGATGTGGTCTCCTCATCCCAGAGCAAGTAGGAGTTTAGCAGATGCGTTTTGGACTCTTTGGAGTTTGTTAAATTGGTATGCCGGAGTGTCCAGGTCCATGGAGTTCACATAGTCCAGTCTGGACATGACAATTGACATAATAGAGGTCAATCTGTTTTTAAAACACTGGCTCTCGCACATAAATGTCTTCATGGATTAGCCTCCCAACTATCTAGCTCAAAGGATCATCAGACAAACATCCTCTAGACCGTCCAGGACTGCTTACGCCAATCACATCATTGTCCCTCCTACATGCAGAGTGTGAGCCGGTGGCTCCAGCTTCCCAACCATGTCAGCGACATAATGGAACATCCTCCCAGCCCAAATCAGATTGATCGAATCTCATGCAGTTTTCCGTAAGGCACTAAAAACCAGCCTCTTTGTATGACTGCCTCCCCTTCCAACCTGTTTTGCGCCTCTTGCTCTATGCTGTTCTCATACCATGTACTGTACCGTGAAATGTAACCTGTGCTGGGTCTACAGACCCTGTGTAACTAAGCAATTGTATCTAACTGGGGCTGCTCACCTGTACCCCGAAGCAAGCCTACTTTCATCTTCTTACAATGTCTCATTGCCCATGGGTTGTAGTGCGCTATACAAATCCAAAATAAATAAAATAAAAATAAATAAATCTGTTGGGGAAGGAGAGATGCGTCTCAGCAGCCTGAAGTTATAGTGACAGAATTTGGATACATTATTGATCTGGTGGGACAGGGTTAGACCGGAGTCCAATGTGCAGCCAAGGTTTATGACTGTGTTGGAGGTGGAGGGAGGGGAGAGTGCCGAAGGAGGCAAAGGGAGTGGTTGCAGGTGTAGAGCTGTTTTGCCACATACAATGATCTTTGTTTTCCCTGCGTTGAGAAGGAGGTGGTTTCTAGTCATCCATTGGTCTATATCACTGAGGCAAGCTTCTAAGTCTGGGGGGATGATCAGAGCTCGTCTTGGGGATTAGCAGGATAATTTTGGTGTCATCAGCATAATTGTAGCAGGTGTGGTTGTGCGAGCAGATGATCCCTGGCAGCAGTTGAAAAGGAACGAGGAGAGTCAAGTGCCCTGGGGTACGCCGGTGTTCACTGGGCGAGCGGAGAAGGTAAAAGGAGGAAGGATAGTGATTTGTTTCCTGTTTCAAGGAACAAAGCAATCCAGTTGAGTGCCAGGTCTCGTATTCCAAGGGATTGGAGCCGGTCGAGGAGGATTGAGTGGTTGAGTAATGAAAAGATTTCCTAAAATCAGTCGTTCAATCCACCAATCTTCTTAATCAGTTGCCACATGTAATATAAATTGCAGCTTAGGTATACATTTTCTCCTGCATAAATCTACACCCATGATTGGTCTTCTTGCATGTTACCAATACCCTTGAATCCACCATATCCTTTGCTATACATTTTAGACAAATCAGGGAAGCCAGTTAATAGATATCTGGAAGTCTCTATCTCAGAGCGGCATAATCTGCATAGCCTTTCCTGTTTGGGAATGCCCTGCCAGGCTTCCACCCGAGACCAAGTGCGTAACTGTTCTACCCCAGAGCTGCAGGATAAATCTCCTCACATTGAATTATTTAATGGTAATAGTGTAGTACTTGGCCGGAGCATCTATTGTAAAACCTTGTTGAACATAATTAACAAAGGTGATTTTTCCCCCTAATTCTCTCATATTACATATGCTATCCCAAATTGCTGTTCCTTTTTATTTCTTTGACTGCAAAGATGTTAATGGGGTAAATAATCTCAAAACCAATCAATTAGAAAAATATCTTAATCTGTATCTTAATGTCATGTAGCCATTTATTTAGAGTCTCGTGGGTGGTGTTTAGATTAAGCAATTAATCAAAGTTATTGTATAAGTAGGTAGATAACTTTCAACAACCATCTTTAAACAGAAGATGCTCGCAGCTATCTTTTTCTGAATGAAAAAGAGAGATAAGGCCTACCTCTCACCAGACTGCTTCAATAGTAGTTGATGTAGACAGCCCCAGTGTGGCACGTCAAACTCTACCCTCCAACTTCGAAGCCACTTAACCTCCTCATTATTAAATATTTCCATCCTATAAAGGGAACTCGATATGGCACAGCTGTTATATGCCCTTTCCATACCCTCATGGAGCAACCACCTTTTTTATTGCATCGAATTTTGGAAGTATTGTCCTGGTGGTTTCAATTGCCAATTTACTAGGACTAAGAGAGTCAGTAATGGGGGTACCCAAATAGGTGTTTTTCTCAACTCGCTCAATGGCCTCA